>NC_089259.1:31163488-31510975 GCF_963930625.1 Muntiacus reevesi
TAGTTAGCAAGGTGCTGTTCCAACAGGAAAAAGACAACGCCTGGCCTCAAATATTCTAACAAAATAGCATTTCTCCTGGAAGGACTTTCTGTTCAAAGGGTTTCTTCATGCTATAGCAGTGTCAGACTTTGCAAGTTTAAGTGTTTAAAAGACAAGAAAATATGGGGCAAAATACATTTCAATAGGCAGAGGCTAAAACTTCATAAGAATTATTTAAAAGCCAGGCAAAGGGATTCCTCTGTATACAACAAATTTCCTTCACTTACTTTAAGATACAGGCTTTCATTCATATTAAATTCCTACTAATAGGACTATTAGTAGAGGAAAGATAAATATGCCAATTTATAATCTAAAGCTGCAGATACTCCATTTCTACCCTTAACAAATCACTAAACCAGCAATGGCAACTTCCCTACACTCAGGACAGTGCCGTGCACACAGCAGACAGTAAACAGTGTCTCACTGATCTAACCAATACCTGTGGCAAACATAAAAACTATGTGAAGTGAAAGTCGCTCAGCTGTGTTCGACTCTTTGTGACTCCATGGACTTTACAGTCCATGGACTTCTCCAGGCCAGAATCCTGGAGTGGGTAGCCTTTCCCTTCTCCAGGGGATGTTCCCAACCCAGGGATTGAACCCAGGTCTCCCACATTGCAGGCGGATTCTTTACCACCTGAACCACAAAGGAAGCCCTAAATAACTATAGGAGGACAGTTAAAACCACTATTAAAGCTGATTATTCAGACCTGTTAATAATGGTCACTTAAAATAGAAAGTGAAGGAAAAAAATGTTAATAAATAAATAACTGGGAATTTCTAAAATCTAAAACTGGAATATACATATTTCATCTAAAATTACCACACTTGTATTTCAAAATAACTAGTTAAACCTCTATTTACTTTAAGATTACAAGCAAGACTATAAGCAAGTGATTTAAAAAATGACACTGTCTGCTCATCAGTTTTCTCCCCCATCAGAGAACCAAATCAGGCCAATACCGCCTTATGAAAAAGTCTCCTCAAGAAATATAAGCCAGGATATCTTCTTTGTCAGAAAGTAAACGGGAAAGTTAATTATTTTGTGATTATTCTTTTTATGTGGGAACCCCACAGAAAGGTGACCTTTGATCGTCTCAATCCAAAGGAAGAAGGTAGGCAAGCTACTAAGTGGGGTCACCGAGATGGCCTGTGGGGCAGTGTGCATCTTTAAAACCCTACTCATGGCACCCAAGAGACACTGTTACCAACTCAGCCTGGTAATGAAAAACCCCAACAAAGAAAATAAAATATGCAAAGGAAGATGAATAGTAAGTAAATAGTTTAAATACCCTCACTCGACATTGCTTTAAAAGAAAAGTCAAGAAAGTAGGAAAAATACTGAAACTTGTTTAACTTTACCCTATATAACTTCTCCATGTCGTTTCTATTATCTTTCACCTGTTATTAATTTCACCATCATTCCCTCCTTCAAATCCCGACCCAAACAATAATTATGAATTTGACTTCGCTGATCAGGCTGTTACTTCAGATAAATTTGTGAATCTTTGTCAACAAGTCTCTCCTACCTTGCCTATTTTTTCAGATTGTGCTGAATTCATAAGAAAGTCCCTTCTTGCTCACCTGTCAAATTTCTTCTAGAAAAACTTTTCAAATTAAAAACACACAAACCCCATCTACTTCTCAAATTCTGTAATGCTCATGTGTAGCTACGGAGCTAACCAGGCAAAGTAGACACCAGCTGGCAGGCTACGCAGACCCAAATGGGGGAGGGGGGATATATTAAATTTGTTTTAATCAGTAATTATAAGCCTCTACCTTAATGCAAGAGTAAATTCTCATTCTCCCCGTTTCACTCAAGTTTATACTTTAGAAAAACTTTTAAGACTGCCCTAGTGACAATTAATTAAAGAGCTGATTCCCCTCCTGCACCCTTCTCCACAAAGTCAATCAAACAAAACCTTCAACACTCAAAACTGAATTAAACTTTGTCCCCATGAGTAACGAGCCTATCTCCCTTGACTAGTCTATCATTTTCTCTCGGGTTGAATGACTCAGCTTGCAGTCTTCCTACAAGGGAGTGAATGACCACAGCACTAAGACCTATGTGCAGCAAGGCTGGGAACAGGTGAGCTCATGTGCTCACATTTCCCCCATGCTCTCCTGATGCCTGTTAGTACCTTAGTCTTAAAACGACCCACCCAACTCCACTGGCAGGTTTACACCTTCTCAGTGATGTGACTAAAATGAACATATTCAGCTAGTAATATGTAAGTTCAACCACAAAGGTTCCTCTATCTGCTTCAGGAAGTCCAAGTACTAGGAAAGTGCATTGACAGTGGTCTGGAGGCCTAGCTGAGAACCTCACTGCACCCCTAGGCTACCCACCTGGGGAGCAGGAGGAACGTAATGGTGCAGGAGAGACTGGAAGCAAGGTAGACGTTTCATTTTTCACTTGTAGATTCTAGTGGATCACTAGATTCACAGTGGATTCACTGTGGATTTTATTCTTAAAAATGTATATAAAAGTGATTTATGTATGATTTTTCTCTCTCAAATGAAAAAGCAATTTGTAAGATCCTATATCATTACTTTTTTGATCCAATGTTTTTTTTTAAATGCAGTTATCACTTTAGTTTTTTTATTATTACTAAAATTTATTTTTTTATTAAAGGATAATTGTTTTACAGAATTTTGTTGTTTTCTGTCAAACCTCACTGAAGAAAGCATTCTCCAGAACTGCTCTGGGCCAGGCTAGGCACACTCGTGGGGACTGGCACTGACCTTGGTCTCAGTTATCTGCCCCCACGTTAGTCCGCTATGCTCTTCCTACCCCAGAAGGCAATGGAGTCTATCCAAGGGCACAGAACATTTAGAGTTAAAGGGACCTAAGAGGTGATTTAGGCTAAATCCTTGTCTTTAGAAAACGAGGCTGTGAAGGACACATCGTCCCCCGACCCCCAGAGTGGTAGAGCTAAGGCAACAAGTCAGAGGGCTAAGCTTCTGCTGTTCAGAGATGGCAACATATTTTCCACACATATTCATTCTGTTTCTCAAATGGACAGAGATCCCTTAGGAGTAAATGACATAATTTCCATTCATTTTGGTTTCTCTTAAGTTTTAAAAAGCTTAATAGTTATCCAAAAACTTTTGATGTTAATGAGGAGGAAGGCCTTTTACTACCCAAATTATGCACCCATCTGAACAAGGGAATCTATCTAATAGCTGGTGAGCCCAGCTTTGTGAGGAACAGCCCTGACATAGAACTGCTAAACTGCTCTGGAGGGTAACAGCTTGTTCAGATCTCAATGCTCACAATGAAAATTGGGTTTCTTAAGAAAATAGAAAAAGATAAATGATGAGCCAGAGTCACAAACCTATGTGACAGTTTATTTTTTCCTCAATTTATATCAATTCAGTCTCAAAAAAAAAAAAATTTCAGTCTCAAGTTTTCCATTAATAGCAGCTACAAGTTGATAATTACTTTCTTATTTGTATAGTCTTTAAATATGTCTTACCAAAAGTAGCACTGTTTTTAAATATTCATTTTCTAGATGGAAAAAAGCTTAAGCATTTAGAATACACTTGTAAAAAAGATAACCAAATGTATGCTTAGGTAGTAATATACATTGAAAAACAGGACTAGCTTCAGTAATCTTTCCTTTTCCTTCTAATTGACTTTTTAAAAAAACAAAATATTTTATTTTGGAATAATTTTAGATTTGTAGAAAGATTGCAATAATAGCACAGAAAAGTCCCCTAATAATCTACCTTTATTTTTCTATACAGTAAAATGTGATCTCAAAGCAGATGTAAAGATTGGTGAACATAAAAGGTTTTAAGAAAAAAAGACACATTGACTTCAAGATTGCCATGAGGGAAAGAGCACAACCACCGCTCCTTTCCCCTCTGAATACACACTGAAGTGACAGCAAAGCCCAGTAACACAGAGCATGCAAAGAGACCATCAGAGATCCCTTGGCAAGGAGCCACTTCTCACCCGGGGCCATGCAGGCAACGGCCTCTAGCAGTGACAGCTGGGCACGGCCCACCCAGTTAGCGGATTTCAGACACTGCATACAGCTACCAGGATGGGAAAGGTGGATGGTGTGACCAGGGAAGTTCTCCCTCAAGAGGGAGAATTGTGACTAAGATGGATGAAGACACGTGTGCAGACCTGAATGAGCAGACATACAGATAAAAACATTTCTGGAAACAGTTTAGACAAGGGCCCAGTCCACAGTATTATTGTTGGATGGGAAGCAGATGTGTCCTGCACAACTCAGGGAAGATTCTGTACTTGGAAATATCAAATACAAAGACTATATTCTGAACTGTGGACCACCACCCACCCCGCTTCCCAAATGCAGTGAGACTACCAGACTAGACTGGGCTGAAGGTTGGAGGATTTTTCCCTTATAGAGAATCTGAAAGTCCTCAGAGCAAAGACTCGCACATGCTGGCATTCAGGGTTCCCCACCAACGGCCACTCTCGGCCTGATCACTCTGAGTAAAGCCACCAGCCTCGGCGCTCTCTGATCCACGCACACTAGGTCCCCAGGCAGTGCTCTGCAACCTGAGCCTTAAATGCAAGAGCTATCAAGGGTCAACTAACAGTCGAAGAATATTAACTACATGAAAGGGAGACTAAGACAAATCAATGAAGAGAGTGACTACAAAGAAAACACGGAGAACAAGAAAGGTAGAAAAACACGAGCAGAAAAGTGGTATAAAGGATCCAGTCCAAGAAATCTGACATCTGCCTACACTCAGCTTTGGAAAGAGAAAAGTAAAACACAAAAGAGAAAATCAAGTCTACTTCAAGAGAATTTTCCACCGACACGGGATATAAACTTTGAACTGAAGGGGCCTGTAGGTGGTCAGCAAATCAGTGTGAAACACAAGGATGAGAAATCCTCTGTTTTCAGGAAAAACAAAACCCCACAGAATCCACCACCACATGAGACCTTCCATTAGCAAGACTGATGCCAGAGCACAGTTGAGCAGCCTCACCAAACTCTAAGGGAAGATCACTTTGAACCTGTAACTTTAGTCCCTGCCAAACTGTAAAGTATGACAAACGCTTTTTTTCAGAAATACAGAACTAGAAAATTTACCTCTAAGACAGGTTACTTGAGAATATTCTGCAGCAAAGTAAGGGATAAAATAATGAATCCAGAAAGAAACAGGTCCAACCCAGATGAACACAAAAAGGAAAAAGCAAGCTGAAAATTAATCCAGAATAGAGCAAAGTATAAAAGAGTTGGGGATGAGTTATCCAATAAAATAAAAATGGGTTTAATACCATTCTGGAGAACGCAGAACAAGCAAGCAATAAAGGCATACAAAAATAGGAAAAAAGTAAAGACAAAATATGTAAGAAAAAACTACTTGATGATAAAATTCTACCAAATAAAATGAAGCAGAATAAAGATGTCATAAAAGGATTGTGATATAGCTGTGATAAAGCTGTGGTAGCTGACTATCAAGTCCATTACAATATGTAGTTAAGTATAAACAACAGTGGGCATTCTGGCTCACAAACAGAAAATAAATGCTGTAAACATCAACAAAGTGGTAACAATAATGATGATGATAATGACTGATATTATTGAGAGCTTATAAATTGAGAGGCTGGTGGGGGAACAAGTAGAAGAGCACTCATTTCCTAATTCTTCATACAGGGAGATAATCAATACTAATAAAAACTGAAAAGTGAATGACCATGTTCTCAGCTTCTACTTATTTTCATAATCTTCCTTTCCCTAATTTTAAGGGAAATCTTTTAGAAGCTAGTATTTCTTTAGGCAAGAGAAATATTTGTCTGAAGTTCAATGATTCAGAAATTTCATTGTGTTTATTTTTCTTTTTCACCTAAACTTAAAATAGTTTTTACTCAGAATTCATAGTATGGGCCCATATATTTAAAAATCTTTTTAGCATCTGTTTATTTAACAGAAATAGATGTCTGGAATGGTATACCCCTAATGCCAATGACGGTATTTCTAGACAGTAGAATTTTATGTTAGTTTTTGCTCTTACTTTTATAATTTTCTGTATCACTTGACCTAAAAAACACACAGACATACGCATATTTCACAACAACAAGGCCACTTTAAAAATGTCATGGAACTTTAATTAGTTCTACTCACCAATAGCTTTGGTATAATGTCTTGCTCCAAGAAGTAACTCTGGGGCTCGGTACCAGAATGTAACTACTACTGGATCCAAATCTGCTAAAGGCTTCAAAGGTGAATTAAATAATCGGGCAAAGCCCATATCAGCTGCAAAAAAAAAAAAAAAAATAATAATAACAACAACAACATTGCTAAGTAAATTGATTTTTACAAATATAATTGATGACTCTAATTTTACTATTATTACTTAGTAAGCTATGAAAAACGTGAATTCTGTGGGGAGAAAAACCAACAAAACACCTCACCCCTTTCAGAAGTCTAAATATGAGCCAAGGTTGACATCTCCATTCATTGCAAACTACTGCCACTGGGTTACAGACACACTCTGCTGCCTGAGGTCCAGGGTGACCCTACTCCTCCGGGCAGATTTCTCCCATCTGTCTTACCACCAGGGGGACAGGGTTGTGCAGCCAGCCGCATGTTCATTCTTTTTATTGGTCACAAGTACCAGGGAACTAGATCAGTTAGGGTAAGGCTTCCCGTTATCTGCATCAGTAAGCATGCTCACTGGTGTAAGCTGATGTACAGTATGACAATACCACTATTTCCCCCCATGTATTTGGGCTGAGTTTTTTCTTTAATTTTAAAGAATTGTGTTTTTTTTTTTAAGTTGGAAAAGACTTTAAAGATCATATAATTCAATCACCTCCTTTTTCAAATGAGGAAACTGAGGGCAGAAGAAACTGATTTGACAAATGTCAACAACTCGTATCTCAGAGCTGGAGCTGTGTTGAGATACAGTTCACAGCATTTCGAACAGTTTACTATGTAGTGCAGTTATTCAGGCAAAGCTGTTTGTCCTAACGAACCATGATCTTACAGATAAAAACGTTTTTGTCTCGCTATCCCTTGGAATATCAAGTACAGTGTCATTACACAGAGCTGCCAAATACACATTGAATGAACAATCACTAGTCATACCACCTATTCAAAAATTTCAAGATTCATCCACCGTTTGTTTGATTTTGCTCTAATACACATTTTTAATGAAGCAGGCCTTAATCGATCTACTTATAGAGGTTAAAAAAACCAACACAGAAATGTGGCAAAGAACTAAAACCATGAGTCAGATTACTAAATACTGATTTACAGAAGAATGTATCTTAAGTGTGACTACTTTAGGCTATTGATATCCCCCAAGCCTGTCAACATCATATATGTGACACAGAAATAATTCCAAACGAGATTATTTTTAATATATAAATTTTCCCAAAGTCTTACAGTAGCGAACACATCTGTAAATACTGTCTGGCTGGGTCTTTTAGACTGTGCATGCTTTGAACTTACATTTGAATTTGATGCCACCACACTGGTTGGATGAAATCTGCTAAATGCACACCTAAGAACCTAACAGGTGTCTGACACTGCGTAAGGACGGACAGGGCCTGGTTCTTAAAGCAAGCCAATTTACTAGGAGCATTCTGAGATGCATCAAATGTTTGTCAAGAATTTTGCAGTTTGTATCAAGGGTATTTTCAGAGTCTAATTAGAAGGAGAAAATGGGATTGGAGGATTTAAAGGGGAGGGTAGAAAGAAGGGTTGGGAACACCTGGGCTTTTCTTTGCTGGTGAAGTGGTACAAATCAGCTGACAACCCCAATTTATACTAAATTTGGCAATCAGAAATTCCTATTTATTTTGTTATATACTCCCATAACCCTGCTGCTTTAAAATTAAGATAATTTGGTTACTACATTTCTTCTATCCACACACAAACTAAATAAATGTCACAAACACAACTTGCAAATGACAATGAAAAAATAGTTAGGATAAATAAATCTAGCTCTATCCTTGTAAGTTATCAGACCAGAAATGGGTAAAATTTTGCACTGATACATAAGAAAACAGAGCTATTAGAAAACATGCAGAGGTACAGAAAGCTCGTTAATTCTTTTCCCTTCAGGCAAAGGCTCGTTAGAACCTACCCAGCCTCAGTGGTATTCTTAGTTTGTAATCCCTGACCTAAATGAGGCTAACAGAAGGATATGTTCGGATCGACCCAGCTCAGGGAAACAGAACGGATGGTATGATTAGTAGTTTGCTGTACGCCCTTAGGACTAAAGGCGAGGTTGGCTTCTAACAGGGATAGAAGCCACTCACCTCTACAGGCTATTTTTAATGAAGGCAAAAAATTTCTAAGAAACTCACATGGCATATTTTATAATTAGAACACTTCAGTCTCAAAAGATTGTCTGACACCTTTCGAGAGTGTGAAACATTTTTCACTTTTAATGTATACTCTTTAGAAATGGCTTCGATCACATGGAACTATATGAATAAATGCATATTATTACAGCAAAAATTAGAAGTGATAAAGCTGCCTGCAAAAGTTTTAAAAGAGTGCTACGCTGTGACTTATCAAAGATATAACATACCAATTTTTACTCTTCCTCGCTCAGGACCTTCACCCATAACTAAAATATTAGCAGGTTTCTGTGGAAACAAAATAGTGTTTTTTTTCAGTAGACAGTAGTGGTTTCTTTTAAATAGACAATATGCCAATATAACATAAATCCACCTTTAAAAAAACCACATTTACTCAAAAATTAAAATCAAACACAGGAAGTCATCAAAGAAGCTTTATATGTGTGTGTGTGTGTGTGTGTGTGTGTGTGCCAAGTAGTATGCAACTTCATGAAGGCCAAATATGGTAGTGCTTTCTCCAGGCAGAGCGAGGGCTTTTCTTGGCGCTGTTATCAGTCTGCTTTCACTACTATGGAACATCTGGCAGAAAGTTACAATGCTCTGCTTCCTTCTAACTCTTTCAATTATATAAAATGCCCTGCAACTTTAAGGGGAAATGTATCTTCAAATATAATACTGTATTATTAAAATAGCAAGTTAATTACAGGGAAGGGGCCACCTGATAGCTTTTTTTTTTTTTTTTGGAAACCACATAGTATATATCTATGTTTCAAACAAATTATAGAGAAATCAATGCAAGAGCCTTTTCTAAATGAGTTAGCAGAGTAGTAGAAATTTTCCATGACCTGGACAGTTCTCATTTTTAAATAAAAAAGGAAACTAACATATTAAAATGAGATTTTACAAAAGTAATACTTCAAACAGTTTTAAAACAGTCTAAAAACAGCAAGATTAACTGTCATCTAAAATCCATTATGGTGGTATCTACCACACTAACATGCAATGTAAGGGCTGCCCCTCTTGAGGAAAAGGGAGAAGGGAAGGAAGGCAGAGGAGGAGGGAAGGCGGCAGCCACAACCTCTCTCAGGCCACCATCCTGCTGTCCCCCTGACCTAACTACAGTTTTACCAGTCTGCCAAATAAGAGCGAAACCCGAGCTCAATGCCTTTCAAACATGGATCAAAGCAATCGTGAAGATCAAATTAAAGCTCTTAATGAAGGCTGTGTACAGTGGGAACCAGGTCACAGGCTCCCCTGACCATATTTAACAACAGCCTCTATGCTATTACTGAGAAAATGTGACTTCCAGGATACTACTCTACCGACCACCAAAGATCAAAATTATTTCTTTATCCTCAGCGAAAAGACACTGCTAAAAAGGCAGTGTACACATTTCAAAGGTTGAAAATTCTGCAGCTCTTCAGGTGAGGAAACACGGCACCAGAGAGAGTGACTGGCCTGCCCTGAGTGCGACGGATGAGCTGGGGCGGCAGCAAGGATCCAGCCGGTCCCTGAGCAGAGCCGCCCCCTTCCCAACATGCCCTGCTGAGAGTGATTTATACAGCCAGCTTTAAATGGATGTGTATCACCATAGTCATGATCATTATGTTCTGCTCAAGAAAACGTTTCCAGAACCTCTCTCATCACACCCACTCCTGCCTCGAGACAGCAGGGCAAAGCACAAGGAAGTGCAGGGCCGATAACACTCCCCATGAGCCGTGTGGAGCTGCCAACCACAAACAGCACTGCCCATCGGTGAGACCAGATGAGGCTCCGCTCCAGGGCAAACCAGGGCTCAGAGAGGCTTGTGAAATGTGACGGCAGTGGTGGGCCCTCCCAGAGGCACAGGCAGCCTGGCACCTGACAGGGGGTGGGGCTCAGGAGGGGACCTGATGTCTGGGCTAGAACTCTCTCCTCATGGGCCACCTCGTGAACCCCATTTTGATTCTCCTCTCATCAACTCTGCCTTCTCTACCATCGCCAGGGCTCACTTCCTAAGAGACAAAGCTGATCACGTCTCCCCCTTGCTTAAAATCTTCCACAGTAACAGGGGAAAATTATTAGGAAAACAGTGGAACAGAAAATGACAGACACACTGTGATTACAACTGGGTTAAAAAAAAAAAAAAAAAGTGAGATGAGTAAGGACTAGAAGAACAAAAAAGGTTAGTGACAGGTAGGGATGAACTTTTTCACAAGTTTCTTTGAGCCCTTTTCTTGTGCTTTATTACTACTTAAATGCTTCACCTTTCACGGCTCCCCCCATCCTGTGCTGTGAATAGGTAGAAGTCTTCATGGTGGGACGCCAGGCTCCTGCAAGCTCCAGGACCACTCCCCCACCCCAGGGCACGGCCCTGCCACAAATGTGCTGCATGACAGTCCTGTTCTGTGACTAGTCAGACCTTGTTCACAACTACGTCAGTGCTGGCCCTGTATTTCTGCCACAACAACTTTCCTTTCCTGTGTTACTTGGCAACATCTGGTTCTCAACTCGCCTTTTAAAGATATAATATGCGAATACACCCTGATTATAAACAGGCCACATACAGTTAAAAGATTCTAAAGAGTCAGACTCTTGCCACCACCCATCACTCCTCCACCGCATCCCGAACACCACTCCCTCCTCCAGAGTTACCAGCTGATTATCTGGCTTGCTGTGAAGGATTCTGCTAGCACTCAAGTGCTCCTAAAAGATTACTTCCGTTTCTGATAAAAGCACAAGCACATAGGGGCATTTCTTTCTTCCTTCTATCCCAGATAGAGTGGAAAAACTCCTTCTTTTGATTTCTTATTCATTCAGCAGCTGGGCTCAGATCTGAGAAGCCCTGGGGTGGGTGGTACTGATTAGCCTGCTACTAGGCAAAGGGGGAAAAAAAAAACCCTCTCTTGGTCTTCATTTTATTATACACTCAATGGACTGGCCATGTCCCAAGCACCTTGGTTCTGAGCCTTGGTTGGGAACAGTTTCTCCATCAAAGTCTTGCCTGGTATTAGGATTTGGGGCCAAAGCTCCAGCTAATAATTAGAACTTTTTCTATGAGACAACTCATTGCCTATTGCACGACCTGAAGTAGATCTCAGGGTTGAGGCGCTAAGCAGACTTAAATCAGTGGATTTAAGTTCAGCTGTGGCATGCTATATAATCAGAAACAAAAGAGAACAGGGTTAAGTGCTGTTTTAATAACACTATTTATAAGCAGTGAGTCGCTCCCCATGGGATCTCCCATGCTGCCATTCCACAGGTCCTAGAGAGTGACAGTCTGATTTAGGAGACAAATTCCACACTACATTTGAGAATGTAACCTAATGGAAAGTTCAAGAGAAAATGGCAGAAAAGCCACAGAGATATGAATACTCTTGTATTTTTAATCAGCATTAAGGAAGACTTCGAAAGACTTGATTTTTGTTTTAGTATTTAATGTCACACCGAGACAATATTATATCCTCCAAAAGGCTAATTTCTTTCATCTTTGTCTATCAGTGGGAGAACCTGGTAGCCCTAGGGCCAAACCATCCAAATCACTGATGATAAAACACAATAACAGTCATGACTTTAGTAAACTGCAATCAAACATAATCATCTTAAAAGAACATATAGAACTTTGCTGATCACATTTTGATGAGGCACATCCCCCATTAAACTATTTGCTGCTACATACAGCAAAGGTCCAATGTGACTTAAAAGTATTATAGCATCATGACAACATCTTCAAGAATAGTTATCTTACACACAGAAGTGACTACAGGATACTTGTATTGCCTGCTGAACAATGAAACAGATGGATGAAATACTTATCGAAGTCTACTTATTTGATTATTTGAAACTATGCCTTGAAACAAGCCTTTCTCTTGTTTTCTTTCTCCCAGAAAAAAAAACCAATTTTGTATTAGGTTGGTATGAAAAAACTTAAAAGAACTTTTTGGCCAACCTGAAATTAAAAGAGTGTGCCCGTTTTACAGTCTCACGGCTTTTCTTGTTTTATGTTGTTGTGCTCCAAAAAAGTCCCCACTGCCATTTCCTTAAAAAAAATGTCTGTTACAGAGATAACCATTCCTGGTGAGACTTTCTGCTCTCCAGACTGTCACACTGGGCAACATCGCACTGATGACTCTGGCAAACAGCAGAGATGGTAAACTGGTTTCATTTAAGGGCCCAACTCTGGAAGAAAACTAAGGGCTGCTGGGAACTGCATCTTGAGAAAGACAGGACCTGGGCTAGTCAGGAAACTGCCATTATCAATTAGAGGTATCTCACACAGATACAGAACTGCACAACGCTGGCATCTCTGTCAAGCTAACTGCAAAAACTTTTTATTCTAGGGATGAAGCCAGGGTCTTCATATGTTCACTGACCTTATCAAGGCAAAATGGAGACTCTGAGTCAGTAAGAAAAGTGATTTTTAATGGATCTATGAAAAGAAGACAGCGATGCACAAGTAACCTGTCAAGTGCTGCTCACCAAGATTTGTTTGGAACTCACACACTGTAAACACAGTCTGGTGGCGCACTTTCTGGACACCTGATAACTTTCAGCTTGGTTGTTAATTACTGTGTGCCACAATACACACTGATCTGTATTTCAAATGACACTTTTCAATTGATGATGTCTACCTGTTAAGAAAATACAATTCTGCTTTTACTTCTAGTTTTGTGTTCTGAGAGATGAATGCAGAATCTGTATCTTTATGAATACTTATTATGTATATCTTTATCTTGCACTACACACTGAATTTTTCTAGACATACATTTTTATTGAATGTTTATTTATATATATATTTTTATTTCTAGGCTGTGCTGTGCACACTGCGGGATCTTAGTTCCCCAAACAGACGTTGAATCTGGGCCCTAGGCAGTGGAAGTGCAGAGTTCTAAGCACTGGATCACCAGGGATTCCTAGGTAAGGCATATTTTAAAATATATTCTTTTATATGTCCCTAAATGCCAAGCAATTCTACTGTATCACATAGCTTCATTCTATAGCTTTTGCTTATTCTTTATTTAAACAAATTTGTCACAATCTGATTTAAAATATACCAAGGTACATAATTATATATTCCTAATTCCTTCTATACAACTGCCAAATTGAACAAACCATAAGTTTTTTTGTGTATATTCATTATTTCAAGCATCCTGCTATTATAAAATGTGTTTCAATCTTCTGAAATAAAACATACTTTTTTTGCCACACCCCGTGGCATGTGGGATCTTAGTTCCCTGATTAGGGATCAAACCTATATCCCCTGTGCTAGAAGGCAGGGTCTTAATCTCTGGACCACCAGGGAAGTCCCTTGAAATAAAATATATTTTATCTGATACTCTGATTTTTTTCTATATTTGAATAGACACAGACTCTAGACCCAGAGTTCTCAACTTTTTTTCTTCCCCTAAACATTTGAGGAATACAACAGACTTCTGAAGATGAGGAAGTATGATTAAATGCTTAAGAATAGGCTAAAAAAAAAAAAAAAGAATCAAGGATCCCATCAACTATTAGTTCCATGACCTTCACCTCCATTTTCTCATTTATAAAATATGGACAAAAATAATGACAAGTTAGTGTTGCAAAGATAAATTTTGCTAATGTACATAAAAGAATACAATGCTTGATATATTAAAAGTCCAAAATATAATGATGGCTAACACTATAATCTGTTAACAGTGACTAACAACTGAAGTGATTTAAGTAGCAACTCCTGGGGGTATGGTACCCATGTATGACTGGATAATACCACCAAGATGATTTTTCTATATCACCCTAAGAGATGCCCCTAATTTGTTTTTAATCATTTATCTAGATTTCAGTCACTTATGCCTTTTACAAATCAAAAAACTGTTTATTATTAGTAATACCTTCTTAAGAATTAAAGCAATAAAAATACAGATTCCTGTAGGAGATTAAAATATAGAAAAGTACAACAAAAGTAAAATTTACCTGAAACTTCACCTCACATAGTTAGGTCATTACAAACATTTCGGTGGACATAATTCCAGATCTCTCTAAATCTACATTATTACATGTATATAAATACCTTAGAAATGCCCTTTTGATTACTTCACTTAACAGTGAACAAATAATAAATAAATGCATAGCACTACTGTATTGATCCTACTTTATTTAGCCTCCCCTACCATAGTTCCTTAGGCTGCTTTTAGACCAGAAGAGCTCTAGGACATTGTCAGGTAACAGAGAAGTCAGATGGATAACAGCTGCAGACTTGCTTACACACTTACAGGTTTCCTTCCTTCCTCATTTTTATAAAGAACTTCAATCAGAAATGAATATTAAATTTTGTCAAACACTGAATTTTGCAAAAGTTTTACATTTACAACTACTGAGATAACCATAGCGTTATTTTCCTAGCATTATTAATATGAATTCTGTCAACAGGTTTCCAAATACTGAATCATCTTCACATTCTTGAACTTCATTTTACTTGGAGTATAGTAATCTTTTAATGTTCCTCTGGATCCTATTCGCTAATATTTTATCTAAGATATAAGCAAAAATGTTTATACGTGACACTGACCGACTGTATTTATTAGGTTTGTGTTTAGGATAGATTCTGAGTTACCTGTCTCACAAGTTAGAAGGCTGTTGAGGAATTGCAGGAAGGGGAATGACATGGTGTGCTTTGCTTTCTAGAGGTCATTCTGATTGCTACGTAGATACTGGACCACAGAAACGAAAGACTGCAAGGAGGGACGATCACGTGCTTGTTTTTTCAGTAATCCAAGTACCCTAGATTAGAATAGCAGCGATAGAAACGATAAGAAGCAAAGTCAAGAGGCAGGAAATGGACTGCAAAAAACTCAACTGTGCAGTGGGAGGTCAGGCTATTGTAGGATCAATGAACAGGAAAGAGTGAAATCTATGAACAGACCTGGAAGTTCACTTGAGAAGTCCAAACCCACATCCTGAAATCAAGGTGGTCTGAAATCTTCCTGTTAAGTTTGCACCTGTCCACTGGGCAGACCCAGAGAGACTTAGCTAGGGGGACTGCATCATCCCTGCTCATCTGCCCTTCCCTCCTGGCTAACTCTTCCCACAGCATCTTCTCCGGGAAAGCAAGCACTACAGTTGACTCTTCTTTGAGAAAAGATGCTGGTCAGATGACTGGGACCAATGGCCAGTTGTGTTACTTCAAATCAGAGTTACAAGAGAGTCTTACTGTACTTCAATCTGAAACATGTTCTGAAGATAGCACTGATAAGAATCCAGTTATTCAATCAACAAATATTTATCATGCAGCTAGTATATGCTATCCTGGGTGCTAAAGATACACCAGTAAGTGAAATGGATAAAGTTCACGAACCTAAGGTACTTATTCACAGTCCTAAGGCAACCTAACGAAGGACTGGAAATAAAATGCACTGACTGAACATTTATTAGGCACCAAACAACCTGATATTTCACTCTCTATCAAAGAGACAAAAATATGGGTCTGACTTCATTTTAAGTTTAAAAAAAAAGAGAGAAAAGATATATGTGACTTAAAACTTGGATAATCTTCTATTTCTAGCCAATTTTCAGGATTACTCAAAAATATCATCTTCGCTTTTTTTTTTTAAAGCTCAATTAAATTATTTAGAATATCTGTCTTGTCTGGTGAAAAATGGGACTTTAAAAAAAAGATTCTAGCATCTTGCTGATCAAGTGTCTGAAAAGATTCATCAAGAATCTGAAGGTAGATGAGAAGACACATGCAAACTAACCAACATGGTGTTTTTACAATCAACTTCTAACCTGCCCACATAAGCAGGTACAATGTCTGGAGCTGCACTATTTAGTAAAAGTGGGCCACTTTTTCATTATTTACAAACAAGAGAACACAGTTCATTATGCATGATCAATATCTAAATTACACAAATGTGGCATATATTAAGAAACTAAAGGGACTGTTTACAATCAAATATTTCCAAGAAAGAAAACTGTCCAACTGTCATTTAAGTCAACTTACTACAGAATAAACACAATATTCGTTATGTTAACCAAAAGTAATGCAAACCTCATTTTAGTTTGCCTTAACTCACTCTTATCAATAAAACCTATGTTTCATCTTCAAGCCTAAATTTTATGGATACAATTTTGTATGTTTTCCTAGTTATATAATTACACAAATAAGAAAATTAGAGTAAATCCTTGGAGATTCCATTTATTCCCAGTAAATGAAGCAAATCTCAAGTAATAAGCAGTGATTGATCCTGACAATCACAAAGCATTTTTCTTCAAAAAATCTCTGTTTTAAAGAAACATGCTTAATATATTCCCAACACTCATTTCTAGGAAGCTAAGCACAGAAAAGGAGCAACAATAGCAGTGAGAACAGAGGCCTTGAACACAGTTTCCTTTCTTCCGAGCTGGCCAATCAATTTGTTTCTTTGCTTCTTTCAGCATTTGGACAATGTCAAGGTCCTTTCTGCTTCCCCTGTCCCCTAAAGAGTGTACTGGCCCCTCCTTTTAGGCAGACAAGAAAGTGTATGCATGGCTTTTTTCCCCTTAATAGCAACCATCCTCTACTGACATAAAACAAAAAAACTAAGCAACACTGAATATTATGTGTGAACTTTAACAAAAGACTAAATAGGTATTTTCTTCTGTTTCCTTCTATATGATTATAACATGTTAACTGCAAACTATTAGAAAATTCAGAAAGGTGTTAATGGAGGAAGGTGAAACTTGCCTGAAATTCTCCCACCTATAAATAAACCCTACTTAGAAAAACATATTCCCTACAGGACTACAGCTATTCGACATGGTTTTATTATCAACATCAAGAAATTTGCATAAAATATTAAAGTACTTATAATTAGAACAAAGTATTTTCTACAGACTTGATCTTCTCTTTTCCTAAACATATTAAATACCTTTTCAGCAACAGTCTAAGACCAGAGGCTTTCAAACCTTCTTGAACACAACCCACAGGAAGAAAATCACTTATTATGGTCATAATTACACACACACACACACACACACACATATATACAACTGAAACAAAAGTGTCATGAATCAACAACCTCCCTCAAGACATGTGATGTACTCTGATGTCTGCTCTGTCCTACTCTATTCCATTAAAAAAATTTAAAATTACACACACACACACACACACACACGTGCACACACACACACATATACAACTGAGACAAAAGTTTCATGAATCAACAACCTCCCTCAAGACATGTGATATACTCTGATGTCTGCTCTGTCCTACTCTATTCCATTAAAAAATTTAAAAGGCTGGTTGTGTTGTGTGATTTCCCAACTCACAGCTTACAACCTGCAATTTAAAAATCACTGACCTAGAGAGGAAAATCCCTAAATTCAGAGATCCAGCTTTGAAAATAATTAGCTAAGTAACCAGAATCAGGGCATTTAATCTCTTTTCTTCTGAGTTTTCCACTTCCTTTACAGAGCTCAGCAGTCAATAAGAAAATGAATCTAAAAATCCCAAGCAAACCAACTAATTATATTACTGTTTGCAAACTTCAGTATTAGTAAGCAAATCTAATAAACCAGGTGATCTTTTACTCAAATAAGAAGAATCAGATCAAAAACACCCCAATAATTCATCATGTTATAATTAGTAATTAGGTGCCTTCATAAAGTAGGCCTTATGATACTGAGTCTGAGTCAATGGCTCACCCCGAGATTTTGATCGCAGTTGCTAGGAAACCAACTCATCCTTCACCAAACACAGTTAAACCTCTGCCCCCACCACCAAGTCATTCCAAGTTATCCAATATAATTAAAATAAACTGCAAGGTAGCAGCACTATCAGATTTTTTTTTAATAAGCCAGATTAAAGCTCTGAAATAGCTCGAGCATTTTATAAACATGTTTATGCAATGGCCCACTGGGCTATTTCACATCACATACTACACATGACAAGACATCCCCCTGGGATACTTCCAAAGGAAATCTCTGCAGACATTTATTTTCTAGGAAATTTTACTATGTCAAAAAACTGTGCAAAAAAACAAAGAACCTATTTTGCAGTGAATGCTCTGTCACTGAGCTATACCCACCCCTCTCCCCTCCAAAAGAAAATATTCTGAATTGTTTTAGGGCAGAAGTGATCAACTTTAGATAGCTGTGATACTCCAAAACACTCCAAATTTCATATACAGCCTTGTAATTCAGCTCAAAGTAAAAAAAAGGAAAAAAATTATGAAAGTTATAGTATATCTTGAACATTATCCATTTGGTGCAAGAGGATGAAAATATAGCCTACGTGCCTGGGAGCTCCAAGTTAATTACCACTATGAAAAAATCATTAAAGTACTAATTAAAATGAAATTTGGGGGGATACTAGATTTTTTTAAAAGTGGAACACATTAATGACCATATGAGAACTGATATACACTTAATGAAAGTTAATGGCAAACAGGTAAGTCATAATAACTACTTCTTTACTCTATTAAATGCCTTAGGAAACAAGTCAAAAGCACAAGTCTTTAATATTTACTTAAATACAAATCTGATTTGACTGTAAATCATTTCTATGTTAAGTCTGATATACCTGAATGAATATTTTCAACAAAAAGCACAAAATTCAGCCAACAATGAATTCACTAGAAAATTTTAAAAGAACTATCAGCTAGAAATTAAAATACTGACATTGTGATTAGAAATGACCTGGTCTGCTAAATGTAGGATTAAAGTGAAACATTGGCGATGCAAGTTCAGAATAGTTGGAACGTACAGAAAAGAGGCATGCCCACCCCAACCCCATTAACAAAGAATAATTCACACAGAAGGGACTTCCAGAAGTTCTGGAAAGAAAAAAGTGACGGATGTAAATTAACAATAATGAAAATGTTCCACCCTTAAGATTAAAGGAGAAAAATTGGAAAAAATAAATGACATAAAGTGAACATCGGAACAAACAGACAAAGGGCCAAGAAATAGGTCTCCCTGGGCAGAACAAATATTTGAAGGAGAGGAAGGGAGCGATGGATGAGATCAACAGATCACTGTCATTAGCTGAATGGTCTCTGAACTGACTGATAAGAGCTGAGTTCTTTTCAGTGGAAAGAAGGCTGCTGAAAGGACTTAAAATGTGGTATGAATAGAAAATAATTTTTTCTGCACTGTTTCACTGCACTAAATCATAGCAGAGATAAGAGGGAGTGAAAGGAAGAAATGCAGCAGAGTCTGTGTGCATCCCTAGATACAGAGAAGTGTCAGGTAACATCAGCGATAAGCTATGGGGAATAACCTTGGAGACCGCTTTGCTTCTGTTACAGACGGGCTAGTTCGTTCATTCACCCTGTGTAAGCAATACTGTATACATTACTGTGTATTCCACAGGCACTGGGAAGTCTACAAAGACATAAGAAGTCCCAGGTTTTGCCCTCAGGAACTTACCATCAGACAGAGGAGTACAATTACTCAGCTAGTAAGCACCCCAGGGGTAGTTAAAAATAATGCTACAGGGTTTAGAAGTAAACATTCTCACTCTCAGCTAGTGTGACTGGGGTGGTGGGTGCTGGGGGCTTTTCTGATGAGGTAGCAGGAGCAGAGCTTTAAAGGATGAATAGAATTTAAAATGCTGGAGATGAAGGGAGGAGGGCATTCAGACAGGCAGGACAACCTCTGGGTTGACTGGAAAATAAATATAAAGAATGAGATAAAAGAAAAACAGGAGACTGGAGCCAGACCATAGTGGTGTTTTTAATCTTCAATTCGGCAGCATGCATACTGGTGAGAAGTGTTTTTCAAATTCTTAATCTATCACAGAATTTTTCCTAGGAAGAGAAAAATTACTGAGTTTGAAATTTCACAATTGCACAAGAAAACAATGACAAAATTTAGAAAGTTTTATAAAAAAAAAAATCATTTCCATTGATAGAGCCTAGACAGTGAACTGGCTGGACATCCTCAAATAGGTCCCAATGGCGTCACTGATGGTCACACCCTTGCCCATGTGCTCTAACTCAACCCCAGAGGACTACCTCTCAAAGGGGAGTTCAGTCACCACTGCTGGATCAAGCCTGGCTTCTACACAAAAAGGATCGAATATGACCCTGGTGCTTCAAGCTTTTTACTAAACTGGGCTCAGAAAAAAAAACCCACCAACCAATCAGGCTAAGGGACTTCAAACTTGTCCTTATTTTGAGTCACTAAAACCTATCTTCACTTGAAACTTTCCTAATATTTCATACTTAGTTTCTCTTTATGGTACATATGCCAAAAGAAACCCAAAAAACCTTACTATTCCTTAACGCAACAAAACACTTCTATTTTATGTAAGCAGATAATTGGGGGGCTGGGGCGGGGGAGAATATAGACAACACAACCCTGAAATACCTTTTCCCAAGTTGCATGTGTCTCAGTTGATGCGATTGAATAGGATGGCTATTTGGGTGTCACCTTGGCTGGACCATAGTGCCTACACATCTGGTCAAAGACTATTCTGGATGTTTCTATCAAGGTGTTTTTGGATGAGATTGACACTTAAATTTATGGACTCTGATTTAAGTGGGATCACCCTCCATAATGTGGGTGAGCTTCACCCCAAAACAAGAAGGAATTCTGCCAGGGGACTGACTCTGGACTCAACTGCAACTCTTGCCTTGGGTCTGCCAAACCTGCCAGCCTGACCTGCAGCTTCTGGACTGACCCTGCCTCCACAACTGCCTGAAGGAAGTGCTTAGGAGAAACCTCACTCTCTCCACACAAATCCACTCTCTCTACACACACCTGTTTCTCTCTGGAGAACAATGATTAATAAAGGTAGTAATGCCAGAATCAGGACTAGAGACTGCTAGTCAAACAACTTTTCATTTCCAAGGAGAGGAGACTATAAGAAGAGAGCGGAAGGGCGTAGTCCCAAAGAAAGAGTAAAGTTACCTCACACACACCACTGTTTTTATTTCTTTCTCCAGTTTACTTTGAAGTCATAAATTATCTCACAAATACTGCATAGATTTCCTTTCCAGCCCCTTTCTTAGAACATCTGTACATGTGTACTTAATTACTACATTCAGCCCAACAAGAGTTCCAGAATTATTAAGTCTCTATTTCCTGTGGAGGATGACAGACCTCAGTTACTGATTTGCTACTACATAATGATCAGTAGAGACAAAATTAACCTTTATTAAATGGTAAAGTTAACTATACATATCAATCAAAGAACTCCATAACTCTATCATCTCAAATCAGTATTTCTATTAACAATAAAGCCAATTTTATTAAGCAGAAATTTCAGTAACACTCTGGACTATTTTCAAATGGTGTTTTTAGGGGGTCTATGTTAACTTTCTATCTTAACATGAAGCTTCATGTGGCAAGTCAGCACCTTAACCAACTGGTCCAATTCTTAACATTAGAAATCTACGTAGACCTGCTAAGGTTGGTATCACCTCATTTCATCTAAACCTGACTGAAAAGGAGCAATGAACATAATTAACTAGTAATTATGCTGCAAATAATAATAACTGCTTGAGGAAAGATTTAAAAAAAGGTCATGTCATACAGCTTCTAAAGAATATTTTTCAGAGTAAATACTTTAATACTACACATATGAATATTTTATGTAGCTAAAGCTGAAAAATTATATACTATCAAACTCCAAAATTTGATTTTCAGTTGGCAGGAAGGTAGGCACAATTTTAATAAAAACTATGATTATGAATCTTTCCTTCAAGAACCGAAGAGGCAGGGACATGAACCTGTAAGATCCAGCCTAGGGGCAGAGGTTATCACTTCAATGAAAGGATGGTTCAGTGGGCCTGCAATGCACAGAAGGGTCAGGCGTTTAGAAAGAGCACTAAGAAGCCAAGCATTGACATTACAGGAAACCATGCTTCAGACGGAAAGTCAAAGGAGGCAGCAGCAGACAAATAATTGATTACAGTTTAGAAAAGACTGTAGATGAACACACTTCTAAACAGATGGCACTGGCCTAGCAAGAGGGGCACAGTACCAAGAGGGATTTGGCTTCAGTGAATAGGAGTATTTTATCCCGATACTGTTCAGAACTGCCAGTATCTGGTAATAATAAAGTGTAACTACTTTTAGTTTGTTTCATTATTATTTTTAAATCAGCTGCAGACAGTGCATTCCTTTGTCACCTGCACCTGGATGCACTCCTCCACGCCCCCTGTCTCCCGAGGCACCACCAACACAGACTTCTGAAATGACCTGCTTGACACTGTCTCTATGCCAAAGACAACTGTTCAGGCTGTGTCAATAGAAAGAACTCTCCCAAAAGAAATCAGACTTCAAAATGATTTTCATTACTTTCATTATTTCATAGTGTAGTTAACACTAATATAAGCAGTTCAGGTATATTATGGGGCTTCCCTGGTGGCTCAGATGGTAAAGAATCTGCCTGCCAAAGCAGGAGACCCAGGTTTAATCCCTGGATTGGGAAGATGCCCTGGAGAAGGGAATGGCAACCCACTCCAGTGTTCTTGCCTGGAAAATCCCATGAACAGAGGAGGTATATTACATATTAATATAAAAATTAAATGCTGTTTTAAAAATCAGTTTGTGTTTATCTAATGAACATACATATTTTAGTGATGAGAAAACATTTAAATTTAAAAAAATAACATTATTTTAGCATATTTAACTCTAAGGGAGAAAAATGCCCTTTAATCAGATTCTATTCTTTTAAAATCATGAAAAATGTCAGGAGCTCAAAAGTAGTAACAGTTTTTCCCTAAGCTGACTCTTCTAAAAGCTGAAATTTATTTTCATTTTCATAAAGAGACAAAGGATTTTTCATATTTATGTCCTATAAATTCACTGCTTATAAATATCCTAATTCTATTAAAAATAAAGTTTGCATAAGAGAAAAAGTTATTTAAACCGAATTTCTGATGTGTTACTTGGTCCTACTGTAAATGCTTTTTCTAGGCTTGAGAACTAGAGATAAAATAACTGCTACCAAATGTATTTCAAGGAGATTTACTGAAGACGGATGAAAGAACCAGAAACTAAAACACCTGACTGAAGGCGACACAAATGCATTAAACACAGAGCACCTTGCAAAGAGCACACACGTGAGGGCAGAGCGGCTCCACCTCATCAGGATGGAGAAGCCTCCTACGTACACATGTGATCAGAGACTACGCCACAGCTTCCAGTGCTGTGTCTATAACTGCTTGAAAGGAAGGCACTGCTACAAACCTCACTAGAGTCACTACATTTACAAAGAAAAGAACAACAAAAGCACAATGTAATTATGCAATATGAAAGGGCTAAACAGGAATCTGAAATTTAAATGATTTAAATATATAAAGCTTTCATGAACAAGCACAATGTAATCAACAATTTAATAATATACATTTTTTTAAGGGCATACAATTTCTGAAGTTTCTGAATTCTTAAGAATTTAGTGTACCTTAACATGACAAGGCTTCTTAATAATGTATTCAATCATGATTAATAAAGGCTACTGGCTGAGAGACTGTTACTAATATAATGGGGTTCAAAAAATGAGCAGTTGAACACTCCTCTTCTAATATTCAACTTCATATGCAGTAGGCTCCAAAGGTTGTATTTTCAAGTTATTCATAAATACACCAACTTCCAGAGTTTATCTGGCATCTAATAATCAATGTAAAGCAAGCCAATGCTTTATTTACAGATGTAAATGCTTAGCGGAACCAGTGTGGCCTCTTTCACCTCTTAAGCATCAGCTAATACATGTCCCGAAGTAGGAGACATCATACAAAAGCACAAGGCTGGGCTCGTTTTGAGACCGCAGCGTTCTTGCTTCCCCTGTGAGGTCTGCAGGCCTGTACAGCGCTAACATCTAGAGACATCACCCCACTCTGAAGTGCATCTTTCTAGCTTACACCTAACTATGTTTCAACTTACCAAATCCCTGTGCAACACCCAGTTAGCATGCAGGTAGTGGATCCCATCTAGAATCTGATACAATAGTGACTTCACCATCCCCCGAGGTAACTGAACTGGCTTCTTGTTTGCTTTAGAAGCTCTGTGAAACTTGATTATATGCTGAAAGAAAGAAAAATATCACCAGAAGCTTAAAAAAGAAAAGAAGGAAAGATAATTTGATAAATAATATTTTCCTAACTGAAAAGGAAACACTCAGCGATTTCCAAAGATACTGAAAATATCATTTCACATTCTGCTGGATAGTATAAATAACCTTAAATAACTACAGCTAAAATGTCATTTCCTGAGCATGGGATAGGGCCTCAGAAAATAAATGACAACAAAGAAGTAGAAAGTAATGTGATTTTATTTTTAAAGTATAATTAAAAATTACTTTCAGAGTTACTTGACCTGTTTATCTAGTGAAAAATTTCAAGAAACAAATATCTGTTATTCTGCAGTGAATAACATATGTATTAAATGAAAGAAAGAAAAAAAAGAACAGAGTTTTGGCTGGCTGACATAGCATAGGTGTGGTACCTATTTACCACAACTGGGTTATAAAGAAAGCAAATGGATAAATATTTCAATTAAGTACACAGACGCACAAAGGAATAATATGTAAATGACCAGCTCATATCTTTGGTCATATATAATATTTAGAAATATCAATGCTTCAGACAAGGGGGGAAAAATGGCCTTGAAACATCCAGCAAAGCTTTCTAGGTATAATGTTAGTGGACATCCAGTAAACATAATGCCACTTTATAAACAGAAAAATCATTTTACAAATAAATGTACTTCAACAAGATCCACTGTTTCAAACTCTTGACAGATTTCTCCACTGTAATGAAAGCACTCTCAAACTGCAAGAAAATCTAGAAATCGGCTGCAGCCAACTCTGCTGTGTGTACCACTGACAGGCCTGCATCTAACATGCACAAGAGCAGACTCCTGGCCAGTATCTGACTGCATATTAGGTGTATTCTTGAACTTAGAAAAAATAATTAAAACAGGAGTGAGATATTTAATAGTATAGCTTAACCTTTCCATTTCTCTTTTCTTAAGCCATATATAGAAGTAGAAAATGGGTAAGAAGTAACTAATGATTAATGAGTGAAGGAGTTTTATTTTCCAAAGAAAAAATATAGAGCAAAGGCCTATATTTGGGAAGGTAAAGGGTATCAGTTAGTGTCTTTAGTAGTATGTAGTATGATTAATGTAGTATGTAGTATGATTAATCAATTTAGTATGATTAATCTATCCTTCAGTAGCAGCATGATATTATTTTAATTTTCTTCTGTCATTTTTTTCGAAGTACTTAAGAATAGGCAAACAAAACAGAGCTATAGTAAGTCTTAATAATCTAGACTGTTTTGTCACCTATCCAAAGAAATGATAATCAAGTCACATCACCTTAAGAAGAA
The DNA here is from genome assembly GCF_963930625.1 of Muntiacus reevesi. Classification (NCBI taxonomy): domain Eukaryota; kingdom Metazoa; phylum Chordata; class Mammalia; order Artiodactyla; family Cervidae; genus Muntiacus; species Muntiacus reevesi. Next base: position 31,189,105 of record NC_089259.1, read on the forward strand.
CCAGTAGCTCTCAGAGCTTTAAAAAAAAAAAATTAAGATACATTAAAAAAAGAAAATTAAAACCTGCCAGAGTAAGAATGAAAGGAATAAATATGTGCGGGAGGTAAGATAATCAATTGATGCTATATACATTTCTTTAGGTAGTATTTTCATTAGGGTATTTACAAATTACTTTTTTACCAATATTTTATAGCTACAAAAACTACAGTGGGGAAATCTCTTACCTTCATTTTCATTCCTGGGCTATATAACAAATATGCAATACATATACCATAAGATTTCACCAACACCTAAGTAATATTTTAAAATGACTTTTTATTCTTTTTGCCCTTTGCTGCCTTACCCCAGCTAATTCATTTCAATATTCCAATTAAAATAAGAAAATAAAATGGATAAAAAGTAGTTTTAGTAAACTGAATCATCATTTGGTTTTTATTAAAATGAGCACTAGAAGTGCTTATTTGGCTTAAATGAGTTGATACAGTCAATGGTGACTCTATGCACACATTCTGCTGGCTAAGTCACTTCAGTCGTGTCCGACTCTGTGTGACCCCACAGATGGCAACCCACCAGTTTCCTCTGACCCTGGGATTCCCCAGGCAAGAATACTGGAGTGGGTTGCCATTTCCTTCTCCATATACACACATTACATGCAGCTTATTTTATGAAAGTGTAATTATTATATATACACATAAAATTAAATATTACATACCAGCTTTGCTAGAAACCATGTTGAATACAATACTATATCTCCTATGTTCAACTATGTCTTATTACATATCATGCTTATCAACTAGCCTGGAAATTTTCTCATAAACTTGGATTATATAATTTGATTTTATATTACATTTGAATATGATGAGTGTTCAATACTGGCCACTCCAATTTAATGAACTTTTATTAACAGAATCTGAATTTGATTTGATTTCTTTTACAATAACAGAAGCCATCAAAAACTATCATGCACCTTGGGCAATAGTCTCATAAAAGAGGGAAAATTTCATGTGTCTATTTTCTGTTTGAAAATAGTTCTTTCCAGGTAACTTATATAAAAATAAATGGAATCAAATCACATTTAGTCATGTAAAATAGCAATCTACAAACAATACAAAAAAACTTAAAAAAAAAATAAATCTGAAAGCATATGAAACCAAAGTAAGTTTCAATTTCTGGAGTCTGTTAAAGTTAAAATGACGAAAATGAGGATTCATCTGGATATTAGCAAAAGAGTTTGAAACTTTCACTACTTTCAGAAGGTGAATTTCCTGTTACAGTTTTACCAGGATTTGTGCTAGCTTTATTTCAAAAGTTTGTACTTCCATTTACAAACTACAGCTGAATGAAAAGATAAATTATTTTGAAGATTCTGAAATTGAGCCAGGATACTGTAATCCCTTGCATATGTTTTCTCTTCTTATTTAGCTCAATAAATGCACAGCCATGCTAATTCAGTAAGTATAGACAGGATGCAAAATATAGCAAAATATTTAAAGAACATATTACATATTAAATAGCAGAAAAATATATTTCACAATAGTGAAGTAGTTAATTAACTTGACACAATACTGGATATTATTTACTTGTAAAAAAGAGCAGTAAAAGTATTATATTTTACAGATGGGGAAAGCGACCCCTTCAGAGTCATTAAGAGATTTGCCCTATGTCATATGACAAATAGACAGGTCCACTAAATCTCAATCTGAGTGAGTGAATCTAAGTCGCTCAATTGTGTGAGACTCTTTGAGACCCCAAGGACTATATATCTATATATATATAGTCCATGGAATTTTCCAGGCCAGAATACTGGAGTGGGTAGCCTTCCCCTTCTTCAGGGGATCTTCCCAACCCAGGGATCAAACCCAGGCCTCCTGCCTAGCAGGCAGATTCTTTACCAGCTGAGCCACAAGGGAAGCCCAAATCTCAATCTAGTTCTCCAAATAAATACAACATACTCAAGTCCCTACACAAGGTATTATCACCTTCCCATGGAAATGGCAACCCACTCCACTACTCTTGCCTGGAAAATCCCATGGATGGAGGAGCCTGGTAGGCTACAGTCCATGGGGTTGCAAAGAGTCGGACAGGACTGAGCGACTTCACTTCGCTACAGAATAAAAGGAAATAGGCTGTTTTTAAATTTTACAACAAAACAGTTATTACTGTTACTTTTTTTTATGTTGTCAAAATCCAAGCTAGGAAACAATATTGAAGAGCTATTTATACTCTTCAGATTCTTTTGTTCTCTGCAGCATGTCAAACTGATAAGAACAAAAGTAAAAATACAAAGCAACACTCTAGCCTTCATACTTTCTCAACTGCATTCTGAGATCCCTTTTATCTTAAAATAATATCTAATACTACGATGAGCTCCCCAAATTGTCTCCAGTTAGTCCTGTTGATCCCCGACTGAAACCATGGCCCCACATCCACCATGGTGCGCCTTACCCAGAGGTCATGTTCGGCATAGTCAAATAGAAGCCACACTTTCCTGTCTGCGTGAGATAGAAACACCTTTTGAAGAGAGATGACATTTGGGTGCTTAAGTTCTCGAAGTAGCTGCAAAACAAAGGGGAGTCATTAAAAATCTTTGTCATAAAAGTAACATGAAAAACCCTACACTGTTTTTAACCCAAAGGCAATACAAACCTAATGGTACTCAACCCTAAAAATCTAATACCCATTTTCTCAAATATATTTTCTCAAAATACAATTTTGAGATGCCCATACAAATGAATACAAATCTGTGGGCAAAAGACACTGAAAAGATATAATTGTGTAAATCTGTCAGTTTTGTTGTTATTGTTCAGCTGGCTTCCTTCTTTAATGTTTTTATTATGGTAAAATACATATAATGTAAAAATTACCATTTTATGCTACTGATGAACCTATCTGCAGGGCAGGAATAGAGACTCAGACATAGAGAACAGATTTATGGACACACTAGGAGCAGGAGAGGGTGGGTGAACTGAAACAGCAGGACTGAAATATATATGTTACCATATGTAATATAGATAACTAATGAAAGCTGCTATATAACACAGGGAGTTCGACCTGGTGCTCCCTGACAACCTAGCGGGGTGGGATGGGGTAGGAGGTGGGTTCAAGAGGGAGGGAACATATGGATACCTATGGTTGATTCATGTTGATGTATGGCAGAAACCAACATAAGAGTGTAAAGCAATTATCCTTCAATTAAAAATAAATATAATGTTAAAATATTATGTTGTACAAAATTTAAAAATAAATACATTTTTAAGAAACTACCATTTTAACCATTTTTAAGGGTACAATTCAGTAGCATAAGCACACTCACAATGCTGTGCAGCCATCCCCACCATCCATTTTAGAACCGTTTTATCATCCTAAACAGAAATTCTGTACCCGTTAAATGATAACTCCCCACTTTTCTCTCCCCATGAGCCCCTGGTAACCTCTAATCTACTTTCTGTCTCTATGAATTTGTCTATTCTAGGTGCCTCACGTAAGTAGAATTATTCAGTATTTGTCCTTTTGTGTGGCTTATTTCACTAAGCATAACTTAAGTCTTTAAGGTTTATCCATGGTGTAACATATTTCAAAATTTCATGGCTTTTTATGGTTGAGTACATTCCATTCCATATATACACATCTTGCTTATTCATTCATCAGCTAACAGTCACCGGTTATTTCCACATTTTGGCTACTGTGAATAATGTTGCTATGAGCATTGGTGTATAGGTACTCAAATTCCTCCTTTCAGTTCTTTGAGTAAATACCTAGGAGGGGAACAGCGAGATCATATGATGACTCTATGTTTAACTTTTCCAGGAACCAGCAAACTGGTTTTGACAGTAGTTTCACCGTTTACATTCCCATCAGCAATGTGTTGAGAGTTCCAATACCTCCACACCCTCACCAACGTCTATTTACCTTCTAAATTTTTTTATAATAGCCACGTCCTAATAGGTATGATGCAGTATCTGCTGTGGCTTTGATTTGTACTCCCGAATGACTCATGGTGTTAAGCATCTTTTCATGTGCTTATTGGTATATCTTCTTTGGAGAAATGTCTATTCAAGTCTTTTTCATAATGTCTATTCAAGTCCTCTGCCTATTTCTGAACTGGATTTTTTGATGTTGTTATTGAGTTGTATTTCTTTATATAGTGTAGACATTAACCCTTTAGCAGATATGATTTACAAATATTTTCTCTCATTACACTAGTTGTCTATGTTTTGACATCACACAACAATACACTTAAAACAAATCTGTAGTTTGTAATTCTTTGAAAAACTAACTATAGTTTTCCCTCAATATCAGAGGGGGTCTGATTCCAGGACACCCCAATACCCCACCCCACATGGGTACCCAAATCCCCCAATGCTCAAGTTCCTTATGTAGAATGGTACAATATCTGCATATAACCTATGCACATCCTCCCATATACTTAAAATCATCTTTGGATTACTTAAAATATCTAATACATTGTAAATACTACACAAATAGTTGCTGGAGCAGGTAGATTCAAATTTTGCTTTTTGGAACTTTCTGGAAAGTTCTTCCCCCGAATATTTCCTATTTGCAGTTGGTTGAATCCATGGATACAAAGAGACAACTGTAACAGCAACATTAGAAAATATAACAAAATAACACTCATCACCACTGAATACCAGATGAGAATTAAGACCTGTAACTCTGTGAGATACAGTACCTATTTTCTCAGGTATTTACATTACAAAGTAAAGTTGATTAAAATTTTATAAATGTTTCATAAAATAAAAAAGAGCTTATACAGATAGAAACAACCAAGTAGAACACACTTTAAGGGCTTATTAACCCTTGTCATCTCCGAGAAGGACATTCTTCTATTAACACTTTGTATCTCCATATTTTATCTCCATTTAGCAACCCAAGTGGCCCTAATAATCCATCAGCATTCCCCCTCCACTAAGCAAAAACAAATAGAACAGCAACAATAAGAAAAAATTTCACATGAAGCCTGATATTGTCTTTATCAGTTAGAAATGATTTACACCATGCCCTGCAAACGTATTCCAAAGACATGACAGACCTGTGAGAAAGTCAAGGTCTTAAGAACTTAGGACTTCAGTATCTTTTATAAGAATACTGTCACCAAAACAGCTATCAAGTAAATGTAATGTTAATAATGTATTAGGGGCTCTAAAATGAATTCACAAAAGACAGACTATGAATGGACTATATATGAAGTCATTTATATGAACAATTATTCTTTGGAAAGTGATGATTATTCTATTTAGGAACAAGATTAAATTCAAGTTATATATTTCTACTTTTAGAACAAAACTTCAAACTTATGAAACTCTAGAGATTAAATACAAATTCTCTGAAACTTAAGTCCAATATCTAAAACTATTTGCTAATTAACAAACAAGGCCAAGAATCTGATACAGGAAAGCCGGGGCTTTGGGGTCACTGGGGACCAGTCAGCTGGCTGGAAGAGTGGACCTAGCGCTAAGTTCATCTCAGTTCTGGGTCAGTGTTTTCTCCATTACCTCACAACTGGAACACACTTCTCAGCTGGGCAGCTATTTCAAATCCTCTCTGGAAACCAGCAGGGTGGAAATTATAACAAACAAACTCCAAAGCTTTGGCAAAAGCTCTCTCAAATTATTAGAAACCTACATACAAGTAGGCTATTCTTAGGTGTCACCTGAATCTCACCTCTGAGATGAGGCTGAGTTCCTGTACTAAAAAAGAAAACAGCAGCAACCATTTTACTAAGCTCTTCCCAGGTGCCAAGAATGGGACTAAGTAGGTGACATGAGCTCTCTCACTCCATCATGAATTACCCTATGAAATATTTATACTGCTCCTGTTTTACAAAGAGGAAATGGTGATGTAAGGAGATTAAATAATTTGCTCAAGGTCACATTCATAGTAGTGGTTAGAATCAGGATTTAAATGCTTTCGAAGTTAATTAATTAATTTCTAAAATACAAATCCAACACTCTGTGATCTAATACCAACACCTCCTAAGACCTACCCCCAGGGGCAGTAATTCTCCTTCATCCAGAGACACAGAGATTTTAAATACATACTAGGCTGTGAACTGGACAGTTGCAGGCACTGTGTTTTGATTATCATGGGACTGCTAGTTTCAAGCACACTGCCTGGTACTTGAAAGGTACTCATTAAACACCTGGTGAATATATGAATAACTGAATCTATGAATAAACAAAATATATCAGCTAAAGGACATCATCAACACATCCTTTGTCTTCTGAACTGTGGACTAACATCAATGCTTTCATCAAAAAAATCAATTCACTTCTATTTTAAAGAAAATCCATCTGATTGGTCAAATATTAAGTCTTTGAGGGCAATGATTTTACTAGTAAGTAAGTATCATAGTAGTAATAAAAGTGTTACAGACTTAGAACTGAGTTTGTGTCTGCAAATTCTTATGTTGAAGCCCTAATCCCCGGCCCCTCAGAATGATTCTATTTGGAGATAAGACCCTTAAAGAGGCAATTAAGGTAAAATGAGGTCAGTAGGATGGGCCCTAATCCAATCAGAATGGTGACCTTACAGAAAAGGAGATTAGAACGCAGAGAGAGATGACCTCGTGAAGAGGCCACAACAGGGTGGCCGTCTGCAAACCAAGGAGAGGTCTCACAGGAAGCCAACTGTGCAGGCACCCTCCACCACTAAGAAAATAAGGTTCTGTTGTTGAAGTCCCCCAGTCTGTAGCATTCTATTGTGGCAGCTCGGGCAAATAGTACAGTAAAGAGCTATTACTACTGAGTTCGTACAACACGCTCTCCTGGGAGCTGGGTCACTGAGGGATTGGAGCTGGAGCCGAGTCTCTGTGAGGAGCTGCCTCTAAGTAAATATTTACACTCACTCACTTCCAAAGGGCCAGGGAGCTCTGGCAGGGCTCCTTTACCCAACACCTGCCACACTCCAGGCCCTGTGGTAGGTGCTACACAAGGTCCCGGGATATAAAATATGCCGAGACCTTCCAAAGAAGTCCTCCGGCAGCAGATTAATTCAAGTGGGCAGGCTGTCTATGCACTGTGGCTGCTGCAGTGATGACTGGCATCTACTGAGAAGCCAATAGGTACCCAGAGTTCACCGTGCCCCAAGAAGTGACCAACACTCCTCATGCACAGAAACTCTATGAGATACCACTGCTCTCATTTTACAAAGAGGAAACTAAAACAGGGATATCAGGTAACCTGCTTTGGGTCCTACAAGCCAAGTACGTGGTAAAGCCAGGGTAACAAGTGAAGTGAAAGTCTCTCAGTCATGTCCGACTCTTTGCGACCCCATGGACCATACAGTTCACAGAATTCTCCAAGCCAGAATACTGGAGTGGGTAGCCATTCCCTTCTCTAGGGGATCTTCCCAAGCCAGGGATTGAACCCAGGTCTCCTGCATTGCACACGGATTCTTTACCAGTGGAGCTATCAGGGAAGTCCAAAGCCAAGATAAGAGCCTGGGTAATCTGGGTAGGGTCTTAACCACTCTTTGCAACTCTGTGAGGCGGTGAGCTAAGAGAGGAACAAGGAGGATGGTAGTGGGGGGAAAAAACTAGTCATCAACAATAAACTATCCAGAAAACCTCACATATTTAAAAATTAAACCATATATTTCTAAATAACCCATGAATAAAAGAAAAAACTCACAAAGAAAATGGAAATTGTAGTAAGTGATGATAATAATACATTTGTCAAGAGAAAAATGCAAGAAAAACATAGCTTAGGGGCAAATTTATAGTCTTAATTGCCTATATTAGAAAAGAATAGTTTAAAAAAAAAAAAATCAATGACCTAATGGTTCACCTTAAGAAGATAAGAAAAGCAGGCCAAAAGTAAGTAGAAGAAATAATAAAAGTTTAAGAGCAAAAATCAATGACACAGAGAACACAGATTACCAAGTCCACAATGAAACAGGGACATGACTCTAGAAGCTACATTTATGAAAGATAGTAAGAGAATATTCTTAACTTTGTGCCAGTAAATTCAATAACTTAAAATGAAAAAATTACATAAAAAACACAACTTAAACACAAAATACTGAATGTGAAGATATGTGGTTTGTGAATTCTGTCAAGAATCTGAGGAAAAATAACTGCCAACTGCACGGAAACTATCAGAATACAGAGGATGAAGAAAGGCTGCTTGACCTGTTCCATGAGCACAGCACAACTTCAATACTGAAGACAAAGGCATTACAAGAATGATAATCATAGACTAACATTCTTCAGAAGACCTAAGACTCCTTAACAGCACACTAGTAAATCAAATCAAGTGATATATATAATCAAGCAGGGATTATTTCAAAACTGCAAAATTGGAGAAGTGTTAGGAAAGTAATCAATGTAGTCAACCAATATAACAGTAAGAACTATACAGTCATTTCAGGACATTCAGAAAAAAGCATTAGACAAAACTCACTACCATTTACAAAAAAAAAAAAAGAAGTGAACTTCCTAAAGCTTGACTAATGATATCTATAAAAAGCCTATAGCTAGCATTTAACTTGATGGTGAAACACTGAAAACACTTTCCCCCAAGACTGGGAACAAGTAGTAAGATGCTGGCTCTCACCACTATTCAACATCTTCTGAGAGGTTCTAGCCAATGCAATAGGAAAGGAAAAAAATAAATGCATACAGACAGAAAGAAGTAAAACTATTCCTATTTATAGATGACATAATTATTTATGTAGGAAATTCCAAGGTATCACCAAACCTACCAGTGAATTTAGAAATAAAATTTATATAATATATAGCATTTTAGGGCTTTCTTTGTGGCTCGGTGATAAAGAACCCGCCTGCCAATGCAGGAGACATGGGTTTGATCCCTGGTCTGGGAAGACCCCATATATCACAAAGTAATTAAACTTGTGCACCACAACTACTGAAGCCTGTGTGCCCTAGAGCCTGTGCTCCGCAACAACAGAAGCCACTGAAATAAGAAGCCCACACACCGCAACCAGAGAAAAGTCCATGTGGCAACGAAGACCCAGCACAACCAAAAATAAATAAATAAAGTTATATGAAAAAAAAAAGGATGAAGGAAATACTCAGAAAAAATACAGGTAAGTAAGTGGGTAAATCAGGTAAATCTAAATAAATTTGATTAAAAAAACTTATAACATTAAAAAAATATATTCTAAGTACAGAAGCAAAGTAGAAGAAAATATTTTAAAATAATACATATATAGTACAGAAAACATAAAATCCTTATCAACTATGTAAAACCTCCACACCAAAAAACTATAAAACATTATTGACAGAAATTTTGTAAAAACCTTAAAAATGGAAAATATACCTTCTTAAGATTCATGGCTTGGAAGTTTCAGTATTATTAAGATATCAGTTCTCCCTGAACTGATGTAAACCATAATCTCAGAAGGCATTTTTTAGAAATAAAAATGACTAGCCAGTTCAACAATGTATATGCTAATTCAGAGAACCTAAAATAGCCCAAACAATCCTGAATCCAAAGAATAAAGCTGGTGGCATTATACCACCTCACTTCAAGTCTTGATGTGTGTGATGCAGAGTGATCTGGAATCAGCCATGGAGAGACAAAGAGATCAATGGAACAGAATAGAGCCCAGAAATAGCCCAACACTTACCGTTATTTCATTTTTTACAAATATGCCAAAGGAATTCAATGGAAAAGAGTCTTTTCAAAAAATGATGCTACAATTGTACATTTACATGGAGAGAGGGGAGGAGACATTCAAGCATTACATCAGACTACAAATAGAAATAAAGTGAACAGATCACAGACTTACAATAAAAGCTAAAATTGCAAGGTTTTAGAAGAAAACAAAGGGAAATATCTTCACAATCAGCAAATGGATGAAGATTTCTTCAGCCAGACACAGAAAAGAAGTCATAAAAGGAAAAAACTAGCAAATGAGACATCATCAAAATTAAAAATTTCTGCTCACCTTAGGTATAAGAACCAAGATCAAGTACAATAAAAATAAGGAGTATTCCTTATTGTGCTTAACTGCATTTATAATTATCAACACAGATAAAAAGCTAAGAATGTTTCTGAAATGAATGGAGAGTTGTTTTAAAAACTTTTTGTTGACGAATAATAAAGACAGAGGAAAGCACATGAATGGTAAGCGCACAGCTCAGTGAGTTTTCACACGTGAAACCCACATGACCAGACCCAGAGCAAAATCAAGAAACGGAACATCACTAGCATCCTGAAAGCCCGCTTGTCTGTCCTTCTGCTCCCTCTCTGCCCCTCCGAAGGTCATCACTATCCTGATGCCCAATATCACTCACCATACTGCAATGGATTTTAATCCTTTACAACTGACTGGAACACAGAGAATAGTAGAAGTTGCAGAACTGACAGTTAATGAACAGATATCTTACCTCAAGATTCAAGGGTATGAGAATTTTATCAATGAAATGAAATAGAGTTTTCATTACAGCATACCTTTGGTTAAGAATGCCCTCCGTCTCACTCCTATTCCTCCCTTGTAGGGGTAATACTTACATGGCCTCCAAAATCTGAAACCCTCCTCGATTCTCTGCTGCTGCTGCTAAGTCACTTCAGTCGTGTCTGACCCTGTGCGACCCCATAGACGGCAGCCCACCAGGCTCCCCCATCCCTGGGATTCTCAAGGCAAGAACACTTCCTCAATTCTCCAGTTATGTACATATACCCTTTCCCATCACTTCTATCATAGTGTCTGTTACATTGTTCCTGTAAGTTATGAGTCTCCTTCCTCATCAGTGTGTAAACACTTAAGGTGAGGGTTCTTGACTTTTCTAAGTTTCTATACTTTTACTTGGTCTAGTTGTTGTCAATATGATACAAAATAATTGACTATTAGTTGAAAACCCAATGGTATAGAAGCTGTTAAATTGAGTAAAATTATTTAAATTAATACCTCCAGGCTGTAACAGCCTGTATCTGTAGAAAGAGGGCTGAAAGCAATAAAAGTAAAGACTATTATAATACATATTTTAGAATATTCTGACTAGAGACTGAAAAGATAAGTCTGGACCCATAGTTTCCCAATAGTAAAAACTGAAGTAAAATCTCACTTTAAATGTATGAATAATTATTTGGTAATGCATTAACATGAAGAATATTTTCCTTTGGAATCAAAATGAGATTTTAATTACCATATGGCAAGGATATGCTTCCAAAAAGGGGGTATATAATTTTATATATGCAAATGAACAAACAGAAACAATGAAAATCAAATAATCTCATTTTAAGTTCATAAGTAATGGCAATAATTTCATCTTATTAAAATAGAAACATGAATTCTATATGAATTAACATATAATAAATACTTTTATTACACACAATGAAATAATAATAACTGGACCTTTATCTATTTAGTGACATTTTTTGGAAAATATAAATTTAAATAGTTGATATGAAAAATACTTCCTGTGCTCTCTTCGGCAGCACATATACTAAAATTGGAACAATACAGAGAAGATTAGCATGGCCCCTGCGCAAGGATGACACGAAAAATACTTCTCAACTTTCAATTAATGTGTTTATGACAAATACAATTCAGAGACCTATATAATTGACATACATAAGTCAGTTGATAATAATGATGATAAAAAAGAGCTTCACTTACTGCTATTTCTCTACATGCCGACATAGAGATCCCGGTTCCTTCTATCTGTTTTAAAGCATAGTCTTTATCATCTTTCCTGTGAAAACAAAGTGATTTTAATATATAACTAAATCTAAATATACATGCATTTTAATTTATATAAAGAAATACGAATCACATACACTTTGACACTCTTCATATATAATCACATAATTTCACATGGGAAAAACTTTTTAGATAATCCAGCACAATCACATTATTTGATGAAGAAAGTTATATTTAACCGAATAAAAAGACCTGTCCAAGGCTCTATGCTTATAGGCACAGAAGAGAAAGAAGATTCCAAAATGAAGCTCCTGACTGCCAACAAGTAAGGTTCTTTCTGCTCTAATATGTATACGCTTCCGTGTGTGTGTGTGTGTGTGTGTGTGTGTGTGTGTGTGTGTGTGTGTGTGTGTGTGTGTGTGTGTGTGTGTGTGTAACACAACGCATATAAAGTAAAACTTGCTTTCTTAAAACCCACTCAGATATTAAGGGGTCAAAAAAGTTAAGAAATGAATGCATCTCTCATAAAGTACAAAATGGTTATGATTTAAAACATGTTATAGTTCATATCCCCAAATACTTTCAAAAAGATTCACTCAGCTTATGTTTGCTGAGCACTCACTGTCTCTAGAACTGGGGACTGACTGGGGTTCCACCTCCATGGTGGAGCTTTCTGTGTGTACCGGCAGTGAGAGGTAACAACCGACCCACCACAGGATATGTGCTAAGGCACAACCCGCAGAGGTGACCCAAAAGTCACGCTGTGGAGACCCAAGCCAAGTCTCCTCAGAGGAAATCCCAACTAAACAAGCAAGGCCTGAAAGACAGTCCTCAGACCTTCTGGACTTGGGACCCTTTTTCTCTCTTGGGTGTCATTGAAGACCCTGAAGAGGTTCTACCAGTATTAACCCTCTTAGAATTTAAAAATGGGAACTGTTAAAAACACAACCTACAGCACATATCCAACTAGCCATCAGAGAGCAACGGCATCATCGCCTGACATGTCACCTTTGAGGAAAAGTCACTGTACACTCATGAGAATCAGAGTGAAGAAAAGCAAAGACTATAGCACTATTATGAAAATAGTGTTGACCCTGCCGATCCTCTGAAAGGATTCTGGGGACACCTAGGGCTTCCCAGACCACACTCTGAGAACTGTGCTGTGTGTGTGTGTTAAGAGGGAAACACAGTGTGCCGTATCACCTGAAGGGAGGGAAAAGCACTTGAAAAATAGTCACATTAAATAACTGAAGATGAAGCTGGGGATATAATTAGGAACCAAATCATACAAGTCTTTTTATTCCAAGAACAAGAGGAGACACTCCATTCAAGATTTTTAAACAGGAGAATAGCAAACCTCCTTTGGGGAAAACATCTTTGCCTACCGTTTTTGAATGCTAGGGAGGTGTGTGTGGTGGGGGGGTGGGTAGTGGTAAGGACAGGAGGCTGAGAGATCAGTTAAGTCAACAGTGTCAGAATGACTCAGGTGAGAGGTGATGCTGGCTGCTGCAGAAGAGACAGCTGGAGCCACCTGAGGCAGCACCGCAGCCCACAGGATAGAATCCTGGGGGTGAGAAAGCAGGAGTCGTCACAGATGATGACTCCTGCCTCAGGGAACAGGCTAACAGCATCATTCACAGGAGGTCAGAGGAAACAGGAAGACGAGCGCTCAGCTGTGTGCAGGCTGAGTCTGATGCCTGTGAGACACCTACGTGGGAGTGGCAAGCTGAACAGACCCGTCCAAAGAGAAAGCTGAAGATATTAGAGTATACATACCATCATCCAAGTCAGGATAGCACATGAGGGGAGATGAGAGACTAGGAATGGCAAGAAAAAGAATTTCAGGAAAGGGCAGAATAGTAAACAGTACCCAAAGCTGCAGAGCAGCCTAGTAAGGTGAGGACTGAGCAGCATCCACTGAATTTAGCAATGATGAAGTCACCGAGGGATGCTGGACTAGGCAAAAATAGCTGCAGTGACGCAGCAGCAGAGTCTACACTGCAGAAGGCTGAGCAATGACTTGGGCATTAAGTCAACTAAGACGCAGGTGATTCTTTGAAGGTGATAAAATAAAGCAGTAGCGGGAGTAGTACACAAGATTAAACATTTTTTAAGATGTAAGAGACTCAAGTATGTTAAGTACTGAGAGGAAGAGTCCAGGGAAAAGGAAACGAGAGGGGAAAACGAGAAAAGCAGAGACTGAAATGCTGGGAGTGGGGGCGGCGGGGGACTAGATTGCAAGCAAGATCAAATGCTTCTCCATCATATCACTAACAGGAAGACCAAGGAGGATACAGGTGCGGAGGGGTGGGTTCAGAGGCAAAAGCCAGGGAGTTCTCATTCTGATGGCTTTCATATTTTTCTGATGTTGGAAATGAGGTCAAATACTAAAAGCAAGGGCAGGGTGATAGAGCTGGAGTCTGAAAAGACTGAAGGTTTGACTGAACAAAAGGGTAACTCCTTAGAAAATCAATTAATTTTATTTAACACTCTATTATTTTAAATTACTAAGTTTGCTTGACTTTATCTTTGCTTATATAACATATTTACACCTTATTTTTAGTTGCAAAAATAAATCTCAATGACATTATTTTTCTGAAGAGATTTGTCTTATGACAATCAGATCTACAAGTACTTTCCAGCAAAGCACACATTATATTAAAAATACATTAAGAATATCTGTACTTAATGTTCACCAAGTCGGAATGATGTCTGAAAACTTAAAGGGGACATTAAAGAGAGTGACACAAAACCAAAATGAAATTGGGATCAGAATAAATACACCAGGGATTAGATAGTTCATGTGCAAGGTACTAATTTAAACAGATGGTCAACCCAGGAGTGTAACAGGTTGTTATATCTACTGCTGAGGATGACTTCCTAAACTAGAGCCCTCTGTGGAGAGAATAAGCAGTGGGGAAGGAAAAAAACCAAAGACTAACTCATTCACCCCCTTAACAACCACCTGTGGACTTTATCTTCTTTAAAAACCACCTTGTGAAAATTTCTTCAAACTGAACTAAAAAAATTTGAATCTGCAATCAGTTCTCTCCCTCACCCCAAGTAGTTACAAGTTTTATCTTTTTAAGTTATCAAAAAGAAAGGTAAATGGGAGAATACTTAAAAAAAAAGAAACTTAAAAGATGTGTAATTATCAAAAAGGCAACCACCTCTTAACACTCACCTAATTACCATCATAATATAACAGTACTTGGTGATGTGTGGAGCACACTTCTTTAACCACAAAGGCACACTAGAGAGGAAAGAGTCACAATCTAGTCATAGTAGTCAGACTATCAATAATAACTGCAGTACAAGGTTCTATATAAAGTACTATAAACACAGGGGATGTTCAGCTATACCTTGAAGGGTTGAAGGAAAGCTTCTACAAGAGTATATTTAAGCAGAAGGTCTTAAGACTAAAGAAGCTTGTCAGGAAAGGAAAGAGGTGTTGGGGAAAGAAATGAGTAGTTACATGAGACACCCCAGGAAGGGGGAACAGCGTTAACAAAAATACTGAGTACAGGCAGGGTCTGGCTGCTCGGAAAAGAGCAAAGATGAGCAGCAGCTGTGTAAAGTCATGGAAATACGCGGCCAGCCCTGAGGTCCACCTGCTTGCAGAGGAGGGGTGGAAGCAGGACTTGCACGTCAGCTGCCTCCAAAGGATGCAGAGTATGTGTGCCTCACCTCAAGGAGTGTACAAAACAAATGAGGATGACAAGAGAACATTATTACATTTAAAGATATGCAAACAAAGCTAGAGAAAGTGTGTCATGTGACATGACCATAAAGAAGAGGGTACAGCCATGACGAACACTTGCCTTTAACAGATTGGGGGCGGGGAGTTAATGGCTGCAAAGGAGTGCTTACAAAAATGAGCAGTGTTTTGGTAAAACAGAGCACTGAACACATATCAAACTTGACTCCCCTCCTATAGCCTACTAAGAATATGGAAAAGGCACAAACTTGTAAAGAAGAAAAATGGGAGAGAAGATGGCATAGAAATATGGAAACTAGAACGAAAGTGGACAAACAGTAACAGATGACAAGGATCAAAAAAAACTGAAGAAGCTGATAGAAAGCTGAGCACCAACTGGATTTTCGGAGTCAAATCCTGAAAGCTGAGACCTGAGAGGACAAGATCGCTCTGGAAGCAGAGCTGGCTAGGCCAGAAGATAAACTGAGGAGAGAGCCTAAGAAGCAGCAGTCAAACACAGAGAAATGTGAAAGAAAAACAAGAGAAATCAGAGAACCAGTCCAGGGAATCCAAATAATTAGGAGTTTCAGAAAAAAAAGAACACAAAAGAGAGGCAGAAAACTTACAAAGTAATTCAAGAAAACTCCAGCAACTGAAGGACAGGATTTGTAACACTGCAAGGGTTCAATGAGTTCCCATCACAAATGAATGAAAGCCCACCCACATCAAGACACAGTATTTAGGTATTTCAGAAAAGTGGAGACAAGTGGCAGATTTTACAAGCATCCAGTGAAGATGGGTAATGGGCCACCTAAAAAGGATCAATGTTATTCAACCTCGAGAAAGAAGGAAATCCTGCCACTTGTGATAATTCGGATCGTGTGTGGATTTTGAAGACCTTATGCTAGGTGAGATAAATCAGACAGATAATATCACTTACATGTGCAGTCTCCTGTAAATAGAGAAAGCAGAAGAGTGGTTACCAGGGGCTCAGGGACTGGGCAGGTATTGTTTAAGGATAAAACTTGCAACCCAAAGATAAAAAAAATCCTGGAGATCTATGCACAGCACAGTGTACTATAAACTTCAAAGTTGCTAAGAGACTATATCTTAATTATTTCCATCACAAAAAAAGAAATTGCATGATGTAATAATTCTAGTTAACGTAACAATTTTCCAGAGCTGTTCAACCTTATCACTGACGTAAACAATGATCTTCCCTTGCCAGATACTTAACCAGCTCTACATGCTCTCAGATTAGGTATTTGGCTATTTCTGAAGCAACATTAGGGAAAGACTGCACTTGTGCTCCCATGGAAATGGCCTTGCCATGTTCTGCAGTAAAACTCCTTGGATCCACAGCTCTCAATAACAATGACAGACCATTTCCTCAAATTACTGGAAGACTGTCAAGCTAGAGACCCAAATTGAGGATTCCTAAGAATCATCCAGAAGACAATCTCAGAATGAGAAACTTCTACCTGAGACCTTTGGATCAAGTGGCCTGAGAGAGACAGCTTCCACACTCAGGAATTTTAGAACAAAATCTAAATAGTTAGAACCAAAGACTGTCAGGCTTTAATCTGCATGCTCTCTTTTTCAGTTCTTTCCCATCCTCTCTGCTGCTTTAAACTTCTGAATTGTTAACAGACACTTGTTTCTAACAATGATACCCATAATATTGCTCTTTGCACCCCGAGTCACTCCTTGCATGAGTCTTATTCCTGGCTACAATTTGCTCAGAAGTTCACTAAAATTTGCAAACAGGCCAACTGTTGAAATTGTAGCCATTCTTTTGGGTGCAAGTCAACTCACTCTAGTTCTTGGGCACTCAAGTACTAAGCAATTCTTTCAAATAGCCAACTAAAAACAGTAAACAAGACAAACAGCCCCTATGGTGTCAAACCTAGGATAGTTTGTCTATGCCAAAACCACACTTGGGACCTTGGTGCTTGGATTACAAATGGTTAATAATCTCTCAGCATTTGCCAGTGTGCTAGAGCTCAGATGTCATCTCCAGAGTCATCTAGTACACAGCCACCTTTACTTCAGAGGGCTCAATAACTAACCTTACAACAAAAAATATTCATAAAATACTGACTTCAGTTAACAGTAGCTGAGGCTCTCCGAACAGTCTCCTGGTCAGCAGAATCCCAGCAGAGAGAGCTGGATTTCATAGAACAATGTCCTCCAGGGCTGAATCTCGCCAAAAATAAGGCCTGAGAAAGTGAAAATAAACCCCACTGATAATCAAACTCTGATATCCCTCAGAAATTAGTGGCAAGGCCAGTAGAAAAGGCAAGCAGGAAATGGAGTTTTGCCCAAGGCTACAGCAGAATGGCAAAAGGATTAAAATGGCCCTTTTCTGAGCGATGACTGCTCTGACTGATGAGGACCCAGCTCTGCTTCACTCCTCCTGCTTTGAGCAGAATCCTGAAGCACCCAATTACCAAACGACCCACCCCACGACAGGATCCAGCCCACAGGTGATCTCCTCCTCAGTTCTTCCTTAGAATCATTCCACCCACACTCACCTAGGAAGACCCCCTTGCTCTGGGAGCCAGGTGTGTGCCCGCCCTTGCTGCAGTAGACCAATAAACTCTAGTACTGGTGCATTCCTGCGGCCTGTATCATACAGGATACCCAATTATCTTACACGAAGTTACAATGCATTAAAGCAAACTGAAACAACAGTCCCTTTCATTTAAATCAGGTCAGCCCTCAGAGAACACATTCTAGCTAGCCATGCTACATTTTGCTTAAAATTCCTTTTCAGGTTAACATGTTGGCTCTTTCAGTCATTCTGACAAATGAAATCTGCAACTTTTTGGTTAATTACATTAGTTTATTTAAAAGATTATTAGAACTACTAACTCTTGATTGGGGGGGGGGGGGGGCGTTCCTGTGCTTGGCACTGTTACAGTTCCTAAGATATACCAGTGAACAAGACAGACCCAACAGGAGTTACTTCCATGTTTCTTGGCAGCTCCAGATGCCAAGCTCCAGGAAGTTACAAAGATTCTTGTAAACTTAGCTATGAATCTCTCTCCTCTGCATTATCGTGAGGGATTCAAGCTCAGTTTGTTAGCTCTCATACTTCAAATGCATCTTTATCTTGTTTGAAAAAAAAACTACGTAAAGTTTAAAAAGTATTTCTAAGCTTGGAGACTAGAAAGAAACTCCTGGTCCTTTCTGTCTGTTTAGTTACAAGATTACAGTAAAAGGATCAGATACCACTAAATGTATACTTGGAGTACAACACATGAATTTTGTGTGTGTGTGTGAATATTTTTTAACTGTTCAGGTATATTCACATGCCTGATGTGATGCTACTTTTAAGAAGAAAATCTTTGGGGCCAAGCAGAAATAAATGGGCAGATATGCAAAATAGCAGGAAAGACCAGTCATTAGGGAGGAAAGGATTACACATTAATTTCTCTTTACAGTGTTGCTCATTTCTTCTAGCTCGAATATTAAGGAGAAAAAGAATGATTATAAATTACCAGTGCCAAAATATAGTTCTTGAAGTCAAGATGCCATGATTATAACTTTATTCTTCACAGAGCTGTGTTCAAACAAATGACACTGGGAAGACGATTTAAGAAACATGGGTTAGTTGTTTACTTTGATGGAAACCCCCACATTTAGTGATATCTGATCACATTACTGTAAATATATTTAAAATGCATATATAAATACATGCACATATATATACATGTGCACCTACACAGATAAAAACTTTCACATACATGAGATAGATAGACATATATACAACCCAAAATACATGTGTCTACGTATATGCAGAGGAAGAGGAAGAAGAAAATAATTTTTTAGTGTTGTTAAGTTACTGACTGGCCATAGTACTGTTTTAACTTAAACAGCTATGAGAACAATTATACAGGTGCTTCATGAAGAAAAAATGCACCGTGGTTATTTTATAGTTTACATAGCTATGACAGATTATCCTTTATACGGCAAGTGTTGTTCAATAATGACTCAAGCTGTTGTTACATATTCTATGAACAACCAAGAAAATAGGTGATACCTTAAAAACAAAAAACTACTTGAACTTTCAAGATTTTTAGCATTCACAGATCTACAACCTTTTAATTATGCAAAACTAAAATACAGTGAAGAGGTAAAAAAAATTTAACTGTGTGTAAAAACTATGATTTAACAAGTTAACATTCTGAGTGGTTGGAAATCAAGAGAAAAGGCACAAACAACTTCAGGAAAGGAGAAGGGCTATCATCAAAAAATCCACAAACAAAAAACGCTGGAGAGGGTGTGGAGAAAAGGGAGCCCTCTGCACTGCTGGTGGGAATCTAAGTTGGTATAGCCACAATGGAGAAGAGCAAGGAAGTTTCCCCAAAGTTAAAAATAGAGCTACCATATGAGTTAGCAATCTTACTCCTGGGCATATATCTGGAGAAAATAATAATTCAAAAAGATACATGCACCCCAATGTTCACTGCAGCACTGTTTAGCCAGGGCATAGAAGCAACCTAAATGTTCATCAACAGATAAATGGATAAAGAAGATATGGTACATATATACAATGGAATACTACTCAGCCATGAAAAGGAACAAACTTGTGTCATTTATAATGATATGGATGAACCTATATTCTGTCACACGGAGTGAAGTAAGTCAAAAGAGAAAAACAAATATTGTATACTAATGCATATATACGGAATCTAGAAAAACGGTTCCGATGAACCTATAGGGCAGGAATAGAGGTGCAGATGTAGAAAACAGACTTGTGGACACAAAAAGGAAAGGAGGGGGTGGGATGGATTGGAAGTAGCATTAACATATACATACTATAATGTGTAAAAAAGGTAGAGGGAAGCAGCTTCATACCACAGGGAGCTCAGTTCAATGCTCTGTGATGACCTAGAGGGTGGGAAGGGGGGCGGGAGGGAGGCTCGAGAGGGAGGGGATATGTGTATGCACATAGCTGATTTACCCTGTTGTACAGTAAAAATGAATGCAACACTGTAAAGCAATTATATTCCAATTAAAAAATGAAGTATATGGGACGATATGCATAGTTCATGTATGTGTGAACACTACATCATTCTATTTATTT
Organism: Muntiacus reevesi; assembly: GCF_963930625.1. NCBI lineage: Eukaryota > Metazoa > Chordata > Mammalia > Artiodactyla > Cervidae > Muntiacus > Muntiacus reevesi. The sequence goes on from NC_089259.1 coordinate 31,209,522, forward strand.
ATTTAAAATCTTCGCCACACCAAGTGGCATGTGATTGATCTCAGTTCCCCAACCAGAGATTAAACCCTCAGCCTCCACAGCAGAAGCATGGAGTTTTAACCACTTCCCATCATGGAAGTCCCAAAAAGGAAACAAGTATCCTCAATTTTTTACATCCAAAGGGTCCTAGAAACAATGCCCTTGACCTTCCACTCTGTGCCCAGGGCTGACTATACTTCAAATCTATCCCTTCAATTTCCAAGTTGAAAGACCCAAATCCTTTCAGTTTATATACTATGGTACTCTTCTCCCAATCATTTTATCATATTTGCCTTTCTCTAGAGCTACTCTAGTTCTTGTCTTCCTACCATAAACGATGCTTGTCAAAAGCAAAAAGGTCTCCTGATTTTGTACAATGGTAGGATTACATTTTCCACTTTGTTGTCAACACACGGTCTAATGATACAGTGAACAAAGTAGTCCCCCCTTACCAGCATTTTCAGTTACTCGTGGTCAACCACAGTCTGAAAATATTAAACGGAAAATAAACAATTCGTTAAGTTTTAAACTGCATGCCGTCCTGAGCAGCATGATGAAATCTTGCATCTCGCCAAGGATGAGGATCACTTCTCTGTCCAGTGTACCATGCTGTGTACATTTAGTATATGAGAGAACACAGGAAATATGCTACTATCCAAGGTTTCGGGCATCCGCCAGGAAGCTTGGAGCATATCCCATCTGGATAAGGAGGGGACTACTGTTTCATCTGCTCAACTCCTCAACACATGTGTTTTTCTAGAGATAACTACCCCTGCAATTGTCTGGAACCCACTTACACACTTTCAACAAGAACAAATGTATTGGTACAACCAGATCCTATCAATAAGCACTGTTTACTGAGCTGGGCATCAACACTGCACTGAGTTAGAGCAATTACAAATGTCTCAATCTATAGAATGGGTCATCTGGTCACCTGAAACCAACAAATATTTACAGTACTTACTATCTACCCTGTACTGGCAAATACAGGCAAGTCTCTTATAGCATGAGTTTTTACAACACAACATGATTATACCATCACCAATTAATTAGGGGGGAAAAGTCTCTAAACAAAGGCATTATTACGATGCAAACTGGAATCAGCACAGAGTAAACAGGAAAAATAATAGCTGCATGCAAAGAATATGCACACACAGATGCACTGTTTGACTGTCTGGGTGTCCTTCTGGAATGAAATTGCTTTGTTTACCCAAGCATTCTTTTCTTCTTTTACCACTGGCAGTGGCAGCCAGGGACAAAGGCTGGGGAAGCTCAACCCAGGGGACTAAATGATAAAGAAGCAAAGTTTCTTCTGTCCTGTGTAGTCAACAGATGTATTCCTCTTAGGACACAACTACAAAAACAGTTATACCACAGCCAAGTACAACAAAAGCCCTCTAGCACCCATACCCCAGTGAAAGAGCTGTTTTTATTAGAGATTTTTTGTAAGAGATTTCTCAGAAACACAACCATGACTTCATAGGCAGACGCACTGTAAGTTACTATCTGCAAAAAGACATATTTAGGAAGACTGCCTAGTAATAAACATCACAAATTCTTCCTGAAAAATACAAATTAGCATAATTGGGCACTGGAGAAATAGTGGAATCACAAACAATAGAATCAGTGAGATTAATTTAATAAATACATTAAAATATGTATAATTTACATGGCCCTATGAGAGCCTGAAAACTTTCTTTACATGCTTTATCATATACTATACAAAGGATCTCTGTGAGATGAATCTGTTTTTATAGACAAGAAATCCACAGTGCTCAGAAAGATTAAATGAATTGATCCAGCTGGTATATTGCATGTCAATCTCATATCTAATACTGCTATGAGAATAAAAATTAGTTAAGTGTTCTCACCCATAAGGATAGCTATATTAAAAAAAAAAAAAAAAAGGTTGGGGTGGGAAGAAAGTGTTAACAAAGATGTAGAGAAACTGGAACCCTTGTGGGTTGCTAGTGGGAATGTAAAATGGTGTGGCCACTGAGGACACAGTCTGGTGGTTACTCACAAGGCCAGCATACACATACCATATGATCCAGAAATTCCACTCCTAAGTGTATATCCAAACTCCATATCTGTATGTATATCCTAGGCGCATGTATATCCAAGGAACTGAAAGAAGGGACTCAGATGCACACCAATGTTCATAGCTGCCTTACTCATAATAACCAAAAAGTGGAAACAACCCAACTATCCAACAACTGATGAATGACAGACAAAATGTGATACATGCTAAATCATGGATGGGCCTTAAAAACATTACATTAAGTGAAAGAAGCCAGTCACAAAAAACCACATATTGTATGATTTCATTTCAATGAAATGTCCAGAACAGGCAAATCCAGACAGAAAGCAGATTAGCGGTTGCCTAAGGCTGGAGGGTTGGAGGGTAAGTGGAACGACTGCTAACGGGTGCAGGGTTTCTTTTGGGGGGATGAAAATATTCTAAATTAGATTGTGGTGACAACCACACAACTCTGTGAATATACTAAGAACAGTGAACTGTACACTTAAAACAGGTAAGCTGGACGGTATGCGAATTATACCTCAATAAAGCTATTAGAAAGCTTTATGAATGTGTAAAAATGTACAACTTCTTGATAGGTTTCACTAATATTTTCTGCATGAAGACAACTAGTATTGAATTTCTCTACTTAATACACTGCAACTAACTCAAAAGTACTTTTTAAAACACTTAAAAATGAGTCACTATTTTAACAAATGTTATCTTACATTCCAAAACATTTCAGGGATAATCATAGTACAGAATTTCACCAAGGAAAAACATAATTGTGCTGCATTCTGATTTGAAAATCAGCAAGCATACTTAAATTTGGTGAGTTCAGTTTTACAAAGTGCAATGGAAATAGAGCAAATGCTACATGATCCAAGTCAAATAAAGGTTATAAAGTGGTAAGGTTGATTAGTATTTCTGGCTTGCATTGAAAACTTCAAGCATTTAAAGTTAACATCAGGTTGAATCACCTTTCAGAACATAATGGTTCCTTCCCTTCAAAAAAAAAAAGTGCAGAAGAGCAACAGGTGAAGTAGGAGATGTGTATACGACTCTCATAGGCTTCTTTATGTTTTCCACGTATGCACGTTCAAGCACACGTCAAGGCTCTGAGGAGGTTAGCTAGTCTTGGCTAAAAACAGGACAATAGTAACTTTCGGTTCCAGGGTATCTGGTTTAAACTCACAAAAAGTGCCGGATGCATCTGTACTAAAATAGGTTTTCAGATAAAAAGATGAAATGTTTGCATACTTTTTCAGCTTCTTATCTGCCTATAAGAAGTACGTACTTTCCGACTTCTGTTGAGCAGATATTATGTACATGAAGAACACGTTTAGCTGAGCTTAAGACTTTAAAAAAAAAATCTCTTCCAAATTCGTAAAACACATCAGAACTATCTTATAATCAGCTGCCTGCCTACCGACATAAACAATTACCACTGCTGAATACACAAAGTTAAGCAATTCCACTGGCAACAGAAGAGGGTCAAGCTTTCTGTCCACAGAGGCAAGCCCGGAGGGGAATACGACTGAGACAGGGGACAAGGAACAAAGAACAAGGTCAAAGTCAAAATCAGTACAAAACAGAAAAAAAGCAAGCCAAAGGGGTGAAAAGGAAAAGACTGGGTCACAGTGCTGGTCAGGGAATGAAAAGATGACCAGTCAAGCAACAGGAAACAGAGAGAAAGATCATTTGAGCAACAGAGGAGTACACGCAGTCAGGGCTGAACAGGTGGCTGGAGGGAGACACTACATCAAGAGCTCCAGGCACATGGGACAGGAACAGAGGTCAGCAGCAGTGTTCAGCTGGAACAGAGAAATCTCATGAATGTGAACATAAAATAACATGTGAACTTCATAATGACTGTAATTTTAAATGTCCACAAGTCTTAATTTCTTTATGACAACCAGCAATCTAAAATACCCAGGACTATGCAGGCAAAGAAAACATACAGCAAAGTTTCCAAAAGAACAATCAAAACAATTCTGACTCTACAATGCATTTAACCCCCATGATTCAAACATGTTATTATTGTATTTATTCCCATTTCTTCCTTCCACAATAAGTTTTGTTTTGGGAGTTTGGATGAGAGTGTAATTGGTGCAAACTTTCTTAACAACATAAGACTGGATCTCAGGAGAGCCTGAAGCCCAGGCCTGTTAAAGAGATACTCCTGGGAAACAGACCTGCACTGCAGCAGTCTACCAGTGATGTGCTGGGGTCATGTATCACTTGTGCTTGGCACGCTGATCAGTCTCTAAAACAGTTGAGAGAAGCCAGGAGGGAGCTTCCCTTGCTTCATGCACACTTCGCTCCTTGCCAGTGGTATCCTCCACAGCAAACCTCCCTATGGGGAAGGCTCTGGGGACCCGGGCAGTTCTATCTCCACCTGAGAGAATGCTGTATGCAAAGACTGATATAAAGGACATTTACTGCAGTACTGTTTAAGAGCATTAAAAAGCAAAGAAAAGAAAACAATCTAAACGTCTTCAATTGGATCTGTGTATCACTAATATAGTATGTTCATAAAACAGAATGACAAGCTGCTGAAGTGAACTGCATTATTATGGCTGTTGTGTGCATGCTCAATCGCTCAGTCACGACCAACTCTATGTGACCCCATGGACTGTAGCCATCTTCAGAACATAAAAACTGAGAAAAGCAAGGAACAAAACATACGTATACGCCATCAAAGAATGTGTGTTAAGATGACGACATACAGACCTTTCTAATTTCTACATGTAACCCAGCAGCCACTGATAAATGTGACTTCATAAAAATAAGGGTTACACATAAAAAATAATACCATAAACTAAGTCCAAAGATGTTTGTGTCCACAAGCTGGACTGCATACACAAGAAACACATCTAAGTGGACAGTTCTGTAAGAAGAAATGGGTGACTGGAGGAGAAAGAGATGAGAGGACTTAAGTTTTCACTTCCTCAGTATACTTACATTTTCTACATACGCATGTATTATCTGCTTAAAATGAATGAAGTATTAAATTTTAAAGTCGACCCAGGCATAAACCTGCTTCCACTTGCACACACACAGGAGGCTGACAACGACTGTCCCTAAAGAGGGGGACTGCTGTCTTCCCGCATAGCCTTACATTCTGCTTGATTATTTATCCTGAGAGCTTATTAATTTTATAATCTAATCTTATAACAGAAATATACCTGTTGAAAGAATACAATCTTTCACCCTAAAATTCCACTGCAAGAACTTGATATTATATTGAAGAACTGTAGTCATATTTTCTAGGAGCTTCTTTGCTCACTGCAATGGCCAAAATTTAGAGACTACTTAAATTTCATCTATCACTAGAGAACTGGTTAACTGGATACATATTTACATATAAATCTGTGTGTATATCAAAATAATGTGATGCCCACAATAATTAAAACTAAGGATTTAGAGCTATACTCACAGACATGGAAAGATGCATAATATTCTTGAGTGAAAAAATATAAGGTCATAGGAGATTTCATTCATTGCTTTCTCCACCACAGCCCTATCCCACTTACTACAAGTAACTGTTTGCTTGCTTGTGCCCCTCAAAGTCTTTAAGTTCCCTAAAGACTTACAACTGTGGCCTGTCCACTGCTGAATCACCCATACCTGGCACAGAACCTGGAACCTGGCATATTACAGGCGTTCAGTGAATAGCTACCAAATAAACTATAAATACACAAATTTGCCTCCCCCCCATTACAGCTAAAGAGAAACTATAATGGAATGTCAAATATTTAAATGATTTAATTTTACATTTAAAAGAACCTTCAATGTTAAGTCAGCAGTAGAAAACAAACGTAAGTACTCCTTACTGTGTGCTTAACACTTTCTTGGGAACTGTGTATAAATTGAAATTTTTTTGCAAACTGAGTCCCAGGATAAGTTTGTTAGGATATATCCCTTACTTAAAGGACTTCTTTCATAAAGTGAAAAAACTCCAAACAAATGTGTTTATCCTATATGAGCTTAAAATTTTCATGAGATTTATTGGCTTTCCTTAAAACAAGCCACATAAAAATAATTTTTCAATACCTACCTCCTCTTTTCCCCAAAATAATGACTTGTTTAATATAAACTATGATACCACTGTTTGACAAGTTTGGGTTTTTTTTAATCCCTTAGTTCTCTAGACAACCTAAAAAATTCAGGTGTATCGAAACACTCACAGCAGGCATCCTGATGTGAGGAATTCCTCGCCTTAGGATGACTGTTTACTAGAACTCATGGGTTATAATAAAGTTATACATTTTAAAGAGGTTGCCTGGAAAGATGAGTAACTTGAGTTACCTTGAGCAGCTGTTAAACTACATAATTTATTCACATAACAAAAGAAAATTTCAAATATGAAACAATTACAGAGCGTAAATAAAATTAAATGCCAACTTTGGTTAAGAGACTAATTATATTTTCCTTAAGTTTAAAAATAAAGGTTTGATCCCCATTTAAACTGATGGATTGGCAAGGTATACTTTAGAAAATACTTTATTTTTTGTAGTGGCTCAATTTTTCAAATACCTTTTTTCAATTAACAAAGCTTGCATCTGGCCTTTGGTTTTGTTCAAGTCTGTTCCTGGTATTAATTTAGCCAGCCCATCAAACTTAGCTTCTGTGGGTATTTTCACAAGACACTACTTTTTTATTTCAAAATATGCTCAAGTTTTTAAGTTTAGCAATTTTAAAAGGAAAATTTTCAGATATCAACTTTAGGTACACCAAAAATAAAAAAATATTAAAATACCTGTCAACATTTGGCAATATGCCAGGAAGTAAGGGGAACACAATTACTGCCCTAGAGGAAATTTATAATATCTAACCCATGAACATTCACCAGAAAAGACCCAAAGGACATATAAACAGTAATCACATACACACTGAAGTAGTTACAGAATAATCTATGAAAAGCTAACTATGTGTTGTGTGGTGATGAGTGAAGAGAGGATTATTGGAGTTGTACTTTAAGAAAAAGTAGTTAGGATTTCTGAAGCGATATGTCAGAACCGATTTCAGCTGAGGGAGAAAAGTGCCCAGCAACAGGTGCTGCCTGAGAATAAGTTCAGAAGGGCAGTCTGATTTAATGGGCGAGGCGCAGCTGCATTAATCTGAATTTCAGAATCACTATGATATAGACTAGTGTGTCAACAATGTCCTGGGAATAAGGTGTCCTGGAAATTAAGGTGTTCAGGGCTTTTGGACAAAGGACAAATCCTGGTTCTAAACCAAAGTCAAGGTAGAGAGACTCAAAGTGATTCTCAGCTGCTTTCAAACATTTGGCAGTTTCTCAAAAAGCTAAACAGTTACCATGTGACTCTGGGTATATGCCTAAGAGAACCCAAAACAGGTATCTACACAATAATTCGCACATGAAGTTTCACAGCAGCATTATTCAAAACAGCCAAGAAGCAGAAACAAACCAGATGTCCACCAAGTAATAAACGGATACACAAAACATGGGCTATCCATACAAGGCAATAGTCTTCAACCATAAAAAGGAATGAAATACTGATACATGCACAACACAGATGAATACTGAAAACACTATGCTAAGTAAAAGACACAAATGGCCACATACTGTGTGCTTTCATTTACATAGAATGTTCAGAATAGGCAAATCCATGGAGAAAGGAAGTAGGTGAGTGGTTGCCAAGGCCTAAGAATAAGGGGAACTGTGGAGCGACTACTAACCGATGTGGAGTTCCTTCTGAGAGGAGAAAAATGTTCCGGCATAGAGAGCAGTGATAATGGCACAGCTTGGTGAACAGACTAAAAGCCAGTGGGCTGCACACTTTGAAAGGGTGAATTTTATGGTATGTGATATATCTGTTTCAAAAAGGGGCATTTGTTCTGCGATGACACACCTGAACGACATGACATAACTCTATCAGTAAAAGTAGCTTACTACAGCAGGGGCTGGATTTGTGACTTTGACAGTCACTACACTAAAGAATCTTGAGGAAATTATACTAAAGGGTCTTTAAGTATTAAGATCAAAATAACGAGTGAAAGTCACTTTTCAGTGACAACTTCAAGAACTGCCTTGGGGTGACAAGAGATATTTAAAGACAAAAAATATCAAGGTAGTTTCAAAGAGATGGCCAAGGCCTACTTAAGCTGCTGTGAAGGAAAGGATATACAAACTGCTCTGAAGGAGCTAAGGACAGTAGGATTTCCATTCTCTAGCAGCAGTTAAGAACAGAAAAAGCATTAAAAAAAAAAAAAAAAAAACCCAGACAACGAGGATTCATTCAACAATGTAAGACATGACAAGAAAAATGACACTAGCCGCAGGGGGAAAAAATATATATTTATCAACACTGATTTGACATATACAGTTCCCTTACATATGGTTATTTCAAGTGTTTGTAAATCATAATTCTGGACACAGGTGCCAAGAGGACAAATTTTTGAAAAAGCAGGTAAGTTTGCAAATGACCAGCAATAACTTATAATAATGTATCATTATTTCTGTCTTCCTGGCTGATATTCAGTATGCTGGAAGCCCCCTCCTACCACCTCTTCACACCACCGAGTCCCAGCGAGAGGAAGTCCCCCTCCGAACTGCAGCCACCACCATCTCAAGCAGCTAGAAAATTCTGGCTCCCTACTCCTAACAGAAGTGAGGCCAGAGGAAGATCATCTACTATTGGGAGTCATAAGCCAAAGGCTGTCCTGCCGGGGCAGTTCACACGTGCGAGCTACTCCTAAACCAGACACCTGGACTTCAGAGGCAGCTTTGCTCGGACGCACCAGTGTTCTTGGCGGCAAAGTGCCTCCGAGACAACTGAGGTGCGCAGCGTGCATGCGCGCTCAGGTGCTCAGTCCTGTCCGACTCTTGGCAACCTCGTGGACTGTAGCCCGCCAGGCCCCTCTGTCCGTGGGGTTTTTTTCATGCATGAATACTGGCGTGGGTGGCCATTTCCTGCTCCAGGGGATCTTCCCAAGCCAGGCGGGGTTATTTACCACTGCGCCACCTCTGTGCTGATAAAGTCATCCCTGTGCTGAATCGGGGGCCTCATCAGGTTCAGTGCACCCAAGGGAACATCTGCAGCACATGTGTGGAGCACTACGCACGCAGCAGGAGCTTGAAGACGCTGGCAACAGACAGGTATAGAGAGGGAAGGCAGGGGAAGAAAGAATCCAAACCCACAGCCTGTGCTGGGGTCTGTAAGAGCACAACAGAAAGCACTCTTGTTGTCCTCCTGAAACGTCCTTTCTGAGGAGACCTTCCCTTTCCTCTCATGGTCAACAGAGTGCTGCCCTCTGTGAGGGGCTTCCCTGAAAGCAGAGAAGCTGGGAGCTCCATGTCTGTGTCCCAAGAGCACCTGGTATTGATTATTATAGTGCTTATTCAATTACTATAGCTTATTTACATGTTTGTTTCCTCAGCAGGTATCTTCTCAAATAATGGAGTATTTTATTCATCTTTGCACTGTCAATACCTTGGACAGTGCTTGGCAGATAGAAGGATCCAGTAAATATTTGCTGAATGAATGAGGGGATGGACTTCTTTCAATGTTAGAAGAAACTGTAAAACAATCAAACAAATCCAAAATGAATTAATTTGCCAGTCTTGCTACTAAGAAAATCGGATTTAAGAATGACACCTCAGAGAGGCCTAACCTGTGGATCTGAATTCACTGAGTATCTAAAACAGGTAAGTTCAACGGCCAGCAGGTAAGAAACGCACAGTGAATGTTCTGCCTGTCCCTTTCCATCACAGGTTTTAAATGTTACAAGGAATATTCCTTACCGGACATGCAAAATCCCCAATAACAGGGATTATTACATGCTGGATTTGCCACATCTGACATCTAAAGAAATACTTATATCAAATTCAAGCTAGATACTGGGTTCAGCGATATTCAGAAGAAAACTACCAGAATCCTTCAGGGGAAGATAGGGTTCCAACCAAGTTCTGATCACAGTTGAGGAATTAAAGCCGACTCAGAGCATCAGTGCAGATCAGATGAGTCTCTCACGCTAGCCACCAAATGGGTGGTGCACAATAGTGGGGGAGCCACACGAACCTGGCATCGTCACAGGCAAACGGAGGGGATGCTACAGTGGGATAAAAGACATGTTAGGTGTGGGAGCTGACAAGTCTTTTGAAGTTATCTGTCTTCTCACTGGCGGTTGATGAGAATCCACATTAAAGCATGAGACTAAGAAACATGGAAGTATATTACTGCCTAAAGTAAAATTTTTATCTTAGTAGTTGTTTACCTGATCTTGCAAAAGTATTTTCTAGTCATGATTTTTACTTCTTCAAATTACAGTACTAGGAAGTCCCAAAAAATTATCAACTGAAACCCTGTAATCTTAGAAATAAAGAAACAAAGGTCTACAAGGACAAATGACTTGCCCAGGGTCACACTGGTGATCAGAGGCAGAGTCTGAACTCACACTTAATTCTCCAGTCTCCCCAACTTAACAGTTCATCCTAACACACACACACACACAATAAACAGAAACACCCACATAGTTATATACTTACTTTGCAGCATTAGAAAAAACTAAGATTGTTCAGAAACATACTAAGAAAGTATAAGTTAACTAAAAAGACTAGCCCAGGAATAAGGCACTCATGTTTTCTGAATGACTCCCTAAAACACCAAATCCCCATGACTATGCTTATATTTATCTTAATACAAAGCATGATGGCTAAGAGCATGGGTCTGGAGTAAGAGATTGCTTGTAACCCCCCAATTCCAGCTCTGATATTTAATTAGTCATATAATCATGGACAAATTTGTTTCACCTTTTAAACCTCCGTTTCCTCAACTGTAAAACTGAAAAAACACAACTGACTGGTGTGGTACCTATGAGGATTCAACAGATGATGGCTGTCAAGGCTTTGCCCAGGTCCTAAGATTCACTCAGTAATTTAGCTATTACTATTTCTGCCTACTAATCTCTGTGCTGTCTACAAAAGTGCCCCAACAAATGCTTTCTGTGTATTTCCCTCCTCTCTTCTACCTTTCTCTCTCTCTCTCTCTCTCTCACACACACACCCAATTATCCAACCCCCAAATCCCAAGCCCAGTTTTTGTTCTTTTGAACAGAGTACAGAAGACTAAGAACCCTATTCAAGAAATTCTTTTTGCTTTTCTTTTTTGGAGATCAAACTCTTATCCCAAATTAATTTTTAAATTCTACAATGCCCAGTGCCAATAATGAGAACTTAGAATTTAAACACACAAATTGTTTTCTGGTTCTCACACTTTTCTATTCCTTTGAACAAGACAGGTTTGGTTGCCTAAATTCTGCAAAAAGGAAAAGCAATTGACTCAGAAAGAAAACGAATCCCCTTGCTATCCACTGACTACCCTTTTGGTGTTAAGGCACAAAGGATGCGCTCAATTTCATTTATGGTGACAGTGAGAGCAAATTATTCCCAAGCTTTATTGTACATTTATGTTTTAACTCTACTGGAACCTGAAATTAACAGATTATAAAAGGTCCCTTTTCCCTGCATGTAATCATGCTTCAAAGGACTCCCCCTTCCCCACATTCCTTAAAATGCCTTGGTATACTTAGTATACTGGCAGGAGAGTGTTACTACTTCTTAAAATCAAAGATCTGACCAACTTGTTTATTTCCTAAAACAATAATTTAAGAAGCTAAATCCTCTCATATAAATTCCTTTACTAATTAATCATGTCTAGGATGCTCACTGGACAACATTAAAGATACATTTACATACATTCATTTTAATAGTCAAACAAGAGATGAGATGGCATCACCAACTCGATGGACATGAGTTTGAGCAAACTCTGGGAGATAGTGAAAGACAGGAAAGCCTGGTGTGCTGCAGTCCATGGCGTCTAAAAGTCGGACACAACTGAGTGACTGAAATGAACTGACATCAAAACAAAATTTATTTCATTTTATTTAAATCTGAGTACTCTCTTTGAAGGTGTTACTGTCTAGGATCCTAGAGTTCTCTGAAATCTCAGCTGCAGAATATATAATTTCATTTGAAAATAAATCAATACTAGAACCAAATTATCTGATCATCTTTTTATAAAAGATTAAATAGCCACAAATTTTATTTTACCTGGATTAAAATGCATTAAATTACATTTCACTGACATAAGATAAAAAAAGCTTCATAAATATAATACTGCATTTTACCAGAGTGAGGTTATAAGAAGCCAAACCCAAAAATATTCCCTTTGGAACACAGAAACTGTTGAAAGTAATTTTAAAACTCTCTTGACATTTGATCCATTTTTTAAAAAAGTTTTTCCTATGAACAAAATCATTAATGGCTACTGAAAAACAAGCCCAAGGAATTATAAACAAAAAGTTAATGTTTCCAAATGCAATGCTACCTGGCTATCATTAATAAAGAAATGTTCATATACCTACATCCATCTATTTTTAAATTGTACATATTAAATTTAAATCTCCTAAAGTTATCCTAAATGAAAACTTGACCAGAAGACATAAAATGTGGTCAAAAGTACCTCCTGCCAGTAAACAACATTACAGTTTTTAATAAAATGTTCAAAGTTAATAAAATTTAGATGTTTTATTAAAATAGTAATTTATGAAAATAGAACTTTTCTTCAGAGAGATCAAAAAGAATTTAAGGTCACCAGAATTTTATAGAACAGATGACAGACTGGTCAAATGTACTACAATGTCTAACCTCATGGGATTGGGCATTTTATGAACATGCTCCAAATTACATAATACTGGGGGACAGGGAGGAGTATAAGGCTCTTAAAAACATTGTATAGGAAGTTAACAAGGATAATTTTTTAAATATGTACTTTATTACAGAGTAATACTTCAATGAGAAACATAATTAAACAAGAGTCAGCAGTACCTCCAGACAGTGATTTCTCAAATGTCACCCAACTATCCATTCCACTAAAAAGTACTTTTGAATACATGCAGCACCTACAGGATCAAGTTTTCAGCTCCCTATCTTTGCAGATACCAGTACTGCTTTATTGCTGCATACAAGCACTGAAACTTATTACATTCCAAACTAATTAGAATTACTATCTTCTTCCTTAGAGTCCATTTTAAGGTATTTTAGAAAGATACCCCAGTAAATCTAAGAAAAATATTGAATACATAGCTCCTTCCTTTTCCAATATTGAGAATACTGAAGTATTTATAAATATGGCTTCCCCCCAACCCAGGTAACTTCAGCTTTACGAATGGTTTCATTTTTTTAAGCACTAACACCGTTCTGAATATATCCTCCCATCTAATCTGTTGAAAAAAGCAATTATTTTAAACGTTAAACTGCAGCTTAACCAAACTAAGAGTGATGTTCAAGTAAACCTACTATGTTTATAATAAAATCTAAAGATTATATAAGCTTTGACGTCCTTTCCAGCCTTTTCCTATAGTGTCAAAGGTGAGAAACACAACATCCGTTTTTACAAGAGGAAAACTAGGAGTTAACTGATTATATTTCTCAACTAAGAAATGTCTTCTCTTTTGTCAACATTACAAGACATTCATCTACCGACAAAGGAAAAATGAACAGTTCACTTGCCGGTTTAGGAAACTAAACTGGGACCATTACCAGCCACAGACTTAATTATTTCTAGGTAAGAACATTTAAAGCAAAGAGACTATTTAAAGTTCCTTGCCAACTGCTAGACTGGGAGTGGGGGGGGCTCTGAATAAGACACCCCTATTAGTCACTCGCCTTTTTCCCCACCACCCACCCTGCACCAAATCCTCATTGTTCTAGGAAAACTCGCAGCTAATGATAGCGAAACAGCAACTGCTACGTTTCTGCCGCAGGTGATCGATCACCGGGAGGAACTCTTCAGAACCACACGGACTTGCTGCTTTCTTCCCCACAAATAAAACCGAAATGGGGTCTTAAATGCATCACCAACCTGTGCGAGGGAAACGATCCCAGGTTCCCTTCCGGGCTGATGGATGTCAGTTCGGAGGCGGGTAAAGGGTCCCCTAATAAATCGACCCCTCCCTCCAAGATCATTTAAGCTGACATTTTATAAGGAACATTTAAAGAAATCTGGCACCAAAGCCCTTGAAAAGTACAGAGCCCGTGGATCAGACGCTCCTCCTCCCTACGAGCAGCGCCCGGAGACCACTGGAGCGGCTCGCGGGGTGGGGGTGGGGGTCTCGCGCAGGCTCGGCCCCCTTCGGGCACCATGTCCTCCAGGAGCCCGGCCCGCGGGAGGCTGCCCACCTGCCCCGCCGACACTCACCCATCCTTCCGCTTGGCTTTGTAGACGTGACCGTAAGTGCCTCGGCCAACTTTGCAGCCCTCGTATTCAAACAGGTCCTCGACCCGCTCCCGCTCGCTGCTCAGCTTCACTTTAAAGTCATAGTCCATTGTCACGGCCGGCGGGGCCGGGGAGCTGGGGTCGCGGCGCCGCGGCGCGGGGGCGGGGGCCCTCCGGGAGGCTCCGGCAGCCGCGGCCCCCGGGAAGCCGCCCGCTCTACGCCCGGCGGCCGCAGCGCCGGCCCGGCCGCGGCGGCAGGAGCAAAAGGAGGCCCCGCGAGGGCGCCGGGGACATCCAGCGGGGCGGCGGGGCGGGGGCCGGCCGGGGTGGGGTGGGGGGGGGGACACACGCCGAGGAACCCGGGGGCGCAGGAGGGCGAAGGACCGGGGCTGGGGGTGGGGAGTGCGGTCGCTGCCCTTGTCCCCGCGGGCTCCGGGGCTCCGGCTCCTGCGCTCCGGCCGCGCGCTCGGCCCCCGCGGCGGGCGGCGGCGCGGCGGCTCTCCCCCGGAGGCTCGCGCCTAGCCGCGCTCACACACGCTCACGCTCGCTCCCTAAGTCGCTCGCTCCCTCGCTCGCTCTCCCGTCCACTCAGACAGAAAGGCAGCGCCGCACAACAGCCGGCACCTCCTCAGAGAGCGGAGGGCGGGGACTCGCGGAACGCGGCCGCGCTGTCGCAAAAACGTCGCGAAGACCCGGGCCGTTCGGCCTTCCCCGCCGCCCGCGCCGCGCACCGCTCCAGCCGAGCCTCGCTCCCCGAGGGGGCGCGTGAACCTAGCGCGGTAGCCGCTGCCCAGAGCAGCCGCCACCAGCACCACGTGGGCTGTCCCGGCGGCAGCCGGGGCTCCAGACTACAGCACCCAGAATGCACCGGCCGTCGCCGTGGCCGCCCCGCCTTCGGCTCCGCCCCCCGCGAGGGGGGAGGTGGGAGCGATGCACGATGGGATTCGTAGTCCAGAAGGAGGGGAGTCGGTTTCGATGACCACTTGGGAAATTTTTTTTTTTTTTTTAAACAGCGTTGTCGCTAGAGTCAGATTTGGGCCAGAAACTTAACTAGAGAAATTTAAGCGTGAGGGAGTCTAGTCTGTGTTAGAATCACATTTTGTGCCGCTTCCGAACTTCAGAGTTTAAAGGGCACTATCGTTATCGAAGAAAAATAAGTCTAATTATTGATCAACGGCTCACAGACTCGGGAAATCTCGTCATTCACGGTCTAATAAGGGCTGCACAGTGATAGCAATGTGCTGACACGCATTGCAAAGATCAGTAAAAGGGAGTCAGTTGGGAGTGGCCACGCTGCCCCTAGAAAGTGGCACTCTTGGGACAGACGACTGTCCTTTCAGAGATGATGTTACTGTGAGTACGGCCTTCTGCACCACTGCTCCTAAGAATAGCCATTTTTAGCCATGATTACAGCAATGGATCTAAATCCATAAAAACTGTTCATAATTTTAAGGGAGGAAAGGTGTCTGCTGGAGGAATCTTGGTATCTTTATCGTTTTTTAAAAAAATATTTGTTCATTTGGCTGCACCAGGTCTTAGGTGTGGCACTCAGGATCTTTAGTTGCAACATGTGGGGTCTAATTCCCTGACCAGGGATGGAACGTCGGACTCCTGCATTGGGAGTGTGGAGTCTTAGCCACTGGACCAACAAGGAAGTCCCAGTGCTGATATATTGATAATAATACCTCATTTTGTTTTATCCCCCTTATTTAGATGTCTATTTTTCATTTTTTGATTTTATGTTAATTTTATGTTTATATTTATTTTTCAAACTGCTACCATTTTCACGAAAGCTCCCCACGTTGTCTCTCCACTTTGAACCTCCAACCAATTTTTTCACCTTTCCCATGGTATTCATCAAATTGTGTTCTTTTACTTCCTGTTCCTTGCTAGATTATTAATTCCTATAGGAAGTCATATTTGCATATTTCCTGATGCCTAGTATCATGGCCTGATTTTGGTGTGCAGTAAACATGTGTTGAGTTAGTAAGTAAGGACATTTGTGTCGAAAACATCTATATCCATGGGATTCTCCAGGCCAGAATATTGGAGTGGGTAGCCTTTCCCTTCTCCAGCGAATCTTCCCAACCCAGGGGTTGAACCCAAGTCTTCCACATTGCAGGCAGATTCTTTACCAGCTGAGCCACCAGGGAAGCCCAAGAATACTGGAGTGGGTAGCTTGTCCCTTCTCCAGCAGATCTTCCCGACCCAGGAATCAAACAGGGGTCTCCTGCATTGCAGGCAGATTCTTCACCAACTGAGCTATCAGGGAAACCGGAAACATGTGTTGAATTAATGAGTAAGGACATTTGTGTCAAAAATATCTATGTACAAATGATGACCATGATACCATTTTATGAAAAATCCTCAGAAGGGCTCTTAAACAAATTTCCCAGTAGAAAAGAGTGACTTCACCACTGGTTTAAACAAAGTTGTTTTTCCTAGTAAGTCAAATAGTATTTAGTGTTTAAGTATACTGACTGATCAGGGAGACCTGGATTTGAATATTGATGTACCAGTAATTGGAGAAGGCAATGGCACCCCACTGCAGTACTCTTGCCTAGAAAATCCCATGGATGGAGGAGCCTGGTGGGCTGCAGTCCATGGGGTTGCTACAAGTTGGACATGACTGAACAACTTCACTTTCACTTTTCACTTTCATACATTGGAGAAGGAAATGGCAACCCACTCCAGTGTTCTTGTCTGGAGAATCCCAGGGACGGGGGAGCCTGGTGGGCTGCCGTCTGTGGGGTCGCTCAGAGTCGGACACAATTGAAGTGACTTAGCAGCAGCAGCAGCAGCAGTACCATTTATTAGCAGTGTGTCCTTGGTCCCTGAATTCCTTTCTTTGCAAAATGGAGATATACGAAACCTCAGTGACTTCCCTGGTGGTCCAGTGGTTAAGATTTGAGCTTCCAATGCAGGGGGCTCAGGTTCGATCCTTGAATGGGGAATTAAGATCCCACATGACTCACAGCATGGCCAAAAAATTAATAATAAAAAAAGACCTCAGCTTAGGGTAAGTGCTCAAGAAAGGTAAGCGTTCATGATTGGGATGTTAGATGTTTCTATTCACTGATGTAAATTGGAGGATTTCTAGCAGGACTTTTCCTTTAAAGCATAAAGAATTTAATTTTTTTCCTAAATACGAATTTAGAATAGACTCTTCCTGAAGCTTATACATTTTGTATTTCTTGAATGATGTGTTTTTTTGTGCAAGTATTTACTCATAGATCCTGAGAAAACAAACCACGATGCTAGAGAAAAGGTTGTGAAGAAGCTTGGGACTGGGCTTGCCCCTACCCTGGCCCTGTACCCACTTCCCACATCCCCTGCACACGGTATTCCTAAATCCTGAAGGTCCCCAACTTCTTCAAATGACTTTTGACTCCTCTTACGACGTCATCCATTTTATGGATGAAGATAAGACAGACATCCCTGTGCAGAAACTGAGTTTGTTTGTTTTTTAAATAATTTTATTTATATATTTTACTTCTGGCTGTGCTGGTTCTCCATTGCTGCGCCGTCTTTTCTCTGGTTGTGGTGAACAGGGGTTACTCTCTAGTTGCGGTCCACAGGCTTCTCATTGCAGTGGCTTCTCTTGATGTGGAGCACGGGCTCTCGAGTTGGAGCTTCAGTAGTTTCTATGCACGGGCTTAGTTGCTCCTTCGATCCCCTGGGATCTTACCAGATCAGGGATCGAACCTGCATTGGTAGGTGGATTCTTCATCACTGAGCCACCAGGGAAGCTCCTGAGTTTTTTATTTTTTTCATAAAAATGGATTTAAGAGGTACAACATAATGTTTTGATATACATGTACATGGTGAAATGACTCCTGTAGTCAAGCTAGCCATGTTTCTACTGTGAGTAATCCCAGGACAGGAAAGGAAGGCCACCTTGGACCAGGGAAGAGAAAGGCTTGCTTTTCTCTCTGCAACTATGGTGTGAGTTAGAGGTCTGGACTCTAGGTTGGGGGCACACAGGGGTGTGAAGTGAGCTGGCCTCTTAGCAGAGCATCAGGATAGGGAGCAAAGGAAGAGAGAGCCACTAGGGTCCCTGAGGGGAGCTTGGCTAATGTGTCAGGAGCAGTAATAGCTAATATCCAGCTTGAGGTTTTTCTTTTCTGTGTGGTAATTCCCTTCTATCATCCCTAAGACATAAGCCTGTTTTACCTTTGGAGCCTGTGTCCAGGCTTAAAGGAAAGGAAGAGGCAGCAGCTGGAACCTCAATTACAGGAGTGAAAAAGTGGCCCACAGAGCCAAAGCAGTGTGCACTGGGAAGCCCTTGGGGTTCATGCTTGTATTCCCAAAACTTGAGGGAAGGATCAGAAAAATCAGCTTCAGACTTAACTGTTGTTTGACTGAATTGAACATATCAGGGACCTAAGGGCTTCTGTTTCGGTTTGATTTCAGCCTCGGGTCATCCTAATGTCACATCTCATGGCACCACGATGACTTCCAGTGATCCTGGAGCACCTCTGGCCCTCGTTGGTCCGTGTTCCAGACAACGCACAAGTCACGCTTGTGCTTCTTTTCTTAAAATGTGGTTCTTTACATTCTAAATTTAACATCTCCAGTCTAAACATGCCTCTCAAACACCAGCCCCACATTTCCACTGCCTCCTGTTCAGCCTCAGGGGATAATGTGCTGTCATCTCAAACTGAAAATTTCTGAAACCGAGCATACCATACGGTGCCCTGAACTTCCCAATTCCCCAGCACAGCGATGCCGATAGACAGACATTCTGCTGTTTTCCTGCCAACCCTCCAAGCTCAGGCCTTCATTTGCTGTTCACTGTTCTTCGTGCTCATGCCAAGTATGCCTTTGTCCCATTCTCAAAGGCTGGATGCTTCCTCATACCATCTCTGACCTTTGCAGGCCTACCCATCCTCCAAGGTACAGCTCAAATGCCTAAGTCAGTCATGCAGCCTTTCCTGGTTCTGGCAACTGAATATGACCTTTCTCTCCCATGAACTCCTACCCCAGCCCTGGTACCATTGCACTTGCTTTATAACTCACATAGAAACATCATGGTTCCCTCATATGTGTACATGCTAAGTCAAATCAGTCATGTCTGATTCTTTGCGACCCCATGGGCTGTAGCCTGCTAGGCTCCTCTGTCCATGGAATTCTCCAGGCAAGAATACTAGAGTGGGTTGTTCTGCTCTGTAAGAAGATCTTACAGACCCAAGGATTGAACCTGGGTTTCCTGCATTGCGGGCAGACTCTTTACTGTCTGAACCATGAGGGAAGCCTGGCTACCTTCAGTCAGTTCAGTTCAGTCGCTCAGTCGTGTCCGACTCTTTGTGACCCCATGAATCGCAGCACGCCAGGCCTCCCTGTCCATCACAAACTCCCGGAGTTTACTGAAACCTATGTCCATCGAGTCAACGATGCCATCCAACCATCCCATCCTCTGTCATCCCCTTCTCCTCCTGCCCCCAATCCCTCCCAGCATCAAGGTCTTTTCCAATGAGTCAACTCTTCGCGTGAGGTGGCCAAAGTACTGGAGTTTCAGCTTCAACATCAGTCCTTCCAATAAACACCAGGACTGATCTCCTTTAGGATGGACTGGTTGGATCTCCTTGCACTCCAAGGGACTCTCAAGAGTCTTCTCCAACATCATAGTTCAAAAGCATCAATTTTTCGGCGCTCAGCATTCTTCACAGTCCAACTCTCACATCCATACATGACCACTGGAAAAACCATAGCCTTGACCAGATGGACCTTTGTTGGCAAAGTAATGACTCTGCTTTTTAATATGCTATCTAAGTTGGTCATAACTTTCCTTCCAAGGAGTACGCGTCTTTTAATTTCATGGCTGCAGTCACCATCTACAGTGATTTTGGAGCCCAAAAAAATAAAGTCTGACACTGTTTCCACTGTCTCCCCATCTATTTCCCATGAGGTGATGGGACCAGATGCCATGACCTTAGTTTTCTGAATGCTAAGCTTTAAGCCAACTTTTTCACTTTCTTCTTTCACTTTCATCAAGAGGCTTTTTAGTTCCTCTTCACTTTCTGCCATAAGGGTGGTGTCATCTGCATATCTGAGGTTATTGATATTTCTCCCAGCAATCTTGATTCCAGTGTGTGCTTCTTCCAGCCCAGCGTTTCTCATGATGTAATCTGCATATAAGCTAAATAAGCAGGGTGACAATATACAGGCTTGGTGTACTCCTTTTCCTATTTGGAACCAGTCTGTTGTTCCATGTTACATGGTAGTAATTTATTTAGCTGGTGGTGTTTAGTCCCTCAGTTGTGTCTGACTCGTGCAACCCCACGGATTGTAGCCCACCAGACTCCTCTGTTCATAGAATTTCCCAGCCAGTAACAAACACATGAAAAGATGCTCAACATCACTCATTATCAGAGAAATGCAAATCAAAACCACAATGAGGTACCATTACACGCCAGTCAGGATGGCTGCTATCCAAAAGTCTACAAGCAATAAATGCTGGAGAGGGTGTGGAGAAAAGGGAACCCTCTTACACTGTTGGTGGGAATGCAAACTAGTACAGCCACTATGGAAAACAGTGTGGAGATTTCTTAAAAAACTGGAAATAGAACTGCCGTATGACCCAGCAATACCACTTCTGGGCCATACACACCAAGGAAACCAGATCTGAAAGAGACACGTGCACCCCAATGTTCATCACAGCACTGTTTATAATAGCCAGGACATGGAAGCAACCTAGATGCCCATCAGCAGATGAATGGATAAGGAAGCTGTGGTACATATACACCATGGAATATTACTCAGCCGTTAAAAAGAATTCATTTGAATCAGTTCTAATGAGATGGATGAAACTGGAGTCCATTATACAGAGTGAAGTAAGCCGGAAAGATAAAGAACATTACAGCATACTAACACATATATATGGAATTTAGAAAGATGGTAACGATAACCCTATATGCAAAACAGAAAAAGAGACACAGAAGTACAGAACAGACTTTTGAACTCTGTGGGAGAAAGTGAGGGTGGGATGTTTCAAAAGAACAGCATGTATATTATCTATGGTGAAACAGATCACCAGCCCAGGTGGGATGCATGAGTCAAGTGCTCGGGCCTGGTGCACTGGGAAGACCCAGAGGAATCAGGTGGAGAGGGAGGTGGGAGGGGGAATCGGGATGGGGAATACGTGTAACTCTATGGCTGATTCATGTCAATGTATGACAAAACCCACTGAAATGTTGTGAAGTGATTGGCCTCCAACTAATAAAAAAATAAAATAAAATAAAATAAAAGAATTTCCCAGCCAGGAATACAGGAGTGGTTTGCCATTTTCTTCTCCGGGGATCTTCCTGACCCAGGGATTAAACTCGACTCTCCTGCTTGACAGGCGCATTCTTTATCACTGAGCCACTAGGGAAGCCCAGCCATTTATTTTATGTACTTAAAAAAAAAATCTTTCCTTTAATGAACACCTTAATGACCGAGTCTCTAACTTATCTTAGGCCTCCACACAGGGCCCAGGACATAGTTTGCATAATTATAAAGAATTAGAATGTGCTGCATTGGCTTAGTTTCTATAAAGATTTAAATGAAACTTAATAATAATATGAAGGGGAGCAAGTCATTTTAAAACATTTGACATTTTCCTCAGCCCTTCCTCTGAGCATGTGCTTTTTGTAGCAAGAGGTTTTGGTGCTTTATGACATATGAACGTTAATAGTCTTACTGAGTCTTCTCAGCATTGACCACTTGTCTCTGCAACTTTTAATTCCATTTTCTCAGTCAGTATCTCAATTCCAGTTCTAAGTGATTTAAATGGAAAATATCTACTCTCCCATTCTACAGGTTGTGTTCGTTACCTTTATCATCAAAATGAACAAATTAAGCATCTATATTTGAGTGTAATGTTAGACACGAGAAATAGCAGGCTCAATCTGTCTAGTCTTTTATAATTTTTCTTTTTTTTATTTTTTATTTATTTATTTTTATTTTTTTTTTAGTGGAGTGAAGTTTATTACACCGGCGGGCCCAAGGCAGAGTCTCCTCTTAGCCGAGGGCCTCTTTTATAATTTTTCAAAGAAAATACTGATGCAAAAAGTTTCTCAACTCTATAAGCATCTTGAATTTAATTTAGACCCTAGAAAACACCAGAACAACAACAACAAAAAGAACACTTTCAAAAATAACTTTCTTCCCTTCATCATGTGAGTGTCATTTGCTCTTAACAGAGTCATTTCCTCCACATGACTGGACACATGACCACTAACAGTCCCTGAATTTGATTTAAGATGCCTGTCATTAGAGGAGAATCGGCTTTGCTTCTTAATTCCAGTTCTAAAAATCCCAGGAAAGACGCTGGATCAGCTGGGTCAGGGGCCCGTCTTGGACCAGTGAAGTGTGGCCATGGAGGCAGGGTTACATAAGAATACAGTGCTCCTTCATTCAGAGGGATGAGGAAGATGGGGGTAAAGAGCTCACAGGAGAAAGGGGAAGGCTCGAAGTAAGTACCATGAAGAAATGAAACAGGGCGATGGGATGGAAAGTGGGCCCAGGAGGAGATTACTTCGATCAGGTCAATGGCCAGAGACTCTCTGAGGTGATGCTTAAGGGGAGACCTGAGTGACAGAGGCAGAAGCTGCCAAGGGGAGGGAGGAGAGTGGTCCAGATGGATGGATCTGGGGGACAGCAAGTGTGAAGACCTTGAGCCAGGAGCCAAGGAACAGAAACAAGGCTGTGTGATACGAGTGTCATGAGGAGAGAGGTTGTGTGAGGTGAGGACAGTGAGGTAGGCAGGGGCAAGCCTATACAGAAACTTCTGTTAGTTGCTCAGTTGTGTCCGACTCAACTCTTTGCAACCCCATGAACTGTAGTTCACTAGGCTTCTCCGTCCATGGGATTCCCCAGGCAGGAATCCTGGAGTGGGTTGCCATTTCCTTCTCCATGGGACCTTCCTGACGTAGGGATCGAACCTGGGTCTACTTGTATTGCAGGCAGCTTCTTTACCGACTGAGCCACCAGGGAAGCCTTTTAGGCCACAGGTTTTATTTTGGAGGAAATGGCAACTCACTCCAGTACTCTTGCCTGGAAAATTCCATGGATGGAGGAGCCTGGTAGGCTACAGTCCATGAGATTGCAAAGAGTTGGACACAATTGAGCAACTTCAGTGACTGGAAGGTTGCAAGCAGGTTAGTGACCAGGTGTCTTTACTTTGAAAAGAACAACTTGGCTGCTATGTTAAGAATGGATTGTAGAAGGCAAGATTGAGAGACAGATATATGGATAGATAGACATGCAAGTAGATAGATAGATAGGGGACTTGCTGATTGTTGGAAGGGATGTAAAGAAAAAGGAATCAAGATGACCCCTGAAGATGTTGCCGCTTACTGAGATGGGGAAGCCTTTGAAAGAGACAAGTTTAGAAGAAAAGTTAAAAACTCCATTTTGAACGTGTCAAATAGGAGATGTTGCAGAAATATAGGTGAACATTCCTTGTGGGAAGGGGGATATGGGAGACTAAAGCTAAAAAGAGAGATCATAGCTGGAGATAAACATTTGGAAATCATCAGCTGTACAAATTGACTCGATCACCTGCAAAGTGTTACACTGGGAACAGAGCAGATCCCTGGGCACCTCCAACATTCCAGGGCTGGGGAGAGGAGGAGCCAGAAAGGGAGACTGAGAGGAGGCAGCCAGAGCGTTATTTGGGGGAATCAAGGGGAGTGATGTCACAAAAGACAAAGGAAGAACAAGGGAATGGTCAATAATGTTGGGTATTGTCAAGAAGTAAAGCAAGATAAGGAGTATAGTGTTTAGTTTACACAGTGTTTCTCAACCTCTTTTAAAATTATCGCCACCCCCCCAAGGAATATTTTTAGACATTTTGCTTCCTAACTGTCCACCCCTATGAAATGTTAATACCACAGATACACTGTGTATCTGTTTACCATGGCACTTTGAGGACCACAAGCCATTGTAATAGCTAAGAATTTTGGGGCCTCTTAAGAGCCAGTTTCTTTGGGGGGAGGGCCACTAAGAGCCTGTGACTTATCTATATAGGTTGTTTTGGATAATAAGTGCAGTTTTGGTGGTAAGATGGGGGCAAAGCCAGTCTACATTGAGTGGAAGAGTTAAGTTTGAAGTAAGGAAATGGAATAGAGTGTAGATGCTTTTATAGCAGAATGGTTAGGAGAACTGACTGTAGCCACAAAATCTGACTTTCATACCCAGACCTGCAACAGGGCACCTTGTTTTTCACTTCCTTGTGCCTCTGTTTTCTCAGCTGCAAAATTGGAATTATAGTAATAACTACCTCCTGAGGTAATTGTCATAGTTAAGGCACTTAATAATATATGTATTTAGAATGGTGCCTAGCTATGGTAAGTGTTCATGTATGTTAGCTATTACTAGACTCGTTTAGGACGTTAGCTGTGAAAGGGAGATGAGTAGAGCCTACAGCATCAGGGCTAAAACTGGGAGTGAACATAACGTTGAAGGAAGCTTTGTTAGTCACAAGAGACTGGAGGTATTTCCCTAATTCAGTGGAACAGGTTATAAGGGATTAATGAGGATGATGAATAGTTGTGGACCCCTAAACTAGCAAGAGAGACTGGACCAGAGAGGGGAAACTTGTGCTTGAACATCTCTGTGGTTAAAAGGTAGGAGGAGAAAAGGACACAAACTATTGTCACAGATCTCCTGCTGCCCTACAGTCAACCCCAGAACACAGTGATGTGAAGCAGAAATTGATTGTTCCTTGCTTTTCTGGGGGTTGGTGGGGCTCAGCGGTCCAGTCTCACACTTTCCTACATCACCTGGGAGAGCTCTTAAATGGCAAAGGTAAAAGGGTTAAGGTCTCTTGAGGCTGGGGCTCTGGAACTTACATGGCATCACTTCTACCACATTCTGTTGGTGAAAGCAAGACTCAAGATCAGCCCAGTTTCAAAGACTGGACAAGTAGACCTCACCTCTTGTGAGTAGGAAATGCAACATATCATCCTGACTACCCAGGCATGGATATATATGACTCTTTAGATTTGGTGAAAGTAGTTCCTTTTCAGATGGTTTTGGTTTTCTCTATATGGTAAAAGTTTGCCTGCTGTGAATGAGCAGACAGGTGTGGAAGGAGAGAAAGCAATGATTTCATACCTGAAAAGACTGCAGGTTGAAACAACCTTTGGGCGGAATCAGAGAGATGGCTGGCAGACCGTCCTAGGACTTCCAGCCAATGTCAGGGGCCCATCTGCAGGTGCAGCCATGCAGTGTATCAGTATCCGTCTGCCCTGCTGTGAGGTTTTTGACACCAGCACTCAACAGCCCAGGTGGAGACCAGGCAAAGACAGATGTTGGATTCATCCTGGATTAGGGCCCTGCCAGCTGGTTAGGATGAAAAGATGAGGGCTGGCAAGTGAGGATTATTGGCAGCAGTGAGTGAAAAGGACAGACCATGACATTTAAGATGGGTCAGAAGGGAAATGAAGACAGGATTTCCACTCTTTATAACACTAGCTTGATGTTTTTAATTTAATGTTTTGCAAAATAATTTTAAAAATGCCTACACTCATCCGTTGCTTCATTAATGTCTATGTATGGTGCCAAGACCCTTCCATCAAATACCTACTAAGTAAAACAGACAGCTGAAAAAATACATATAACAGGTTAAAAAATTACTTTTCTTAGCTAAGAGATTCCCATTACAGTGACCGGTAAGAATGTCCCAAGCTGAAAATTTCTCCCATTTGTTGATGATGAATTCTGCTCTCGTGTACTGTAACTATTAAAGAAAATTTACCTCTTTAAATTGATATTCAGGAATATAATATTGTCCTTTTATCCCTCTACTGGACACCTTTTTTCTTGAATAAGCATATGACTTTAATTTTCATTTCAAAGTATATTTTGCTACACCACAGTGTAGCAAGTAATCTATAGGAACACCATTTAGTTTCATGTCAGTTTTTCAAGGTTTAATATCTTACTCTGGCTTTTCATTCCAATATGTTTCACCCTCCACATAGCTGGATCATGCTACTCAGAAAAGCCGAGTTATTTCTGGCTGGTTCCTGTCCAATCATGAGTCTCCTATGAGGCACAGAGCTCTATCGAACACAAACACGATTAGGTCACCTCTGCAACCACCTGATACTTGATATGTAAGGTTATTTGTTTCCATGCTCAGAAATTCTGGGGCTTTTTCACCCTTCATAGCCCTTCCTCTTACTAGCCCAAGGTCAAGTTCCATCAGATGATTGTCCTTCTTGCTGTGAAACCCTACATCCTTTTTAAATTTTAAAACGCTGTTTTATTTATATCATTACTCCACTCAGAAATCTTCAAGAATCCTGTGTGACCTTTCACTGCCTACAGCCTAGCTCCTTATCTAATATTTCAGTCTTTATTTACTTTAACCTGCCATGATGAAAACACCTCAAGGCAGCTTGCAGTGGAAACGTTAGAATTAGATTCATTAGCTCCACATAGCTACATTTCCCACAGTCCGAGCTCTTCTGAGTCTCCACTATGGTTCCTAACCAGTTTCTCCTATGCTGCTTTCCATCCATTTAAACAGTGGTCTGCGACCTTGGGTGTCCATTGAAAATACCTGGTGAATCACTCAAGCAATTCTGGTGTAATTGATCTGGGCTGAAACTGAGCACTGGGATTTTTAAAGCTCCCTGGTGATCCTAATGGGCATTCAAGGTTGAGAATCGCTACGTAGGACACGTTTATTGATTCTCTCTAAAACAATCACCATTCCTCTCCCTCCCTCATCCACACTCCCCTTCCTTCTTTAGTTCTCTAAATCCTGTCACCTCTTTGAGATTCAACTCAGGTATTGCTGGGATCTTAACTCATCACCTAAAGCCAATACCTTCCCAAAGCAATGCCCTTTTATTGTTGTTCAGTTGCTCAGTCATGTCTGACTCTTTTCGACCTCATGAACTGGATTTTAAATTTCAATTAAGGTTGTCATTGTAAGAAGCCAAAATAACTTAAACATTTTCAGTACATAAAACAGAAAACATACAGAAGATCCTTTTAATGATACGGTTTTAATTCTTTTATACCTTTTTATTCCTAATTGTAAAAAGTCTTGGAGCTAAAAGACACACACAACCTACATGCCCATCGACAGATGAATGGATAAAGAAGTTGTGGTACATATACACAATGGAATATTACTCAGCCATAAAAAGGAACACATTTGAGTCAGTTATGATGAGGTGGATGAACCTAGAACCTATTATACAGAGTGAAGTGAGCCAGAAACAAAAAGATAAATATCGTATTCTAACACACATATAAGGAATCTAGAAAAATGGTTCTGAAGAATTTATTTACAGGGCAGCAATGGAGAAACAGACATAGAGAATAGACTTATGGACGTGGGGAGAGGGGAGGAGAGGGTGAGATGTATGGAAAGAGTAACATGGAAACTTATATTACCATATATAAAATAGATAGCCAACAGGAATCTGTTGTATTGCTCAGGAAACTCAAACAGGGGCTCTGTATCAACCTAGAGGGGTGGGATGGGGAGGGAGATGGGAGGGAGGTTCAAAAGGGAGCAGATATATGTATACCTACGGCTGATTCATGTTGAGGTTTGACAGAAAACAACAAAATTCTGTAAAGCAATTATCCTTCAATAAAAAAATAAATTTAAAAAAAAGACACACAAAAAAGGCCAGGTACTACTATAGTAAACAAGATTAATTAGAGTTAGGGTTAGGGTTTTGGCAGGTTATAAGACCTAGAAATACAGATATCCAGAGTGATCCATCTCTCTGTCCCAGTTATCATATCTAGAACCCTTGTAGAGTCACTTTATCTTAGGCTACAAAACTGAAGCAAGATACTGGATTCAGGTTCGGTACATGACCTGTCTATCCACAGAAATCTGTAGAAATTCCCACATGGTAAATCACATGATTAGGCTTTATATTTTTTTACTCCTAGGGTAGGTAGTATTATGCTCATTAAAACTCATACAGATACTTGAAATGATTTCTGCTTGAATTTTAGATGTCTCACGGTGTGATTTTCTCAAACCTGTACTCACAGTTCTTGAGGTCATTGCACCAACATGCATTAATCCTGTTTGTAAAAAGTTTGCATTCTTTTTTTAGTCACGCTGCACAGCATGTAGAATCGTAGTTCCCCAAGCAGGGATGGAATCTGTGTACCCTGCAGTGGAAGCGTGGCGATCTAACCACTGGTCTCCCAGGGAGTCTCAAAAGTGCATTTTTCTCTGCTCATCCATGCAGTTGTCTGGGGGGGGCATGTTGTGCCACGCGCTGTGCTGAGTTCTGGGACTATAAAAATGAATGAAACCATTTGTTCTAATGGAAGGAGTTTGGACCTTAGATGGGAGAGACATATAAATGAACAGAAAATCAAATCATTGTAGGAACTTGCTCAGTGGCTGTCTTTTTCAACTGAAAAGAGGGGCAAGAGGCCTGGTTGGTCTCATCTTCTGCTGTTATCACTAGCACCTAATTCCTAGTGGCACCCAGTAAATATTTGTCATCCTTGGATAAGGAAATGGCAACCCACTTCAGTATTCTTGCTTGAAAATCCCCATGGACAGAGGAGCCTGGTGGGCTACAGTCCATTGGGTGACAAAGAGTCCGACGAAACTTAGGGATTGAGCAGCAATATGAGTAAATGATAAAACATTTACACAGAGGAAGCTATGGGTGCGCCCATACAAGGGACATGGGCCTAGTTTTATGTGTGTCTGGAGGTTGGTGTTAGTGTCAAGTCAGAAGTATCAGAGAAAAAACCCTTTGACCATGAGATATGAAATGAGTCCTGGGAGATAAAGGAAATTAGGTAAAAGTAGGGTTGGGGTTGCCTAGGAGTTCCCAAGATTGAATTTCAAGTAGTTCCCAGACACCAAGAAGAGTCCAGTCTGTAGCAGTAAGCGGCAGAGATGACTGAAGGGGCTTGCAGGCGGCATCATTTATACATTTCCATTTTTAGTCTCTATAACTATGCCAATTAAAAAGCAAACCAACAAACGTCCGTCGACCCCTACGACACTGGTAGCTCATGGACTCCCAAGCTCACACCGGCTTGTTACCCAGGAGCTCAGCGTGATGGCGGGGATCGACGAGCGGCTCCCCAGTTAAGGCCATGAATGAATGAATGAGCTGAAGAATCACAGCAGTGTGAGCACCCGCGCAGTAACTGAGTCTTCTGGACCGTAGGGAAGTCGGGGAGCCCCTACCAGGCTGAGCAGGGGCTCAAAGAGTTTAACGAGTGGTGTGAGGCGAGTCTGGAAAGCGTCACATCTCAGAAATAAAACCAGAGGCACGACTGTGGGTAGAGTTTCAACGCGCCTTCCTAGCGGGAAGGTGAAGCAACAGGAGTAAAAGCACTCGAGAGTTGACGAGGGCTGACAATTTCCGACAAGCGATACGGGAAAGCGGCTGGGTGTTGAGCTACGCGGTACCCAGGCGATCCAGGCATAGCAGCCGACAGCTGGGCCTCATGCCAACCGGGGAGAGCGGCCCAGAGACCGCCGGCGCCGAGGGCCGGAACGCAGGACACCGCCTCCCGGGCCCCGCCGGACGCGGTTTTCTGTCGCACCGGCGTGCGCCCCTCAGCGGTGGAGCGAGCATCTCCAGTCGCGCAGGGCGCGGCCCGGCCGTCCCGCCTCCAGAGGAGGCTGGACAGTCCCGCGGCACAGCAGGAGGCCTCTTCTCAGCAGACGCCCACAGAGGGCAGCGGCCTCCAGAGGCGCGGATGCGAGCCCCGCCCGCCGTCGGGTCACCGCCTCCGGGACGCACGCTTCTCTCCCGGCAGCTGAAGGGAAGCGGACCGAACGCCGGCGAGGTGAGCTCCTAGGAACTCTCCAGGCCTCCCGCGAACTTCCGGGAGACACCGCCCCCACCCCACCGCCCGGAGCCCCGCCTCTGCTCTGATTGGCTACCCGCGCGCCCGCTGCACCGCCCTGGCCGGTGATTGGCTCTGAGGGGCAGTCTGTCAGCCGCCTCCCTCGGGAATCTGGGTCGCCATGGGAAGCGTTCGTTACTTGGGGACGGCTTGGGAAGAGGTTGGTGGGGCCCCTTGAGCTCGTTTGTTTATTGTTCTGGGGACCCTACCCCCGGCGCGCGCTTCCGTCGCAACGGCCAGGAGAGGAGCCGGTATCGGAGGCGGAGGGCAGGTGTGGCGAGAAAGTGAAGGTTGAAAAGTGAGCCCGAGGCGCCCAAGCCCGGCCGCCTCCGAGAGGGAGCCGGGTGGGAAGGAAGGGCCTGAGAGAGGAGCTATCACTCTGGGAGAGGCCTAGTTTCTGCTGCGGGGGAGGGCGGCGGGGGTTCATGACCTAGTTATTCGGGCATCTCATTTTCTAGGTGAGTTTCTCCACAGAATTTACTGGAGATTTTTGCCTCGGCTTTGCAGCCGAGTTTGGAGACGGCTAGCCCGTTTCCTCGCCTTCCCAGAGGCCTTAGACTGAATTCATTCACTCTCTCTTATCGCTTCAGATGAGCAGTCGTCAAAAAAAGCACAAACAATGGAAAGACGGATACCACTGCGTATGTTAAAAGCATGTTAAAAGGAAAATAAGGTATTCACTTGAATTTAATTGTGTTTAATTGTACGAGAGAATTACGTTTTTGAGGAGAAGCTCAAAAGTTTTGAACAATACTTTTAGTTTGGTCTTGTGACAGGTTTCAAATTTTTTTAATCATTTAATATACAAAAGTCACATTACTGCCGTACCTTCCAAATACGCTCTTTGCTAATGATGGGCTAGTCCTGACCATGCTGAACATGAAAAGAAATCGGGAACTTTTGATAATGTTCATTTGCATATGATTACGTGGTGCTACAGACCTTTGAAAAATGACGTTATCACTTAAAAAAAAAAAACTTGTAATTTAATGTTAGACTGTGTGTGAGATTGGATAGTAGCTAACTCTTAAGTTACACTCGTAGGCTAACTTCACTTTGTTTTTAAAGTACAAATTCGTTGTTTGTTGCTCAGTTTCTCAGTCATGTCAGACTTTTCTGTGACTCCGTGGACTGTAGCCCACCAGATTCCTCTGTCCATGAGATTTCCCAGGCTAGAATACTGGAGTGGGTTGCCATTCCCCACCCAGCGATCGCACTGGAGTCTCCTGCATTGGTAGGCAGTTCTTTACCACTGAGCCACCGGGGAAACCCAAAATATCAAAAGTTTGCTTGCTAGACACTGAGTCATTGTTATAACAGTTGCTTCACTACCCCCCTAGTCATTTGACCCTCTAGCTTCTATTAAGTTATATGCTGTCTTATACATATCTGTTAGTGACATACTGGAAATTGTCAAGGAATGGTTTATTTATTTTTTTTTTTATTTTTTTTTCCATTTATTTTTATTAGTTGGAGGCTAATTACTCTACAATATTGTAGTGGTTTTTGTCATACATAGACATGAATCAGCCATGGAGTTTCATGTATTCCCCATCCCGATCCCCTCTCCCACCTCCCTCTCCACCAGATCCCTCTGGGTCTTCCCAGTGCACCAGGCCCGAGCACTTGTCTCATGCATCCAACCTGGGCTGATGATCTGTTTCACCCTAGATAATATACATGTTTCGGTGCTGTTCTCTCAAAACATCCCACCCTTGCCTTCTCCCACAGAGTTCAAAAGTCTGTTCTGTACATCTGTGTCTCTTTTTCTGTTTTGCATATAGGGTTATTGTTACCATCTTTCTAAATTCCATATGTATGTGTTAGTATACTGTATTGGTCTTTATCTTTCTGGCTTACTTCACTCTGTATAATGGGCTCCAGTTTCACCCATCTCATTAGAACTGATTCAAATGAATTCTTTTTAATGGCTGAGTAATATTCCATGGTGTATATGTATCAAGGAATGATTTATTTCAGCCACATGTATGCATGCTAAGTTGCTTCAGTGATGTCTGACTCTGTGTGACCCTATGGACTGTAGTCCACCAGGCTCCTCTATCCATGGGATTCTCCAGAACCCACACTCAGGAATACTGGAGTGGGTTGCCATGCCCTCCTCCAGGAACCTTCCTGACCCAGAGATTGAACCTGTGTCTCCTGCATTGGCAGGCAGATTCTTTACCACTGGCATCACTCAGGAATCCCCATTTCAGCCACAGAACACCCAAATTAGCTCTTGAAGTTAGACCTGGACCCTACCCTGGAAAATTCTGATCCGGATTGGGGATGAACTCTGGATATCTGTATTCTGAAAAATTTCCTCAAGTGAGTTTGATATGCATTCCCAGTTGAGAACTGAAGCCTTAACGACTTAGATAAGTTTAAGAAATTTTAAGATATTTATGAAATAAATAATTCCTCCCTTGATTTCCTTATGGTTTAAAAGTAAATTTCTCAGGAATGACATTTCAGGATAATCCAAAAGCAGTGTTTGCCTCGGCAAGGTCGGAGTTTGACTGGCACTCAGCAGCCTCTGGACTAACCACTCCAATCTTAGGAACAAGGTTCTTATGGAGAGTCACAAAAGCTCTGTGCTTGCAGGATCCCCAGAGCTGTGCATGTAGTATTGTCTCCTGTGAGGTGTAAGAGAGGTCAACTCCAGGTCTGTTCAGCTAACTTATTTTTACTTCAAAAAATGCAAAGAGGGTAATGTTACATTTATGAACTTTATTTTGGGAAGAAAACCCCTACTGGAAATAAATGTAAATGATACCCTCCCAATACCCAGTAGTCCTTTGCTTATTAAGTAAAGACTGTGCATAATTCAAGGTTAAAATCTGTATGCCAACATGAAGTATTCGGATATTTAGAATATATTAGACCAACTTTACAAGAGTCAAAGAGGTAAAAAGTGAGATGATCACTTTGGTTTTCAAGTTTGAGAAATGTGTGGTGAAACCAAATCCATTCTAACTTCAAGGACAGCTTTCGGCAAAGCAGTAGGCCCAGTTGTGTTGTATTGCCTAGGAGCAGTTGGTATTGATACTTATTTTACATGTAAGATTTTCACTGTAAGACGTGGCATATGAAGTATTTGAGTACTGGGCAGATTTTTAAAATGAAAATGAAAAAGCAAACATGAAGCCGTGTGTTTAGTCAGTCCATGACTAATACCTTGAATTTGTGTTTGTTGTTTGAACAGAAAGCCAGGAGTCTCAGCATGAATCGATCTAGATCTCAATCAGATGATGGTGGTGAAGAAACCTCATCCCGAGACCAGCGTCACCAAGAAAATGAGAGAAGGTGGCAGCAAGAGCGTCTTCACAGAGAAGAAGCCTATTACCAGTTTATCAACAATCTCAATGATGAAGATTACCGGCTGATGAGAGACCATAATCTTTTAGGCACTCCTGGTAAGGGATAGGTAAAAGAGAAAATACCTTTTTCAGCATTATTAAAAGTTTCAGCGTTAGGAGGGGTTTTTACCCCCATCTTCCCTGTTCCAAAATACACTGTACTGTTTTGGTGACTTCAAGGGCTTTGTAACATAACGACATAGAAAAATCACTGGCGTACTTCTGTATGTCATAAGTAGGTTAATATTGGGGCTTCCCTGGTGGCTCAGCAGTAAAGACTCTACCTGCCAATGCAGGAGATTCACTTTGATCCTTGGTCAGGAAGATCCCTGGAGGAGGAAATGGCAGCCCAATCCAGTATTCTTGCCTGGGAAATCCCAAGGCCAGAGGAGCCTAGTGGGCTACAGTCCATGGGCTTACAAGAGTCAGACATGACTTAGTGACTAAACAAGAATATTGAATATATAGCACTGTTATACAAGTGTCAAACAAACCAACTGGGTCATGTACATGATAGTGTTCAGTATTTACATATGTGGTCCTATTTCTCTTAAGTCATATTTGTACAAATACTATTCGTTTCAAACCTGATTCTAACTCATTTGAGGTGTTACTGTTTAGTTGAACTAATAACTCCCCCAAAGTCAGATGTGCTCTATGATTTTTTTACAAATTAATTTCACAATGAACTGGTTGAAACTTGTAGGTTTGTATGTAATATATTTGTATGTTGCATATTTGCATACTATATATAGGATTACCCATATAATGAACTAGGTAAAATTCAAGTAAAGATTTGAAGTTTTCTCTAGAAATATGCCCCTCTTAATTTCTTTTTACCTCTGACAAAAATCCACAGAATTATAGCCTATGGGTTCCTAAGTATATCAACTGGGAGCACTTTATTAATGATTCAAATTAAATCTTATTGTAATTTAAATAAAACATTAATAAATGAAACAACCAAAGTGATGTGTATTTGCATCAGGTAAACAGTTTTTACTGTCTTCAGTTTACAGAAATGAGAACAGTAGAATGTCTTTCACAGATTGCTAAAGATGAGTCTGACCGTAAGTTTTCATAAAACTTAGTAATTTAAAAATTTGGATTTCAATGAGCATTTTTCTGTTTTTTAGGAGAAATAACATCAGAAGAATTACAACAGCGGTTAGATGGTGTCAAGGAACAAATAGCATCTCAGCCTGACTTGAGAAATGGGACAAATGCCAGAGGTACTATGGACTCCTTTCCATAAGGAACAGGTTTGAATGGAGTAATTGCAGACATGAGCTTCCAGGACCTTGTCTGACGTTGGTTTTTAGTGTTTTTCAGATTTAACGTGATACTCATTCAGAGAATATTTATAAATTATATGCTATGCAGTACAGTTTGACAGTACAGGACAGAGGTTGCGTATAAAGATGTCTTATACACCCGTTGCCTTCAGGAGCTCCTGTGTATGAAGTAGTATATTAATTGCCCGCAGAATTCTCTTTAATTTTAATTCTTTTTAATTTAAAACTAGAATTCAGACTAGTTTTTATGTTTAAATTAATATAACTAAGCTTAGCTTTTAAAAAGTTATACAGAACAACACAGAAAGACTGAGTCAGGGAAACCTATTTGTTGCTTTGCTGTGTTTTTGTGTTTGTTGTATCATTTTACTGAAAAGACACTAAGTCATAATAGAAGTTTTTATAAAAAACAAATTGCTTGTAAAAAAAAATTCAAACTAAACAGAAGTGTATAGAATTAAAAGTAAAACCAGCATTAAGGTCCGCCCTACCACTTCCTTCCCCACAAGTATTTGTTAGTAGTAGTTTCACATATTATATCAAGATCATGGTATAAATTAGGGTGAAGACTATTAAAAACCCCAAGGGCATTGGCTCAGGAAGATACAAGTTTACTCCTCTTTCATGTTAACAGTCCAGGGCAGACACACTTTACTCCATAAAGCCTCCTGGGACCCACCCAGCCAGCAGAGTGGTTCTACAACTGTGCTGTCCACACAGTGCAGTAGCTACTGGCCACATGGGCTTATTTGAATTTAATAAAATTGAAAACTCAGTTCCTCAAGTCATATTAGCCACATTTAGGCGTTAATAGTCCCATGTGGCCAATGGCTTCTGTATCAGACAGCACAGAGACAGAGCACCTCTACTATTGCAGAAAGGTTTACTGGACATCGACTGCTGCTGCTCTGGGGTGCGCCCTTCATGATCAAGCTAAGTCACCACCACATCTAGGTTCCAACTGGCAGTTCTAGGTCCAGAGGGAGGTGCAGGCACCTGCCTGAAAATGAGCTCTCTCACTTCCAACTCCAGTTCTGTTGATGAAAACTCAGTCCTGTGAACACCCTGCTTGCCAGGCTGCTCCCAGGACCGTCACAGTGCATTTACAGTGGAAGAAGGGACCACAGATTTTGTGAGATACGAGTGACCTCTTTCATGCATCATTATCACTACATCCTAGTAATTTAAAAAGTGGCATTTAGAATGAGTTAATGTTTACCTGCTCTTTACTCATATCTCTTTGCAAATTAAAATGGTAAGTGGATATTAACTCTTGTTTTCTTCACATTGATATAGGCAGATTGTACTGTATGAGTATAGCTGGTAAGACTGGTCCTTTGAGATACGTTTTAATGGAAAATGTACTCATCACAAATGAAATAGCTTATATTTTTAGAATATTGCTAAAGTTGCTTATTTTACTGATAATCAGCAGCTGATTAACAGGTTTAACTTTAATAAAGAACATTTTTTATGAGAGATTGCAGTAATGAAATAAAATCAAAGCAGTCCCATTTAATAGCTGTTTTTGAGTAGAAGAGACTTTAAGGGTAAAGTCTGTGTAGTTAATATGCATTACAATGCCTTTCATTGAGTTTTGTACTTTAATAACCCACTGGTTAAAAACAGAAAATGTAAGCTTCCCACAGTAGCACTGTCATAGTCAAAGAAGTTTATCAGGGGCACAGTTATTTCTAAATTGATTCATTCAGCAGTACTAACTGAGAGTCTGATTTCTACCAAATAGAATAGAGGTTGGGGATTTAACAGTGAACAAAATAAGACAAAACTTGTTTGTTTTCATGCAGCTCACATTCTAAATGAACAGAAAATGTATTTTATTGTATTATATATAATGGCTAACATTTGTTGAGTGCTTTCTCAGATATTATATCATGTCAGATGTTATATTAATCATATACCATGTGTTCTTTTATCCTCATGATAATCCCCTGACATCTATTCTGTTATTATCTCAAATTTTACAGATAAGGATATAGCCATAGAGAACTGAATTAAATGCTTAAAATTTCCTTTCTTTACATAAAGACATATGGTTCTAATATTTTACTCATAAAGCCACAGTTCTTGAGCTATATGTTTTTGGCAGTTTCTAAGAAACAAGATGCTTAAGGTTACCAAAATACCTAGTTGTAAAAAACAGTTACCTTTCCCAAAAGGATTCTACAAGTGAATTATCTATATTTTGTTGCTATGTTTTATTAATATTGCCATATGAATAAAGCAGTTTAAATGTACAGTTTTCGTAATGGTTATAGTTTTCATTTGCCTTAATATTTTGCCAATAATAGGCCTATAGAAAGCAAGAGTTAAGATTTCTTCACCCCTCTGCACAAATAGTATTTAAAATTTTATAATGTTAATTCACACTGTGTATTCTAGTATGCTTGTAGTATACACCTTTCTTTTAGAAAGTTCATTTTCTTTTTGGCTATTTTTCATTCATTCAAATGCACAGATGTTCTTAAATATAGTTTAATAAAAACTATCTTAAAAGCTTTCAATGAAAATCTAAAGATAGATTTCAGGAATTGATGTTAAGTTGATTTGGTTTGCTTTCCAGACTCAGGAATCCCTCCAGAGAGTTCGAATGAAGATTCTCTGCTGGAGTGGCTGAACACCTTTCTTCGAACAGGAAATGCAACTCGAAGTGGGCAGAATGGGAACCAGACCTGGAGAGCTGTGAGTCGAACCAACCCGCACAGTGGAGAGTTTCGGTTTAGTCTGGAAATCCACATCAACCATGAGAACAGAGGATTTGAAATGGATGGCGAAGACTCTGCGGGCATGCCCTTCTCAGATGTCAGCCAAGATCAGGCTGCAGATGGGCCCCAGAGACCAAGCAGTCCTGTGGCCAGGCGAACCAGGAGCCAGGCTGCAGGGAATCTCAGCCGCGGTGCCCGCATTCCCAGGATGCGCCTTGGCTCCGGGGGGCAGAGCTCAGCTGAAGGCTCTCTGTCTCCATTGGGAAGACCAAGAAATGGAATTGGGGGTGCATCTGTCAGTCCTGGACCTGGTGCCCCCCTCACTCATCTCAGTACCCCAGCAGGTGGGAGTGAACTCAGGCAGAGGGAAGGGCAGCGGTTTGGAGCGGCCCATGTCTGGGAAAATGGGGCCAGAACCAACGTCACAGTAAGGAATACAAACCAAAGACTAGAGCCCATAAGACTAAGGTCTACTTTCAGGAGTCGGAGCCGGTCGCCGATTCAGAGGCCCAGTGGCACAGTTTACCATAATACACAAAGAGAGAGCAGGCCTTCCCAGCAGAGCACCAGGCGGTCTGTCAGGAGGAGAGGGGTAACCCGGGTCTTCCTGGAGCAGGACCCAGAAGGCAGAGGGGCCGCGTCCTCGTTCTTCTCCAACTCCAGGCTCGTGTCCAGAATCACCGTGGAAGAGGAGGAGGAGGAGGAGCTCAGCAGGCTGTCCGCGGCTGTGCGGCGACACCCGACCATCACCCTGGACCTGCAGGTGAGGAGGATTCGTCCCGGAGAGAGCAGCGACCGCGACAGCATCGCCAACAGGACTCGGTCTCGGGTGGGGCTGGCGGAGAACCGGATCTCCTTAGAGAGAAACAGCGGAGGCTTCCACCGCAGCATCTCACGCCAGGAGCGCTCAGGGATGCGCACCTACGTGAGCACCATCACCGTGCCGCTGCGCAGAGTGTCTGAGCACCAGCTCGTCGAGCCGTCCTCCGCGGCGCTGCGATCAATCCTAAGGCAGATTATGACTGGCTTTGGTGAGCTCAGTTCTCTCATGGAGGCCGAGTCAGAGTCAGAGTTGCAGAGTGATGGGCCGCACGGGCCGGCGCTGCACTCAGACGCGGGTTCCCCTGGTAGGGCCACCGGCCCTCCCCTGGGAGGAGTCCCCCGGGGCCGGCTGGCCCACGTGGAGCTCACCCCGCCTCACACACTAGCCAGCGACCCCATGGCGGGCCGGGCTG
The DNA here is from genome assembly GCF_963930625.1 of Muntiacus reevesi. Taxonomy (NCBI): domain Eukaryota; kingdom Metazoa; phylum Chordata; class Mammalia; order Artiodactyla; family Cervidae; genus Muntiacus; species Muntiacus reevesi. The sequence continues at coordinate 31,248,272 of NC_089259.1, forward strand.
CGCGGAGTTCAGGTAACTTAGTGGAGACGGGAACACTACCCATTCTTCGCCTCGCTCACTTCTTCCTGCTTAACGAGGGGGACGATGACGACCCTACACGTGGTTTAACCAAAGAGCAGATCGACAATCTTTCCACCCGGAACTACGAGCACAGCGGTGCAGACGGCGAGCAGGGCAAGGCCTGCAGTGTGTGCATCAGCGACTACGTGGCCGGAAACAAGCTCAGGCAGTTACCCTGCATGCACGAGTTCCACATCCACTGCATCGACCGGTGGCTCTCGGAGAACTGCACCTGCCCCGTCTGCCGGCAACCTGTCTTAGGGTCCGGCCTAGCCAACAGTGGGTGACGCCCTTGAGTCCCTCAGAAGCACACCGCCGTGGAGCTGTGTTCAGGCATTGTTTTCTTGAATCATTTGTGATGCGCTTACCAGGATGAAAAATAGCAGATAATTATAGTTTGAACTATTTTTTTGTGTGTGCTTTTTTAACTTGTTGAAAAGAGTAAATTTATAGAAAGTTTAAAATGCAAATGTTAAATTATCCTAAAGTACAGAATAGTTAATATTGCTAGAACCAAATAACCTTTAAAATATTTTTATTTTGATAATTTTGTTCATGCTAAGCACTTTTTGTATCTGCACAGTTCGGTAGGTTACAAGTCAGTATTTGTCCAAAAAGTCCTGCAGGGTTTTGCTTGGACTTTCAGGTCCCATAGGCTTCATACTGTGTCCAGACATTGGTGTCTAAATAAGCCTTCCTTTAATTTTTCATTTTAAGGACAGTGTCTTCATGAAAGAGTCCCTGACTGAATGTTTGCTCAATGCACTTAAGTTACTTGAAATGTTAAATTTATTATGCAGCACTTAAATTTAATATGTGTATATATAGGTATACAATTTTAAGGTTAAAATATTCAGTCTGAAAACTACTGGTTTGGTTCTTATTTTAAGCTGTTGGGCTATTACTGCATATGGCACAATATTTAATATTTGCAGGATCATCTCTGGGAGGAAGTAGATTAAGATATTTAAAAATAGAGATAATTTATGAAGCGTTTCTGACAATCTGACTTACTAGACAGCAAGCAATATATAACACTGAACAAATATTTCTTTTTTCAGAAATGGAACATGGACGTTTTAGAGCATAGAGGTTATTTGAGTTCTGCCTTTTCATGACTTTTTTGAAAGTGCAAACCATTTTTTGGATTAAATTAAGTAAAATGTACAACATGCATGGTTTCTCAAATTTAGTTTAAAATCTAAAAAAAAACAAACTGTAAAGAATCAAATGCATAGATACTACATTAAGTTTACTTGGAGGCCAAAAAAGCTCCAAATAAAACAATGACAACAAAAGTTAAGAGAATGTAGAATTTATACAAACACAAAGTATGCATTGAAGATCTGTTTCTATCAATAAATATTAAAACATGTCAACTATTCTCTGTTGGTCCACTGTGGTTTATTTACTGAAAGAAATAGATATTTTGCATCAGCTGGATGCCAGGCACTGTTACAGGTGTCAAGGATTCCATAGAGGAGAGACAGAGTCCCTCTCCTCACGGGAAAGACATATTTGCTCTTAGAAATGGAAACTGTTAATTAAATGAGTTACTGTTCTGACTTACATGTTTGTTCATGTCATTAATAAATGACAGTTTCCTGTGGTGACACTTCTTGGACAAAATCACAAGAACAAGTACCTCAAGGCCAATTCTGTGAGATTGAGGTATATCTCAAGACTTCGTTTTCCTCTCCAGTTAGTGATTAAATGCATTTTGTTCAGTAAGATACATGAGCAGAGTTAGGAAGAGTATTTCACACCTGGAGTGAAAAGTTTATGTAAAGGTGGTAACTTTGAAGTAAATGGTTTATGTAGGGCGTGCACACATGGGACATGGGACTCAGAAATTGGATCTGAAGACTTTAAATACCAGACTTGAGGACTTTCTATTTTACAGACTTGAGGTGTCTCTTGCTAAATTACATTGACGAAGGGTGGGATCATTTTTCATGTTTTGGGAAGATTGGTGTGGTGCCGAGTGCAGTGGAGTGGAAAAAGATTGGAAGCAAAAAGTCAATAAAGGAACAATTGCTGTAAATTTTTACTATCAATTATCATCATCATCACCAGTTATTATCTAACACAGGGTAATGGCAATGACTGGAAAGAAAGGGCAGAAAAATACTGGGGAAAAAAAGACATCATTTTGTTGTTTCTTGTTCACTGTGAAGAGGTGGAAGGTCGTCAGTAAAGCATCTCTGAGGGCAGGAGGGAGGACACGTTATAAGCTTGGCCAGTGTAGACATTTACCTGAAACAAAACTGTGTTCACGTATCTGTCCCACTCATTTGAGTGTGAACATTTGACCCCAATATGACAAGAGACTGGGCTTCCTAGGTGGTGATAGGGGTAAAGAATCTGCCTGCCAATGCAGGAGACTCAAGAGTCTCAGGTTCGATTCCTGGGTCAGGAAGATCCCATGGAGAAGAAAATGGCAACCCACTCCAGTGTTCTTGTTGGAGAATCCCATGGACAGAGGAGCCTGATGGGCTACAGTCCATGGGGCCACAAAGAGACACAACTGAGCACACACACACAAATAACAAGAGACTAAATCCAGCAGTTACTGCTCAGATGAAATTTTCCTTAGGAAGTTCTAGCTCCCTGTTCTGACAAATCAAGAAAACGAAGAAATGGGGAAATGAACAAAGCAGGGGTCAGAGAGAAATGAAAGCGTGTAGATCCTCGGTGCTTTGCAAGTTGTGGGAGGACCTGCATGCAGAGAGATCCCAGGTACGCACTGGATGTGAAATTCGATGGTGGGTAGTATGGAAAATTCTATGAAAGCAGCAGGAATGCCTAATGAGTGGTAAATTGGTATCCTAGTTGGGAACAAAGTGTTTTCTTTAATAATTTCATTAATCTTCCAGTAAACAAGTCCCATGACAAATACAAAGGCTCATTATCTATTTATAGCATCTACTCAGCAAGGATTATACCCTTTGTGCTTCCAATATAGAAAGGAACAGATCATTTAAAATCCTCCATTTGAATATTAGGTTCCCTGACATGTCCTTAGAACCTCTTCTGTAAAGTGTGGCTGTCTTGCAAACTTCTGTCAGCTTTCCAGCCAGCTATCCTGGTGGCTCACACGGTAAAAAATCTGCCTGCAATGCAGAAGACCCGAGATCAATCCCTGGGTCAGGAAGATCCCCTGGAGGAGGAAATGGCAACCCACTCCAGTATTCTTGCCTGGAGAATTACAATGACACAGAAGACTGGCAGACTACAGTCCATGGGATCATAGAGTAGGACATTACTGAGTGACTTTCACTTTCCTACATATTACATCCTTTTCCCCTCTTGTATCACAGAGTTTTATAATTTCAACTAGCATTGTTGTGACTTGATCATCTTTCATCCACTCTTAGGTCATTTTTCTTTAAATCTTTAATGTGACTTCACAATTTAAATCTCCCGTGAGCTCCTTGAAGTATTATTGCCAATTAACACAGATTCGCAGTCTCTGGGATCTGATGCCTGATGATCTGAGGTGGAGCTGATGATAATAATAATAGATATAAAGTGCACAATACATGTAATGTTCTTGAATCATCCTGAAAGCATTGCCCTCCCCCACCCTGGTCTGTGGAAAAATCTATGAAAGCAGTCCTCCATGCCAAAAAGGATGGGGACCTCTGATTTAACACAGTAGATGGCAGAGTTTAGAGAGTCAGTCACAGGACTATGTGTTTGCCTCCAAACCTGTGCTCTTCCCACACCCTGCATTCACAGAAGTAGAAATGCCTTGAGACATTTTCAATCTAACTCCTTCCTAAAGATATTTTTCTTTCTCTTTTGTGTGTGTTGGGGGGCACACCCCATGTGCAACACGTGGGCTCTTATTTCCTCAACCAGGGGTCGAACACGTGCTCCCTGAACTGGAAGCTCAGAGTCTGAACCACTGGACCACCAGGGAGGTCCCTGAAAAGATATTTTTCTAATTTTGTAACTGTTATGTCATGTTTCCATGTGCAAATACATCTTTTCTGTCTCAAGGATGAATAGAGAAGGACTGCTCCAGAAAGATATCAAGCATAATCTATATTACAAGGATGAAAAGAGATGAATCAGTTCAGTTCAGTCGCTCAGTCGTGTCCAACTCTTTGCGACCCCATGAATCGCAGCACACCAGGCCTCCCTGTCCATCACCAACTCCTGGAGTCCACCCAAACCCATGTCCATCAAGTCGGTGATGCCATCCAACCATCTCATCCTCTGTTATCCCTTTCTCTTCCTGCCCTCAATCTTTCTCAGCATCAGGGTCTTTTCAAATGAGACAGCTCTTCACATCAGTGGCCAAAGTATTGGAGTTTCAGCTTCAACATCAGTCCTTCCAATGAACACCCAGGACTGAGCTCCTTTAGGATGGACTGGTTGGATCTCCTTGCAGTCCAAGGGACTCTCAAGGGTCTTCTCCAACACCACAGTTCAAAAGCATCAATTCTTCAGCACTCAGCTTTCTTTATAGTCCAACTCTCACATCCATACATGACCACTTGAAAAACCATAACCTTGACTAGATGGACCTTTGTTGACAAAGTAATGTCTCTGCTTTTTAATATGCTGTCTAGGTTGGTCATAACTTTCCTCCCAAGGAGTAAGAGACTTTTAATTTCGTGGCTGCAATCACCATCTGCAGTGATTTTGGAGCCCAGCCCCTGTGTTTCCCCATCTATTTGCCATGAAGTGATGGGACCAGATGCCATGATCTTAGTTTTCTGAATGTTAAGCTTTAAGCCAACTTTTTCACTCTCCTCTTTCACCTTCATCAAGAGTCTCTTTAATTCTTCTTCACCTTCTGCCATAAGTGTGGTGTCATCTGCATATCTGAGGTTATTGATATTTCCCCTGGCAATCTTGATTCCAGCTTGTGCTTCTTCCAGCCCATCGTTTCTCATGATGTACTCTGCATATAAGTTAAATAAGCAGGGTGACAATATACAGCCTTGACGTACTCCTTTTCCTATTTGGAACCAGTCTGTTGTTCTATGTCCAGTTCTAACTGTTGCTTCCTGACTTGAATACAGGTTTCTCATGAGGCAGGTCAGGTGGTCTGGTATTCCCATCTCTTGAAGAATTTTCCACAGTTTGTTGTGATCCACACAGTCAAAGGTTTTGGCATAGTCAATAAAGCAGAAACAGATGTTTTCTGGAACTCTCTTGCTTTTTTGATGATCCAGCAGATGTTGGCAATTTGATCTCTGGTTCCTCTGCCTTTTCTAAAACCAGCTTGAACATCTGGAAGTTCACGGTTCACGTATTGCTGAAACCTGGCTTGGAGAATTTTGAGTATTACTTTACTAGCGTGTAAGATGAGTGCAATTGTGCAGTAGTTTGAGCATTTTTTGGCATTGCCTTTCTTAGGGATTGGAATGAAAACGGACCTTTTTCAGTCCTGTCGCCACTGCTGAGTTTTTCAAATTTGCTGGCATATTGAGTGCAGCACTTTCACAGCATCATCTTTCAGGATTTGAAAAAGCTCAACTGGAATTCCATCACCTCCACTAGCTTTGTTCATAGTGATGCTTCCTAAGGCCCACTTGACATCACATTCCAGGATGTCTGGCTCTAGATGAGTGATCACACCATCGTGATTATCTGGATCGTGAAGATCTTTTTTGTACAGTTCTTCTGTGTATTCTTGCCACCTCTTCTTAATATCTTCCGCTTCTGTTAGGTCCATACTATTTCTGTCCTTTTTTGTGCCCATCTTGGCATGAAATGTTCCCTTGGTATCTCTAATTTTCTTGAAGAGATCTCTAGTCTTTCCCATACTATTGTTTCCCTCTATTTCTTTGCATTGATCACTGAGGAAGGCTTTCTTATCTCTCCTTGCTATTCTTCGGAACTCCGCATTCAAATGGGCATATCTTTCCTTTTCTCCTTTGCTTTTCACTTCTCTTCTTTTCACAGTTATTTGTAAGGCCTCCTCAGCCATTTTGCCTTTTTGCACTTCTTTTTCTTGGGAATGGTCTTGATTCCTATCTCCTGTACAGTGTCACGAACCACCGTCCATAGTTCATCAGGCACTCTGTCTATCAGATCTAGTCCATTAAATAGGAGACATCTGAAGATGCGGCGTTAAGATCAGAGTTAAAAGGTTGCGTCTGAAGGCTTTTCATGAATATTATCAATCCTCTCACGCAAGAACTTACGAGGAACTTTTCATCTTCCCGCATCTCTCCATTTGAAAAATCTCCAGCCAGAGGAAGAAGACATCGTGTAGGAATGTGGTTCCAAATGAAGCAGGTGGTTTTCCTTCCATTGCAGAGTCAGCAGGGTCTCCCCCTCAACCTTGTATAACATTGGAAATCAGAGACCTTAGATATCTGTCAACACAGACATGGGAGGTGATTTCCTGGGAAACCAGACCTGCCTTTTGTTGAGAAGGCCAAATGTTCTTGTTTCAGAGAATTTGGCTGTGTGTGCCAGCAGTGGTGGTTACCTTGATGTCTTTAGACAGGTTGAGGGTACTTTTCAGTGACTCTGAGTGTATTAGGCCCTGATGTTTCTGCCCTTGTGATAATTGTAAATCCACAAATACTTTCAGCAAGTATATGTATATATATTGTTGGTATGTTTTATTTTGAGCACTACATCTCTGAAGACTCTTGAGTGGGGGAAGTTTGAGCTGGTTGATCACATTGCTTTTGGGATTCAATTCATTTCCAAAGCTGGTCCTCAGATCTGTGGCCTTCTAGTACAAATGAAGTTGAGGCTACATTTACTTCTGCAGTAACTTTAACAGCATCTGCTAGAGCCATGCAGGTTTCAGATCAGAGATGGTGACAGGGACAGTAAAGATGTCATTCAGGCATTTTTCATTATCGTTCAGGTAAACATTTTAAGGTCATATTTCTTGGGCCATATAACTTATAAAAAATGAAATAAACTAGGATCATTCAACCTCTGTTATATTTAAGTGCCAGAAACAGACTCATAGAATCTCAGGCCTAGGAGAAGGTGGACTATCTAAGCACATCCTCTTTTAACCCCTGGGAGCCTGCCCTTCAAATGTCTCAATTAATTGCAAAGCCTACTTTTAAAGACATAAGATTACTTTCCTCTTCCAACACAGCATGCTGTTAGACTGGGTCTCTGAGAAGCAGACACATTTGACAGCTTTACACATCGTGGTTGTTTTGTTTTGTCGCTGAGTTGTACTCAACTCTTTTGCGACCCCATGGACTGCAGCCCACTAGGCTCCTCTGTCCACAGGATTTCCCCGGCAAGAATAGTGGAGTGCTTGTCATTTCCTCCTCCAAAGATTATACATACAAGAGATTTACTGGGGAAGCACGTGTTAAGGATAAAAGGGTCAGAGCAGGAGCAAGTGAGGGGAACCTCCAGGCTACTTTGAATGTCTCACACCTCAGACAAGAGGGAAGGAGCCGGCTTGGGGGAGGAGAAGCTTCAGACCACTGGGCAGTTCTGGGAGAGGAACCTCAGGGGGCATCGTCAGGGCTGGCAGGGGAGGCCCCCACTGGGCAAGGATGCCAGCTCTTGTCCCTGCTCAGGTCAGTCATGACCTGGGGCAGCTGAAAGAACAGCAGCCTGGACCTGGAAGCCTCGGCAAGCCCAAAGGGTGACACCTGGAGGCTGACGGTCGATTGTGTCCCCACTGCAGGCTCTCTGCATGGTACACCTGCATGGTCGTCACAGACACATAGCATCCTTCGTTTCCAGAAACAGTAACAACTGGGTCCTCGTTTAGTCTGAATCCTGCTTCTCTCCAAAACCACCAGTAGCCATTTTCTATTGCTTAACCTCAACTGTCATGAGGTAAGTTAACTTTCCTATGGGTTTCAGCTTAGCTCTCTTTCCCAGTTTTGTGTGTGTGCTCAGTTGCTCAGTTGTATCCAACTCTTTGAGACTCCATAGACTGCAGCCTGCCGGGCTCCTTTGTCCATGGGATTCTCCAGTCAAGAATACTAAGTGGGTTGCCATTTCTTCCTCCAGGGGATCTTCCTGACACAGGGATCAAACCATTGTCTCTTAGGTCTCATTGGCAGGTGAACTCTTTGCCACTAAGTCACCTGGATAGCCCAGAAAGCAGTAAACCCAGAGGTAATTCACACCAATGACTCCTAAGTACTAACCTACTGAGCAGTTTCCCACATTTAAATAATTTTATTCCTCTCACTTCTACCCACAGAATCCTCTTAAGGTTTTCCAAGTCCCTCTGCCAAAGCCCAGAATTGTGCCCATTGTCCTCCATGAACAGGATGCTCTCAGAGAGGCAACTGACAGTCTTGATTAGGAACACAGACTTGGGTGACAGATGTCAGCTCAAGTTCCAGTTTGCACATTATGGCTTGGAGGCCTTGGGCAAGTATTGTAATGCTCTGGGCAATGTTTTCCTGGTTTGTGAAATATGGATACAATGATACCCACCTAGTGGGGTTAAAGAAGATAATGCATGTATACAGTAAAATCCCCCCGCCCCCCAGCACATGGTCCTCCATAAATATTGTTAACATCGTCCCCAGTCCTGAGCTTAATTAATGAAAGGACTTCTGTTGCTGACTCATATCCAATTTATGAGCCATTTGGCTTAGCCTTGGGGTACTTTTGTTCATTATTTGTTCTGTATCTGCCAGCGTTGATACTGACATCTCTGTTTTTCCTTCCTAAATGTACTCTACTATTTTTATTCTTGCTCACTGACCCTTTCTCTTCCAGCTTTTCTGCAAAGTCTGTGCTTCTGAGAATCAGTTAAAGGTTTTCCTTTTTTGTTTGGGGCAGGTGTTCAGTGATGCTCTGAGGCAGAGATAAGAAACTGCCTTGTATCATTGTGAAAGCACTCCCCCTCTGAGTTCTAACAATGAATGCCTCTTTTGGACTCACAGTGCTTCCTAGGTTTTCAGGAAGCTGGCACAGCCACAAAACTCTTTGATCCTTGTTTCATGAATAGCAGTATATTGAAAGCTAATGGGAATCCCCCAGTCTGATTACGATATGATTCTCTCTTACTGCCAATAGTCTGGAAAGGAAGGAGAGGGTGCCAGCCCCACTCTGGAATGCTGATGATACTACTCATCAGCACATCATCCTAATTTTCTATGACATTTCATTTGCCCAAAGAGGTTTCATGCTTCATGTCTCATTTGATATTCAAACCAACTTGAGAATAGGTTAGGTAAGAATTATTTATGTTTATTTTGGAAGAAAGTCAAGTACAGAGAAATGAATAATATGCCCGAGTCAATCAAAAGGCCCAGTAGCAGTACCGGAAACAGATCTTGGATTTCTGGAATTTTGTTTCATGCTAAGTGGCCAAAGAATGTGAATGTTGTTGTTGACACTGGTGCTGAACCCAGGAAGCCCTCAGCCATGCCATCCTGAGGGGAAGAGGTATGGTGAACAGTGACAAATTGGGTAAAATTAACAGTAGTAAACCATTTTTTACAGTTCTTCCTCATGGGTGATCTCCAGTTCTTCTCAAAGTCTCCTTGCATTTCCTGCAAATCTCCTTGGAGGAGTCTCCTGTGTTCTCTGAGGTCCTGCCCATTGTCTGTGGCTACAATATCAGTAATGATGTGATATTGTGGTGGTCATAACTTAAGTCTGCCAACTCTCCTACTGCACCCAAGAAAAAAAATTCCTCTAAGGGCATGCTTTGAGGGTTAGGTTATTGATTATTTTCTATAATATGTGTGAACATTAAATGGGTAGAGCTTGGTTTGCTTAAATTATCTTAATCATGTTACATTTTTAAACATCCAAACCTATGCATAAATAAGGAAGGAAACCAAGACATGGTCAACCTGCCCCAGAAAGATTCCATTTTGTCCTAAGGGAAGGGGAACCACTTGATCTTTGCTACTATCAGGCCCAAGATCTCTGAGTTGATACAGGTAGTAAAAGAAGAGGGTGAGCAGAGTTCTCCAGCACCTCATAGAGAACTGAAGAAGAATGATACCAGTATTGTTTCACTGTTTACTCAGACAGCATTGTACCATCTTTTAGTTCTCATTTTAGACCCTGTCTTCACTTACAATGCAATTTCAAGTTTTAACTCAGCATACCCTCTTAGGGACCAAACAAAATTTAAAAATAAGAATCACTGAGAATGAAATTATCCTCACAGGATACAAACTTGGTTCCAACCAAAACAATGCCAGAAACACTTCCAGCAATCATTAAGAAGGTCTTTGGAAATACGGCTGAAGTTGACCTGGAGTCAAAGAAGTCAGAATTATTCTGACTCTTAAAGGCAAACATGCCTAAAAAAAAAAAAAAAATACATAAATGATTATTTTGCAACAAAGCATTCAAATAAGAAAGCTGAAGGGGAGACCTCAAATGTTAATTATAAAATGCATCAATTTCTAAACAATGAAGAGGTGAAGTCAACAGATAATTCAGTCTACCAGGGAACATTCAATGTTATGGTGTCAGCTGCAGAGCCTCTAGAAAACTGAGTTGAAAAGAAAAAACAACAACCAGATTTTCATTTTCTATCAGGAAATTGGAGTGAAAATTAGTTATGTTTATCTACAGTATTTCAGTTCATCTATATTTCAGAAGGAGCAGTACACAATGTGAATGCAAATTACACTTTCCAGAATGCACATGGAGAGAATGTTTTTCGACCAAGGGGAAGAGGGTAGAAGTTAAGTGGCTAAGAACAAACAACTGGATGAACTTCACCCTCCAGAGCATCTCCCAGATTGTACAGGTTGCCAGTGCCTGGAGCTCTGCTGGAGACTCAGATAAACTCAATCACAGGAAGCTAAAGGGTGTTTGAGCTTCCCTGGTGGCTCAGAAGGTAAGGAATCCCCCTGCAATGCAGGAGACCTGGGTCAGGAAGATCCCCTGGAGAAGGGAATGGCAAGCCACTCCAGTATTCTTGCTTGGAAAATCCCATGGACAGGGGAGCCTGATGGGCTGCAGTTCAAAAGATTGCAAGGAATTGGACATGACTGAGCGACTAACACACAAAGGGTGTTAGCTCCAGGGTTTGTAGCCTGTAGAGATGGTTATTTCTTGTTTCACAGGCTCTTTGCAGAGAGGGAGGTGTTGTGCTACCCCATCGCCACAGAATTCCTAGTCTTCTCAGTGCCTTTGAGAAGACTTCTATTTAAAAACAAGCAGTAAAACACTCTGCATATACTCGACCCACAGCCCAAACTGAAAGGATTATCTGCCCAAGTCCCATCTCTGGCTGCCATGGCGTCAGCGGAAATTTACAGCATGGCTTCTCCTCTAGCCTTTATTTATCTAAATCCACTCATCTTGGAAGTCTCAACTTTTTCCAAGAAATCATCTTGGCTTACTCTGATTGAAACTATTCTATCTTATTAAAATCTTCTCTCCCTCAGGGCTAGAGTAAGATTTTCAGAGGTCTGTGGGTATGAGAAGGGTCTGATGGTCCCCCCATTATAATCCAAAGCAAAAACAACCCTGAAATATGAAACATATGTACAAAGTTTCTAACTTCTTCCTATAATCATTATTTACATGATTTAAAAACAAAATAAAACAACATTCTTTCAGACTTCCTGGTGGTCCAGATTTTAGGAATCTGCCTGCCAATGCTGGGGACACTGGTTCGATTCCTGGTCAGGGAGGATCCCACATGCTGAGGGGCAACTAAGGCGGTACACCACAGCTATTGAGCCCACTCTCCCTAGAGCCCATACTCTGCAGCAAGAGAAGCCACTGCAATGAGAAGCCCGCACAACTAGACAGTAGCCCCGATTTAACACAACTAGAGGAAGCCCACGTGCAGCAGGTAGCACAGCCAAAAATAAATGCAATTTAAAAATCCATTCTTTCAAGAATTTTTTGGTACCCTTGATCTGGTGGTACTCAAGGCAATGCTAATACTGTTTGTTGGAGCATCCACCTGTTTTCTTCACCAGAAGTAACGTGTTATGAGGTTAAAGACCTTGGCTAATAAATTCCCCCATCTCTGAAGCCTAGAATAGAACCCTCATATAATAGGCTCTCACTTTGTTCGACTAAGAAATAACAGCAAAATCGTCTAGCTGTCTTCAAATATTTCAAGAATGTCACATGGGAGTATGTAAGTGGGGATACCAGACTGGGTTTTCTTCTGCATTTCCGAAGGCAAAGACCTGTGCATGGGAACACTGGTACTGAACATACTCATCTTCTGACATTTAGAGTTGGTCATCACCTGTAGATTAGAGGTGATTAGAGTTGAACATGACCCTCGGCAGCCTCATAAAGTACTAACCTCCCCGCTGTCAGTGGAAGTACTCAAAACAGCATGTGCCAGGGGATTCCTTCTTGCAGAAAGTAGGCAGAATAACAACCCTCCCCAACAGATACTCATGTCCTAATCCCTAGAAAGGCAGTGCCAAAGAATGTTCAAACTACCACACAATTGCACTCATCTCACACACTAGCAAAGTAACGCTCAAACTTCTCCAAGTGAGGCTTCAACAGTGTGTGAACCATGAACTTCCAGCTGTTCAAGCTGGATTTAGAAAAGGCAGAAGAACCAGAGATCAAATTGCCAACATCCGCTGGATCATTGAAAAAGCAAGACAATTCCAGAAAAACATCTTCTTCTGCTTTATTGACTACGCCAAAGCCTTTGACTGTGTGGATCACAACAAACTGTGGAAAATTCTTAAAGAGAAGGGAATACCAGACCACCTAACCTGCCTCCTGAGAAATCTGTATGCAGGTCAAGAAGCAACATTTAGAACTTGGCATGGAACAGACTGGTTCCAATTGGGAAAGGAGTATGTCAAGGCTGTATATTGTCACCCTGCTTATTTAACTTACCTGCAGAGTACATTATGAGAAATGCCGGGCTGGATGAAACACAAGGTGGAATCAAGATTTCCGGGAGAAATATCAATAACCTCAGATATGCAGACGACAGCACCCTTACAGCAGAAAGAACTAAAGAGCCTCTTGATGAAAGTGAAAGAGGAGAGTGAAAAAGTTGGTTTAAAGCTCAACATTCAGAAAACTAAGATCATGGCATCTGGTCCCATCACTTTATGGCAAATAGATGAGAAAACAATGGAAACAGTGACAGACTTTATTTTTTTGGGTTCCAAAATCACTGCAGATGGTGACTGCAGTCATGAAATTAAAAGATGCTTGCTTCTCAGAAGAAAAACTATGACCAACCTAGACAGTTAATTAAAAAGCAGAGACATTACTTTGCCAACAAAGGTCTGTCCAGTCAAAGCTATGGTTTTTGCAGTAGTCATATACGGATGTAAGAGTTGGACTATAAAGAAAGCTGAGTGTGGAAGAAGCAATGTTTTTGAACTGTGGTGTTGGAGAGGACTCTTGAGAGTCTCTTGGACTGCAAGGAGATCCAGCCAGTCAATCCTGAAGGAAATCAGTCCTGAATATTCATTGGAAGGACTGATGCTGAAGCTGAAACTCCAATACTTTGACCATCTGATGCAAAGAACTGACTCTTTGGAAAAGACTCTGATGCTGGAAAAGATTGAAGGTGGGAGGAGAAGCGGATGAGAGAGGATGAGATGGTTGGATGGCATCACCAACCCAATTTGTGAGTTTGAGTAGGCTCCGGGAATTGGTAATGGACAGGGAGGCCTGGCGTGCTGCAGTCCATGGGGTCGAAAAGAGTCAGACATGACTGAGCGACTAAACTAAACTGAATCCCTAGAACCTGTGGATGCTACCTTACGTGGCAAAAGGGACTTCATAGATGTGATTAAGATAAGGACTTTAAAGTGGGGAGATGATCCTGGATTATTGGCAGGGGGTTGGGGGTGTTCAGTCTAACCCCATGTCCTTAAAATCAGAAAAGCTTTCCCCACTGAGGTCAGAATCAGAGGATGATGTAAAGAAGGGTCAGAAGAGGCAATATTGCTAGTTTTGAAGAAGGAGAATGGGGGTCACAAACCAAGTAATAAAGTTAGCCTCTAAAGAAGTAAAAAAGGCAAGAAAGACACCACCAACGCAGCAAGAGCCCCCAGAAACAATCACAGCCCGGCTATCTGACTTTTTCTTGACTTGCATTGAATTTTTTTTACTTCTGTTGGAATTCTAAATACATAGAACTGTAAGATAATAAAGTATTGTGTTTTAATCCATCAAATTTGGTGGAAAACTAATACAATGACCTTTAAGGCTTTTTTCCAGATCTAAGTTTCCATAATGCTACCCTGGTGGAGGAGGGATTGGATTAGAACCAGGAAAACTATTCCAAAAGTGAGGGGTTTTAAATTTATTTTTCTTCTTCTTCTTCTTCTTCTTTTTTTTTTTTTTTAATTTGCCACCCCACGCAGCATGTGGGACCTTAGTTCTTAAACTAGGAAGTGTGGAGTCTGTATGAAGGGAGGTAGGGTGGGAGGTTGGCTGTTGGTGGTGAAGGTGGCAAATGCTCTAATCGTCTCCCTTGTACCATCAGCATTTCTCACCATCTCTCACTGTTCTCACCTTGTCCACCAACCATTTATTCTTACAGAATCCAGTTTCCCATTAGTGGTGATGAGGTCACTTCACCTTGGAGCCGCTACATCACCCTTAGGATAGGTTACATGGTGGCCTGCCAATGACCAGTTACACTCCCTAGAATTTGTAGACCTTGGACATTACCCCTGTTTCTTAATTTTCATTGGCATATAGTTGCTTCACAACCGTTGGGTTAGTTTCTACTGTATAGCAAAGTGAATCGTCTATTCTAAACCCGTTTTTTTCCAGGGGGAAACTGAAGTCTTGCTTTAGGCTACCTGCTGACTGCCAGTCCTATTTTTTGACTCCCAGTCCAGTGGGCTTGTAGTTCAGGGCACTGTGGTCCCAAGCTGGCATCAGATATGGCTGAAACTAAACATTTTAGAGAGGGATCTAGCATGTTGGTTGAGAGCATGGCCTCTGGAATCTGAGCGGTTTGGGTTTGAATTCTGAGGGCCACTTTTGGCAATGGGACCTCGGGTAAGTTACTTAACCATGCGTTTACCCACAAATACCACTGCTTCCAGAACTTGGCTTAATTCCTGGGAAGGGGAGCCCCCCTCCCCTCCGAAAAAAAAAAAAAAAGCAAAAAACACAGTGTAATTTTAATTTTTTACCCAGTCCATCAGAAGGGGACAGGGAAGGGTGGGTCGCACGTGGCTCAGAGGAGTCATAAAGCGAGATGCAGAAAATTAAGAGGTGCGGTATTTCTTGCACACCAGAGCTGACATTCACACCAACACCCCAGGCACCCTGGGAACTCTTCTCTCCTGCGATCCCCAAGGCTATCGGCCTGACCACCAAACGGTCACCCCTCCTGGGGCCGGCTCGGTTTTCCAGGCCTTTCCCCATCCCGTGCGTCTCCGGCGGGCTCCCAGTCCGAAGACTGGACACAACACAGCCTGGCCCGGGGGGGCCCAAGGCGGCGGGACCAGCCGTTCTCGGGCTTGTGGTCCGATCACTCTTCGCCCGCGAACTTGAACTTGGCGAGGTCCTCGGGAAGCCCCTGTGCGAGGGTCGCGGGTCGATCCGTACAACCCACATGCCACCGCAACCCGCCCGAGGGCCTCGCGGGAAGGCGGCGGAGGAGACCCTGCCCCAGGCGCGGCCTCGTCAGGATCTGCGGTGCAGGGCGTGCGCGCGCGCGCTCGCGCTCGGATAGGCGGGTCCAAAAGACGCTCTGAACAACCTGCTGGAGATTTAGCGGTTCAAAGCTGCTCAGGTTCCGGCCGTCAGATTTCCAGAACTGTCTTGAGGGCTTGCTCCCCCACCCCCACCCTCCGCGCCCCGCTTATTTGTTTTGAAATCTCATTCTGCAGCGTGTAATGGCCTGACTCTTGGACCTACTGTAGGCAACCTAGGGCATGAAAAAGGGAAATGGAAGCTTCCCTAAATCAACTTGAATTTCTGCCCTTGATTAAAAGCTGTGACTGATCTCCCCCCCCTGCATTTTTGGATGCAATCTAAAATCCTTACACAGGTTGCAGCCTCTGCGTGACCTGTCCGCAGTGGACCTGTCCAAGTCCACCCGGCCTCACTTCCTCCCCGCAGGCTCCGGGTACATGGACCGTGTGCAGTTCTTTAGGGAGAGAAATCTCTGCCCAGATGACACTTCACACTTCTGCTTTGTTTCCCCAGACAAAGACTTCTCCTCCTTTCTGCACATCCTTCAGATTAAAGGCCACTTCCTTGGAAGGACTTTTGCTGATCTTTCGAAACTTTATTCTCCTTGGCACTTATCCCAGTATATCATTTAAAAAATAATTTAATTCCCATATTATTCGTAGTTTTGTTGGTGAGATATTC
Source organism: Muntiacus reevesi (assembly GCF_963930625.1). Classification (NCBI taxonomy): domain Eukaryota; kingdom Metazoa; phylum Chordata; class Mammalia; order Artiodactyla; family Cervidae; genus Muntiacus; species Muntiacus reevesi. The sequence goes on from NC_089259.1 coordinate 31,264,565, forward strand.
TCTACTTTTACATATATGCATGTATATTATATGATAAATTTATAAAACCTCAGATATGCAGATGACACCACACTTATGGCAGAAAGTGAAGATGAACTAAAAAGCCTCTTGATGAAAGTGAAGGAGGAGAGTGAAAAAGTTGGCCTAAAGCTTAACATTCAGAAAACTAAGATCATGGCATCTGGTCCCATCACTTCATGGCAAATAGATGGGGAAACAGTGTCAGACTTTATTTTTGGGGGCTCCAAAATCACTGCAGATGGTGATTGCAGCCGTGAAATTAAAAGTCGTTTACTTCTTGGGAGGAAAGCTATGACCAACCTAGATAGCATATTAAAAAGCAGAGACATTACTTTGCCAACAAAGGTCTGTCTAGTCAAGGCTATGGTTTTTCTAGTGGTCATGTATGGATGTGAGAGTTGGACTATAAAGAAAGCTGAGAGCTGAAGAATTGATGCTTTTGAACTGTGGTGTTGGAGAAGACTCTTGAGAGTCCCTTGGACTGCAAGGAGATCCAACCAGTCCATCCTAAAGGAAATGAGTCCTGAATATTCATTGGAAGGACTGACGTTGAAGCTGAAACTCCAATACTTTGGCCACTGATGTGAAGAGCTGTCTCATTTGAAAAGACCCTGATGCTGAGAAAGATTGAGGGCAGGAGGAGAAGGGGATGACAGAGGATGAGATGGTTTAATGGCATCACCGACTTGATGGACATGGGTTTGGGTGGACTCCAGGAGTTGGTGATGGACAGAGAGGCTTGGTGTGCTGCGGTTCATGGGGTCGAAAAGCGTTGGACATGACTGAGCGTCTGAACTGAACTGAACTGAAAAGGCTTATGGATTTTAAGCCTTGAGGACTTCTAGAGTAAAAGTGTAACAGATTTCTATAAAATAGTATGTCTTTTGGACTTAAATAGTTCAGTATTTGAACAAATTTGTAAATACCTTTATGGAGCAGATGAAATGGGGGAGACTAATCATATAGTCTGAGGAATACATTAAAGACCTGTGTATGAGTTTCCAGCAAAGTTAGATACAGGACTGTGAGATACAGGGCTGAAACATGTAATGTAAATCAAAAGAGCAATTGTTCACTAATTGTTTACAATTTCCAGTTCTGTAGATAAATAATTCAGTCACCTTTTTTTATTTCTCCAAGTTTTTTTAAACTACTTGTTTAACATATTCAATTTTACTTTCTCATTTCTGCTTCTGCAAAAACTAATATGTTTTAGAATCTAAGCTGCCCGTGTCTGCAAATTGCAGTCTGTTGGGGTTATAGGCAAAGAAATAAATGATCATAAGCAGGTAAGAGTCCTGATCCCTCACCCTGATTCCCAAATAACAAGCACTAGCAAATATACACAACTGCCCCAAAATGCCTAGGTAGGGTAGAGAAAGGAGGGGAGAAAGACAAGGTAGAATTGCTTTAGATATCCCACTGACTGTGAGCTTCTCATGCCTGATAGAGGCTTCCTTCACTGTCCCTTGTATCTCTCTACTTCAATTCCAGGCCACATATCAAGCAGGAATATTATGTGGGCAGCCCACAGTCCAACCACAGTCTCCTAAGGGAACACATCTCTCAGAATTCCTTTGTCAAAGATTACAACCACACCCAACGCTCCCATCACTTTCTTTATCCGAGGTCACCAAAGGAATTCTTTTTTGGAACTATACTCGGGTCCTGTGGCATACCGAGTTGCGTGTTATTTACTGATTAGTTATATATGGAAAGAAGGTGCCATTACGATGGAGAGATTTAGAGGACACAATTTTAACTAGATGATCAGTTGATCATCAGCAACAGCTCTGAGCCCTGGCTGGGCTTCCTCTAGCCCCAGGCGGGCACCGCGACGTGGCTCTTCCCTCCTGGGGTCGCGGCCCGGTCTGGGGGAAAGGACGGAACCACACTAGGTGCTGGGTGGTGATGCTGGGACCTGCTCCTGGAGCTCCTGGCAGCTAGGCGGTGCCCCTAGGCGCCAGCAGAGGGCGCGCCGCCGAGGTCCCTGGGCGCCGACTGCGCAGGCGCAGAGCCGGGCGGACGCGCGGCGCTCTGTCAAGCTTCCGGGGCTACTGCTCTCGCGTGACACCTCATCCTGAGGAGCCCGGGCTGCGGGAGGCTGAAGGAGCAACAGCCGCGGAACGCGGAGGAGCGTGCAGGAGGCACGGGCGAAGCCGAGCTGGGCCGCTCCCTGCCTTAGTTTTCTCCTTAGTGACCCTGCCTCGAGTGGGCCGTGAAGGAACAGCGTCAGACACGTGGCCGGTGCGCCTGAAGAAAACGGTGACAGGAAAAAGGCGCGACCCGCAGGCTGTGTCCCTGTGTCCCCGCGTCCCCTCCCGTGGGAATGCCGCCCGCGTTCCCGGTCCCCGCGGCCGCTGATGCTGGGAGTTGGACTGGGGACCCTAGGGACGGCCTTGCTTCCTGTGGAGACAGCTCACCGCTCACTTGACGCTCCATCTCAGTCTTCAGTGTCCACGTTGGGATGGAGTGAAGGATGGTTTAGTCCACGTGTGGGTCGAATGAATGTTCAGGAATTATTTTAAGAGTGCTGAGGAGAGCGCCTGGCATCTAAAAGCGTCACATTCCTGGTTCAACATCTTAACCTCGCAAGGCCCTTGCTCTTCATCTGTGAGAGTGACTCCTTTGGCCAAGATCACAGGCCAGGGAGCTGCACTGCTGGCTGCGATTTTTTTTTTTTTATTTTTAAAAATTGAAGTACAGTTAATTTACAGTCGTGTTAATTTCTGCTAAACAGCAAAGTGATTCTGTTAATATGTGTATATGTATATGTTATTTTTAAAAATTCTTTTCCATTCTGATTTATCACAGGATATTGACTGTGGTTCCCCGTGCAAAGTGCTGGCTGAAATGTGAAGCAAGGTATTTAACCTCCAGTCTCTGTGCTCTTCTTAGTCACAACAGTTAGCCGGCACCAAGAAGCACATTTTAGATGCCTTTTCTATTTTTTTGTGTGTGTTCTTTTAATTTAGGAAATAAATCACTTCAGAGGACATCTATGACCTTTCCGTCCTACATGGATCATAAACGTCCAGTGGCTTACAGGACATTGACGTTCCTGTGCATGTTTTTCAAGTTGACCTATGGCAGAATCCGGCTGCCTGAATTTCTTAAATATAAATGACATCTGAAGTCAAAATACACATGATCAACAGAAGGCAACTACAAAACTCACAGGACTCAAACTTTCTATGGCCCACTGGGTCACCGTTCATCTGAAGGAAACTGTAACTGTAGTTGCTGGTGAAACTGAAGGGACCCAGATATTATCTCCCCTAGGAGGATGGTTGGGCATCTCATAGAAGCTTTACTTCCAGAGCTCAGTCGTTAATGAGATTTGCTCTGTTTTTTGAAGCTACGTATTTCAAAAACATTTCTTCTTAAGACCATATGTCTTTGCCAGTATCACTTTCCCAGCTGCACTGAGCATGTGTACTCAGTCATAGTTGAATCTTTGCGACCCTGTGGACTGTAGCCTGCCATACTCCTCTGTTCTTGGGATTTCCCCAGGCAAGAATACTGGAGTGGGTTGCCATTTCCTCCTCCAGGGGATCTTCTCGCCTCAGGGATTGAACCCTGGTCTCATGTATTGGCAGGCAGATTCTTTACCCCTGAGCCACCTGGGAAGCTCTCTTTCCTGGCACAAAGCTCAATATATTCCTATAACACATTCCTTTCACTAATTTCTATGCTAGAGGAAATGAAGTTAATCAGTTGGGTGTATGTGAGAAGACTCCTCAGGGAAACGTAAAATGGTTAGACAGAGGGCAATTTGCCAGACAGCTAGCATTGTTGCATGAAGAGCTGTGGGAGCAAATATTAGACTTTTTAGGGGTCATGGTTGGGTTTTCAGGCATTTCCTGTTAAGTCATGGTAAAGAATGCACGTTTGTGCATCAGAGGGGCCTATTTTACACATTTGAAATAAGATTTTGGATGGAGCATCGAGTTATGCTTTAGGAAGTGTGAGCCCATGATGATAGGCTGAAAAGTGCCCCCCAAAGTTATCCACACCCTGCAACAAACTAGGTAGCTCAAAACTACAGGAATGTATTCTTTTACAGTTCTGGAGGCTAGAAGTCTGAGATCAAAGAGTCAGCAGGACTGTGCTCCACCTGAGGTTCTGGGTAGAATCCTGTTTTGCCTCTTTTAGTTTTTGGTGGTAACCACCAATCCTTGGTGTGCATTGGCTTGTAGACACATCCAGTTGTTCTCTCCATCATCACATGGTACTGTCTGTGTGATTCTGTCTGTACATGACATTTTCCTCTTGTAAGGACACGAGTCATGTTGGATTATGTTCTACCCTAATGATCTCATCTTAACTTGGTTACATCTGCAAAGACCTTGTTTCCTAATACTGTCACATCCTCAGGTACCAGGGGTTAGGACATCAGCGTGTATTGGGGGGACACAATTGAATCTGTAACAGTCAAGGGGAGACTGGGAGAGCATGCTTAAAGTGAAAGGAAAAGTAGAGACTAGAGAACCCTGAAGACACATGAAAATGTCTGATCTTGACTAGAAGGTGGAGTTTCAGTTCAGAGAGTGACCAGCTAACCCCTCTTCCCATCTTCAATCCTCTTCATTAGTTCCACTGGACCTCACACCTCAGACAACCACCACTGCCTGTTTAGCAGGTTTCGCCTCCTCTTGGCCATGTCTTTAAGATTCACTTCTAAGGCATTGATGTGGACAACTTTATGTCCCGAGGCTGACAGGTACATCCAGAGCATGACCACTGCTGGCTTTCCACGAAATGTGAAAGTGTGTTCCTACCCTTTTCTTGTCAAACACACATACATGCACACGTGTGCATGTACACACACACACACACACACACTGCCTTGAGAATCTTGAATTTTATATGAGTCTGAGAAAATTGTACAAAAGCAGACATTTTCATTGTTTTCCTTACACATCTTCCAGATGGAAATTGCCCTGCATCCTGGTATAACCTGGAGGCATATACTGCTGCCCCAGGGGTCACTAGGAGAGTGAGGAAATTGTCCACCCTCTCTGACTCCCTTTTGGTACCCTCTGCTGCTTCTTCCTCACTGCCCAGTTTTCCTTGCTTTCAGGCGGCTCTTGGTCTGCAGCAAGGTGTGTCTGGAATCAATTCCTTAGGATGCCTCTAGCTGTGGTAGTAACCAGGGCACCAAAGACAAGTAAGCCAAGCTTCATCTTAGAGAGGGCAATGTGATAGGCCCTCAGGGAGGAGGGCTGAGTATGCCTGGGTACATGGGGGTTGGAGAGGGAAGTCACTATTCTTTGGGTCAGAGTGTTCTCTTAAAACACACTTGATGGACTTACCTGGTGGTCCAGTAGTTGGAACTCCCTGCTTCCACTGCAGGGGCCACGGGTTCTATCCCCAGCCAGGAAACTGAGATTCCCGTATGCCACTCCATGAGACCAAAAAGTGAAACAAACAAGCAAAACCCCCCAAACAAACAATAACAAAAAAAGCACCTGACTCAGAGAACAAGCACCTTGGTTGGTAGTGAACTCCTTGGCTGCTAGCAAGAATCTTTGGAAATTGTACGGGCTAAATTGTCTGCCCCAAAGTCCCAAGTACCCTAGAATTCAGCTGTATTTGGAGATACCTTTAAAGAGGTAATTAAGCTAAAATGAGGCCTCTAGGGTGGGCCCTAATCCACTATAACTGGTATCCTTATAAAAAGAAAAGGTTAGAACCCTAGACCCCAGGAATGCATGTCCAAGAGGAAGGACCACGTGAGGACACAGTGAGAAGGTGGCTGTCTGTGTGCCAAGGAGAGAGACTTCTGAAGAATCCTCATCTGCTAGCACCTTGATTGTGGACTTTGAGCTTCCAGAGCTGTGAGAAGTACACTTTAATCACTCAGGTCATTCAGTCTATGGCGTTTTATTATGGCAGCCCTTCCAAGGAAGGGTATCCGTAAGTCTCCTGGGGGACTGTCTGGAAGCTGGCCGGCCCTAGGATCGTCCTGCACTGTTCCCACCAGGTGGCAGAACATCCTGGAGGGCCGGCTGGGGGTGCAGGCTGGGCATGGGGTGAAGGCACAGCCTTGTGTCCTCTCCACCCAGACTCTAGAGGTTGCCTTCTGACCCCTGAGCTTCTGTTGCACTGGGTCCACTTAGCACATGTGCTGCCTGTGATGAACGACTTTACAAATTTCGGGGAGGGAAGGCTGACTCTTCATTCCAGGAAGTGCTGATTTCCTATTTGCAACAAACCCATGGGACATTGGGGGTTCCCAGGTAGAGCTTAGTAGTAAAGAACCCTCTGCCAAAGTGGGAGAATAAGAGATGCAGATTCAACCCATAGATTGGGAAGATGCCCTGGAGTGGGGCATGGCAACCCACTCCATTATTCTTGCTTGTAGAATCCCATGGACAGAAGAACCTGGTGGGCTATTGATCATGGGGTTACAAAGAGTCAGACATGACTGAAGCAACTTACCATGCATGCACATGAAACATTCCCTTTTAAGACTCATCCAGGGACACATAACTTCCTCAGTTGAGGTGATTACAGGGAATCGGAAGCCAGCCTTGTCCTACCACTTGGAGCACTGACGTCACTCCAACTGATATTCTAATTCTCGAAAAGCCTGGTACCTGGCAGTGGGAAAACTCTTTTGTGACTACAGGAAGAAACTAAAAGTGTGTGTGCACTCCCAGTTTGCTTAGGAGTCAAGAGGGACAGGAAGGGTAGGACAAAAATAAATAACTTTTTTGGGGGAGGGGGCAAAAGAACTATCAAAGTCTTCTGTCCCTCTGCAGCAGACAGCTTTACAGAGATTCCCATCACTGATGTGATCTCTCCCTCTCGTGAGCCATACAAGGTCCATATCAGTACTAGTTGTGCTTGTTTGTTTATTAATTCCACAGGGATTTATTGAGCTCCTTCTGATGCTTGCTAGATGCAGAAACAAATCATAAGGCACGATTCCTGCCCTTGAGTAAGCCAAGGTCTGGCCTGGAGAAAAATCCCCCACTGGGAACACTAGTATGTCGAGGTAAGGTGCCACATAGGAGAGGGCCATATAGGGTGACCAGAGGGGCAGGGAAGGCCACAGGGCAGAGGGGACGTCTGAGCAGGAGTTCGCCAAGGTGGGGCAGCGTTAGACAAGGCGGCCTGTGCTTGGAGGGGCGTGGGGTGTAGAGGGGCTCTGCGTGCTCCAGGGATGCTGATGGGTCCAGCTTTTGAATTCTGTCCACCACAGACTGGCACCTGCCATGGGTGCTTGTCTTCTACCTCTACAAGGATTAACTCATGTACCATGGCAGCTGCTGACCTCCAACAGCCTCTGAAGGAGCTCAGGGTGGAGAGCAGGAATAAGGAGCCCTGTGTTCCAGGAAGCTGGCAGGAAATGTCTTTAGATAGTTAGATATTCTCAGGAGCTCATTTTGTGAGTCCAGTTCTTTGTATCATCTCATATCTAGGAAAGCACTAAAATCCTTCACGATGACGACTGTTTCTCGTGACTATCAGAAGCTTCATGAGACCAGTAGAGACTTTCTACAGAAAAAATATGTGCTTGGTTGCATGTACTCCCCCTTTTACCAAAATCACATATATACTGTCTTTTCCCCCTATGTCTTTGGAGCAGTTTCTCAGAGTTATCTGAGGTGCTGTTTCCCAGGCTGCAGTTCTCATATTGCCCTGGATAAAACCAGCTCTCACGTTGTACATTTTTTTAGTCGACAATACTCATGTGAAAAGATGAAGTGACAGGAGAGAAAACCAGATAGGGGGCCAGTTGGTGAAGAGTCATATATATTGTTAAAGATTCTGTCCTTGACACCACAGGCCCCTAGGAACCAGGGTGAAGTTTTGAACTGAGAGATTAAATATGCAGACAGACATGGCCAGACCCATATGTAAAGACAGAACTCCCACCATAGTCTGCAGCAACCAGCCCAGAAATCAACGTATTGTGCACAGTAACCAGCCCAGGAAGTCAGTCTGCTAGCTACAAATCAGACTTTGAGGAAGTCAGACCTTCATCTCTAGTTATCTTCCAGGAAAACAAACAATAATCTCTATAACAATTGCCCCCACACAACCAGGACTTGATTCCTGACAGCTTTTCTAATTTTTGTCTCCACTCCCAATTTAGGACCAACTAGAGAAAGTCAAACATACATGCATAACCAACCACGTATAAAGCCCTGCTTCTCATGCACATCTGCAGCTTCTCAGTGCCAACAGCCTCCAGTCAGGGTGCCCCTGAAGCCTTCTCATTTTTCTACTATGAAGCTTTTCCACTCCTCTGCCTGCCTTTCAGTCTCAGCAAAAATGCCAATGATGCTGGCTTACTCCTCTCTAGAAGCAAGTTCAGAATAAGTGGCCTTTGTTTGTTCTCATCTGGTTGTGAAAGTTGCTTAGTCGTATCCAATTCTTTGCAACCCCGTGGAATTCTCCAGGTCAGAATACTGGAGTGGGTAGCCTATCCCTTCTCCAGGGGATCTTCCCGACCAGGAATCAAACCGGGGTCTCCTGCATTGTAGGCAGATTGTTTATCAACTGAGCTATGAGGGAAGCTGGTCTTCAGTTCTTTCCATAGAATCTGGGTGAGACAAAATAGTGTTGAGAATAGACAGTTGGCTGCTGCTGTCTCCTATGCCTTGGGCTGAACTTTGCTGAACTAGTAACTTACTCTTGTTTATTTGTGTTTCTTCTTTTTTTTTCCCTAGCAGGTCCAGAACTTGAGGATAAAGGACAGGACTCAGTGACCCCCCACCCCCTCTTGGGGAGATAAGGGTTCTCAATAGTGGTGCTCCAGGTCAGGGCTAAGAAGAGAGACATTCAAGGCAGACCTGGGGCAAAGCTATGGATAGAGCACCATCCAAGCAGCTGTGTGTGTGTGTTTTAAATTGGTGTGTGATTGCTTTGCAATGTTGTGTTAGTTTCTGCTCTACAGCAATGTGAAGCAGCTGTATGTTTACACACATGCCCTTCCTCTCGAGTCTCCTTCCCTCCCACCATCCCACTCCTCTGGGTCGTCATGTAGCACCGAACTGAGCTCCCTGGGCTAGACAGCAGCTTCCCACTAGCTGTTTTACATGGTAGTGTGTCTATGTCAGTGCTACTCTCTCAGCTTGTCCCATCCTCTTCTTTCCCCTCTCTGTCCACAAGTCTGTTCTCTATGTCTGCACCTCTATTCCTGCCCTGCAATAGGTTCATCAGTGCCGTTTTCTAGATTTTATATATACATACGTTAATATACAATGCTTGTTTTTCTCTTCCTGACTTACTTCACACTGTATGACAGTCTCTAGGTCGGTCCACATCTCTACAAATGAGTTTTTTTTTTCCATTTATTTTTATTAGTTGGAGGCTAATTATTTACAATATTGAAGTGGGTTTTGTCATACATTGACATGAATCAGCCATGGAGTTACGTGTATTCCCCATTCTGATCCCCCCTCCCACCTCCCTCTCCACCCGATTCCTCTGGGTCTTCCCAGTGTACCAGGCCCGAGCACTTGCCTCATGCATCCAACCTGGGCTGGTGATCTGTTTCACTATAGATAATATACAAATGAGTTTTAAGTTGTTGCTCGCTCTGCTCTAATTTCCCTTTATAAGCGAAAGTGCTATTTGCTCTGTTGTATCTGACTTTGCGACCCTGTGGCCTGGAATTCTCCAGGAAAGAAGACGAGTGCGTAGCCATTCCCTCCTCTGTAGGGGACAGGTGGATGGGGCGGTGGGTCTTCCCAACCCGGGGATCAACCCTGGGTCTACCTGCATTGCAGGCAGATTCTTTACCATCTGAGCCACCAGGGAAGCCCTTATTAGTCCTGAGCCCTTGGCAAAGCCTATCCCACAAGATAACCTTGTATCACCATTATTGTGGAGAGGAGGAAGGTGCCTGTCCTGCTTTGGGAGGTGCTGAGAGCTGCCAGCTTGGTGCAGAAGGCTCGACAGCCCCTCAGCACTTGTGCACCCACCAAAGCTTGGGGGACTTGATAGCACTCTGGACACTCAGCACTTAGGATGTGCCTCTTCTGTTTCTTTAGTTATTTCAGTCATACAATTTTATATGAGTCAGAAAACCTGTGCTATTACTTCTATACAATCACTGATTTTGACTGTTTCTAGTAGTCAACGCACCTATAGTTAAAGTGTGAAGGTGTCTTTTTTTTGGTACTTTATAAAATATTAACAGCTTGATTAATATACCTATGAATTTTTACTACTTATTATGATATATTTCCTTAATGAAATGTAAGGTGGATGCATTTTAATGTATTTATTTCAAGATTTTGAGTCTTTTTGTGGGCAGTGCTCTAGACCATGGTGGTGGGGGGACCATAGAGTTCAGGACCCTTTCTTTCTCATCCTTTCTCATGGATTGTAACCTATCCATGAGATAGGTTTCTCATCCCTTGTAAACTATGCTCAGGGGTTACTATCCAGACATGTGATTGGCGCTGAAAGCCAGCATGGAAAAGAATGAAAGATTGGCAAAGTCCAGACCGTCTGCTGGTGAGTCTCGGGGAGATGCTCAGCTAAGAGGCTCCTGGAAGGGTCCTGAGAAGCTCTCCTCCCACCTCAGGCTGGAAGCTCCACTGAAGCAGTCATGTTTATCACTTGTGATCAAGTCTAAGCCAGTGACTCTCACGTTCCAGGTGCTCAGTGAGTATGTGTTGACTGAATGAGAACTTTCAGGTGCCCTTGTGTTCTGGTTTCTCTCTCTCCAGTTCTCCCCTAGGACATAGGTTAGTTTAACAGAGCAGAGGAGATTACCTGATATATAATATAAATCTGTATGAATGGAATATCATCTCTGTAATGTCAAGAATCATCAAAAGTAAGATGATATGGCAGTTATATGTTTTATAATTTTTTCCATGTATTCTCTAGCTTCTTACATCCTGTAAAAAATTTCAGACTCACACATACCTAATTAGAAATGAAAATTTACTTGTTCCTTTGCCCAAAATGTATATTAAAATTATTTTGCTGATACAAGGAAACTTAGAAAAACAGAGTATTAGTTCAACACAAGAAATTTTATGTCTTCAGCATTGTCTCGAAGTGCCCTTTCATATTATACAGTCTTTTTAAATCTCATTTTACTTGGGAGAATAAACTGGTCAGCTAACTCATGAATCCTGTGGGGCACTTACTGTATCACGTCCCATGAGTAGTTGTCACATGTAAACAAGTGTTTACATAATCTCGGCAAGTCTTTTTTTTTTAAACTGTGCTGAGTGGCATGTGGGGTCTTAGTTCCATGATCAGGGATTGAACCTGTGCCTGCTGCAGTGGAAGCATAGAGTTGTAATCACTGGACCTCCAGGGAAGTCCCAATGAGTCTTAACAGTCTTTTCTGCTCATGTGAAATGACTTCTGTTTTTTAGGGACCTCAGATGCTGAGAATTGAGTTAGTCATCATCAGACTCTTTATTCATGGCACAACATCATTGGTCCAGAAAGGCTACACTTTTCTCTTTCATTTTCCTTTGGTCATTTTTCTTCATCTCTTTCCTGCAGTTCCATACACCTCAGTCCCTAATGTCTTTAAGGTTTGTCCTCCCAAGCCATCTTCTATATTTTGAACATATTTTCTTAAAAAACTATATAATAATATTTAAAGTTTAAAATTTTTGTATAAATGACTTTGTGATATACATCTCAACTAGCTTCTAAGTTTCATAAAATATTGGCTTTTTTCGAGAACTATTCGTGTTACTTTGTATAGCATGCTTCTGACTGGCATGTATGATTCTGCAACAGTCATGCACCATAGCTTATCTCTTCCTTTCCTCATGGATGTTGTTCCCAGCTGCTCCCACTTCTACAGATCTGTGCATGTCTCATTATGAACCTACCCTGTGGTTTCTTTGGTAAGTATGTCCTAGAGTTGAGCGGTTGAGGTTTGGGGGTATATGCATATTTAGCTTCAGTAAGTAGTGCTGACTTGCTCTCAGGAATGCTGGTACTGTTTACTGAACCCAGGTCCCACTGCTTGCCATTCAAAAGCCATTAAAGAGGCCAGGTTGGTGGAATTAATAAAAGTTTGCTTTATTTTGGATGCTTGCAACCTGGGGGTGGAGGGAGGGTGGATCCTTTTCCAAAGGCTAACTCCCCTCTGACAATCAGGGGGCAAGAAATTTAATAGGCTGAGGGCTGAGGCTACATGCAGAAATAGCAGTCAGTTCTGACAGTCATCTTGAAATTTGTCATGCAGTGGTCTGACCAGTGTCATCTTGTTTTAAGAACAGTTAGGTTTTAGTTCCAGGGCTGGTTTGGTTCCATTTTTTGAAGCCAGTTCTCAGAATTGTGGCAGCTTATGTCATGGCTATAGTCTGGTCATCATGTAGTTAACTTCTTCAACCTGGTGGGGGTTTCACTCTCCAAGATAGCTCATATATTATGGCTCAGAACATTATAGCCCTTGAGGAGAAACTAAAGGTCCTTAACTATGCTTAATGACTCAAGTATTATTTGGTCTGCTGTGACTGTTTTCCTTTGTTTCTGCATGTTTTCTCTTCTCTGATTAAACCTATTCTTTGGCTAAAGTTTTTCCACAGACAAAAGGTAGTCAGAGAACATGGGTAAGAGAGGAAGGACTGTTGCTGGCCAGAGTCTTGACTTTCTCTGCCCACCAAAGCAGAATGAAAAATACACAGAGAGAGTTTGAAGGAAATAGAAAGATGGCTTAATTCTCAGCCAGTGGAGAGGGCAACACAGTAGGCTCAAGCTTCAAGGACTGTGCCTCCCATCCATAAGGGGTCTAGAGGCTTGTAAAAGATGAGGGCTCAAAGTGAGGAGTCGTGATGAGGAACAAAAGTGTTCGGATCTTGATTTCTTCCTCTTGCATTGTTTCAAAGACAGTCATAGACTGGTGTCAGTAACCCGGTAATTGGGTCTGGTGGTTTGATGCCTCTGCGGCCTACTTTCTGATATGTAACTATAGGGGGAAGGGTTGTAAGGGTAAACACCAGATACAGGATGTATTTAGCATGTAGAACCAAAGGAAAATAGATGTGAAGTTTAGCTCCTGCTGAGTCAGGGGACAGAAAAGCAAACTTAGTTGTAGGCATGCAGAGTTAGGAGCAGTTAAAGTAAAACACTTTCCATGAGTTCAGGTCTGCTCACTGTTATCTTTATTTTCTTTGTTCTCAGAAAGGGAAAGAGAAAAACTCATTTCTCTCTTTTTTATTTTTTTCCTTTTCACTGCAACAGGACTGTGGGGCCTGTTCCGTTTCAGTACCTGTGTAGATTCTAATGTGGTAAAGACTGATTGATAGAAGCCACATAAACAAAAGCTCCTTGGGTTCTTTGCATATGAAGAGTTCCTGAGATCTTCCAGTTTGAGAAACAATGATTTAGGCTACACCAATACTGGCAAAAATCATCAATTATCAAGTTTGCTTTATGTCATGTTAAGCGAGGTATTGTCTTACCCTGATGCATTCACTCATCAATAAGGTATATTATGTATTTTTTCACCACTTAGGAGAAAGGTGAATTGGCTTCTAAGTGTAGAAGGCCTCCTTTTCAGTCTGTGAGTGAGTAAGGATGAGAAGCTTGACCACCCCATCTCAAAAGTGCAACATGGAGGTAAGGCGCTGAGCCCTCAATTGTCAGAACTCTCGGAGGCCAGCTGGGGAGGTTTCATTCCCAGCGAAGGCCAGAGGCCAGTCTGGGACTAGAGTTGTTTGTGCTGAGCTACAACGTACATTCAAGATCTTTCTTGAAGATCAGCAATTCTGGTCCTAAGTGGTCTACGTGGCCTGAGGTGGTGAGTAACTCTGAAGCGCCTTCCTTCAGCTTGCTGTCCCTTTAAGCCTGGCAGCTGCCCTGCGGCAGTTACAGTAACTGAACTCAGTCAGATCTGGTTGCTCTACTCTGGCAGTCTGCCACTGTTCCCCTTTCACCCCAGCTTCTTGCCCTCCAGGTATCATGGGGCAGGTGATGAGAAGCTGAAATCAGTGTCCTGTGTGAATGGCTAGAGAAATAATCAACTGAGATGATGAATTCAATTGTAATTTACCTACTGCTTAAACATACTCTCGGAGAAGGCAATGGCACCCCACTCCAGTATTCTTGCCTGGAAAATCCCATGGATGGAGAAGCCTGGTGGGCTGCGGTCCATCGGGTCTCTGAGAGTCGGATACGACTGAGCAACTTCATTTTCACTTTTCACTTTCATGCATTGGAGAAGGAAACGGCAACCCACTCCAGTGTTCTTGCCTGGAGAATCCCAGGGATGGGGGAGCCTGATGGGCTGCCGTCTATGGGGTCGCAGAGTTGGACACGAATGAAGTGACTTAGCAGTAAACATACTCTAGTGTGTGACCTGTCACTGTTCAGTGGACGCCAGTGCTATGCGATATGTGATGGTGTGTGTACAAAATTCATCACTCTATTTTCACCCTATAGAATAAACACAGCCTTTATCATTTTGTCACATTTGCTTCCAGGATTTTCTCTTTACATTCTTTCAAAAAAAGGAATCGTTAGGATAAAGCAAAGTCAAAGCCACCTTTTTTTTTTTTTTAATATTATTTTATTAGTTGGAGGTCAATCACTTCACAACATTTCAGTGGGTTTTGTCATACATTGACATGAATCAGCCATAGAGTTACACGTATTCCCCATCCCGATCCCCCCTCCCACCTCCCTCTCCACCCGACTCCTCAGGGTCCTCCCAGTGCACCAGGCCCGAGCACTTGACTCATGCATCCCACCTGGGCTGGTGGTCTGTTTCACCATAGATAATATACATGCTGTTCTTTCAAAACATCCCAAAGCCACCTTTAACCATTACCTCTAGGCTCATTCCTGCTGTTCCCGCTTTCCCACCTCCCACCCAAAGCAGTTACAAGTGTGCTTTGCATGATTGTTACGGAAAATGCAAATTGCCCAAGGCACAGTGAGGCCAATCAATACTAAAACATTGGAGTCTGGAACAGCGAAAGGTTTGTTACAGGGCCACACAAGGAGATGGGTGGCTCAGGCACTAAGAACCCCAAAGTTACTGAAGGCTTTCAGTAAAGCCCTTTTGTAGGAAAGGTGAGGGAGGGGCCTTGTCAGCTGCTGCAGACTTCAGATCCTTGTTTTTGAGGCCAGTTCATGGTCAGGTGACGATGTTTCTGTAAACCTCTACCAAAGAAATGTTATTCTCTGCCCTGACAAGAAAGAGCCAGGTCCCAAGCACAGCTGTCACCCTCCCGGGTCCCGGTCCTGGCTGAGAGGAGGCAGAGCTCAGCTGGCAGCTTTCTTAGTTCCAGGTCCCCAGACCCTGCCCAGTTGTCATCCCTGAGGGAGACAGGCACCCAACCTAACAAGCCCTCGGACTCCTCAGGCCTCCCACAAGGTGGGGGCAGTTCCTACAGACTGTGACCCAGGCAGATAGCCGCAACCATTGAGGTCACAGAGACAGGTTCACTGCTGCCTCAGGGCCTAGTCCTGGCCAATGGATGGCCCTGGTAAGTGCTCTGGAGCCCTGCAGGACACAGCCCCCAGCCTGTTTGCTGGCCGCCCCCTCTCCCACCAGCTCACCCGCTGGCCCAAGGCTGGGCAAGCTGGAGGGTCTCAGGGAGAAGGCAGGGATCTGCCTCTTACCTCATTCTCCACCTGAGGACCACAGCATCACCAACTGCTGACTGAGTCACCTCTCTAATGGCGCCTCATTGACGGTTGCTTGTGGACGGGGCCCACCGAGGGGCTGACCAATGGCTGAGGAGGACCCGTTGCCTGGTAACAGGGTGCTGAGTAATGGTGCCCAACAATGGCTGCGTGCTAAGGGATGTGCTCTGTTACATGATTTTAGTCCTTTTTTAATTTCTAAAATCACATTTATAACTATAGATCCATAAACAAGACTTAATATTGTAGTTATGTATTTTAAAGTTTGCATAAATAATTTAATAGAGTACATTTATCATTTTCATGGGATTCTCAGGTGGTTCAGTGGTGAAGAGTCTGCCTACAATGCAGGAGACCCAGGTTTGATCCCTGGGTTGGGAAGATCCCTTGGAGAAGGGAATGGCTACCCACTCCAGTATTCTTGCCTGGAGAGTCCCATGGACAGAGGAACCTGGCAGGCTACAGTCCATGGGGTCACAAAGAGTCAGACATGACTTAGCAACTAAACAACAACAACAATAACGTATCATTTTCACATCATTCTTAGGTTTTTGAGATTATCTATCTATGGATCTCAGAAGAGTGGTTTTTCAATTTGTTTAGCATTTTTTAATTTGTAAGGATAAAAATCTTGACTCCCAAATTCTTTACACGTTGCACCAGAACAACTTGTAAAGTAGGCTCTTTGATGCCATCATGCTGTTTTCTAATACAGTTCTATTTTTCCTTTTTCACTTGTTTTTCTTACCTTATTGTACTGACTAAAGTCTCCACTACAACACTGCATAGACACTGTGAGAAAGGACAGCCTCGTATTGTATCCAGTCTTACAGAGAAAGCATTCAGTCTTTGGCAATTAAGTATGATATTTGCTGCAGGTTTTTCATAGAAATCCTTTGTCAGGTTGAGGAAATTTCCTTCTTTTCTTGGTTTGCAGAGAGATTTTATTCATTAATGTTAATTTTGTCAAATAGTTCTTCTATATCTACTGACATCATCACCGTGCTTTTCAGTCTTTTGACAAGTTTCATTATTTTGGTTTCAAATGATTCAACCTTGCTTCATTCAACCTAACCCTAACCCCACATGTTGTTCATTCACTCAGTCATGTCCGATGCTTTGCGACCCCACGGACTGCAGCATGCCAGACTTGCCTGTCCATCACCATCTTCTGGAGCTTGCTCAAACTCATGTCCATTGAGTCAGTGATGCCATCCAACCATCTCATCCTCTGTCATCCCCTTCTCCTCCTGTCTTCAATCTTTCCCAGCATCAGGGTCTTTTCCAATGAGTCAGTTCTTCTCATCAGTACCCAAAGTATTGGAGTTTCAGCTTCAACATGAGTCCTTCTAATTCAGGACTGATTTCCTTTAGGATTGACTGGTTTGATCTCCTTGCAGTCCAAGGGATGAAAGGTATACTCTTGGACGAAAGAGTCTTCTCCAACACCACAGTTCAAAAGCATCAGTTCTTCGGTGCTCAGCCTTCTTTATGGTCCAACTCTCACATCCATACATAACTACTGGAAAAATCAAAGCTTTGACTATTTGGACCTTTGTCGACAAAGTAATGTCTCTGCTTTTTAATATGCTGTCTAGGTATGTCATAGGTTTCCTTCCAAGGAGCAAGCATCTTTTAATTTCATGGCTGCAGTCACCATCTGCAGTGATTTTGGAATCCAAGAAAATAATGTCTTTCACTGTTTTTGTTGTTTCTCCATCTATTTGCCATAAAGTGATGGGACCAGATGCTATGACCTTAGTTTTTTGAATGTTGGGTTTTAAGCCAGCTTTTTCACTTGACTCTTTCACCATTAAGAGGCTCTTTAGCTTCTCTTTGCTTTCCTGCCATAAGGGTGGTATCATCTGCATATCTGAGGTTATTGATATTTCTCCACCAATCTTGATTCCAGCTTGTGCTTCATCCACCCCAGCATTTCGCATGATGTACTCTGCATGTAAGTTAAGTAAGCAGGGTGACAATATAGAGCCTTGATGTACTCCTTTCCCAATTTTGAACCAGTCCCCACATGGTCATCATTAGTTTCCTGGCACAGGAAAGTACCACAAAATGGCTGATTTAGGATAGCAGAGATTTACTGTCTCATGTTTCTTGAGGATAGAAGTCTGAAATCACAGTGTCATCAGCCCATGCTCGATGTGAAGCCTGTAGGGAAGGATCATTCTTTGTTCTTTCCGTTTCTGGCCTGTGTCAACAGAATTCCATTCTTTACTTCCATCTTCACGTGACATTCTCCGTCTCTGCACATCTTCCCCTTATTTGTATGTGTCTCTGAGCCCAAATGTCTCTCTTTTATAAGGACACTAGTTCCATTGGATTCGGGTTCATCCTAATGACATCATCTTAACTTAGTTAAATCTGTGAACAACTTATGCTATGGTTTTCAAATTTGTGTCCTGCCTCCCCACCATTCATATGTTGAAATCCTAACCCCCCAAAGGTGATTGTATTTGTAGATGGGGCCTTCGGAAGGAGCTTAGGCATGAAAGTGGAATTCTCATCAGTGGGATTATTGCCTCATAAAGGAGGGTCCAGAGGCACCATAGACCCTCTTCCAGGTGAGAACATAGAATGCGCGTTATGAATCAGGTGGTTGGTCCTTACCAGAACGTGATCACACTGATGTCTTGATCTTGAACTTCTCAGCTTCCAAAATTGTGAGAAACAGATTTCTGTTGTTTATAAGCTACCCTATCTGTGGTATTCTGTTATAGTGGCCCAAACAGATATAGACAATTTATTTCCAAATATGATCACATTGAGGTACTACTCCAAGGTCAGGATGTCAATATATTAATGTTTCCTTTGGTGGGGAGACACAATTCCACCTATAAAAGTTATGATGTATAATCATTTAGCATAGTGGTAGATTTTAAATACTTTGGTAAAGATTTTTGTGTCCATGTTTATAAAGTATTTTGTACCATTTTTTTTGTATAATGACTTTGGTTTTGATATGACTATAATGTGGCTTCAAAAAATATTTTGGGAAGAGTTCCTGCTTCCCCTCTTATTTTTCTGTGGCTAACTTTAAGATTTTTTCTTTGACTTTTGTTTTCTGTATTTACTACATGTGTAAGTATGATTTTGTTTTTATTTATCTTATAAAGATTTGTTGGTTTTCTTGCTTTTATGGAAGAATCATAGCCATTGGTGCTTCACATATTGCCTCTGCTCCATTTTTTTTTCTCCTCTCTTTTCCCTGTGAGACTCCAATTAAATTTTTGTTAGATCATTTTACTTTACTTGAATTTCTTTATGTATATTTCATCTATTCCCTTCCCCAAGCTGTATTTTTCATAATTTCTCAGATCTCTATTTCATCTTATTATTTTCACTTTCAGCAGCAGCCTATCTGCTGCCAAATTTGTCCACTGAATTTTTAAGTTTGACTATGACTTCCCTCATTTATAGAGGTTTTGTCTGATTCTTTTTCACACTTGTCGGGTTACTTCTCATAGTTTCTCTCCATATAGGTATGTTAAAGCTTGTGCTTTTTTTTTATGGTTATTTTCTTTCTAAAGAAATCTGTACCTTCTAACTCAAGCATTTGAAATCTTTAGTGGGCAGTTTCTGCCATCTTTTATTCATAATGCTGATTATTTATGATGCTTTGCTTTCTTTTTTGGCTGTATATTACTCCTTATCCTCAATAAATAATTTGTGGGGATTTTATGAGGCTTAGGATGAAGGTATTTTTCTTTGGAGTGGACTATTTGTTTCAGTCACCTCTAGCACTACCAGTGTTGAACCCTTTTAGATAAAACTTGACGTTTCTTTCAACTCTGGTGATTCCAGTTTGGATTATTTTGCTAGACAGCCAGCCCACCAGAAGTTGTAGCCTTCCAGGATGTGTTCTCTGTCTCTTTCCTTCCTCCCTCCCTCCCTCGCTCCCTCCCTTCCTTCTCTTTCCCTCTTCCCTTTTTCTCTCTCCTTCCTCAGGAGATGAATCTGTGTGACCATAGGGTTCTTTCAAATTCCCTAAGCCTTTCTTATATACCCTCTATTTCTCTATAATTAACTTTAGTAGGACTTTGCAAATTTCTTCTGGGAAAAAGTGCTTTTTAATTTTTTTCATCTATTTCTCTGCATTTTTTGCTTTTGACTGATTTTTTGCCCAATAATAGCTTTTATCTTGACTATTCAATGCATTAAAAAAACTTTAAAATTTTGGCTTTTTTTTTTTTAGCATTTTAAAATGTTTCAGTAGAGAGTTTGGTCACAATAAGATTGCCCACCATTATCTAAAGCCTTACTTTTGTGTCTAAATAAATCACTGCTTCCTACTAGTCTTGATTACCAAAGTTTTTCGTTCATTTCTTGGTGGGATATTCAATCTTCTGTCTCTGGCTTGAATGTTTCAGTGGTAGAGTATAAGTGTGGCTCCAGTATTCCCTTTCCTTCCAAATTTTGTAGGCGATTAAATTGGTTTTAGGGGACTTCCTTGGTGGTCCAGTGGTTAAGAATCCACCTTGCAATGCAAGGATATGGGTTTGATCCCTATTCTTAGAACTAAGATCCCACATGCCAGGGCAACTAAACCTGTCTGCTCTAACAACTGAGCCCTGGTGGTCTGGAGCCTGCACAACACAAGACACAAGGAGGATCCCCAGTACTGAAACCAAGACCCCACGCAGCCAAATAAGTGCATTGAATAATCTAGCTTCTGATTGAAATGAAATAATGATTTTTTTAAAAAAGAATAATGATCTGTTTTTCATTATTCTTAAAGTCCAACAAACTTTGTCAGGAAGTGTCTTGGCATTGGGCATTGGTTGTTTTGTATCTGATTTTCCTTAATCATGTCATGCCCCTTAAAGAAAAGTCTTTAATGACAAGCTTATTCTACCATGGCTTTGGATATTTTTATTTGTAATCTTTTGTTTGCATCAGCAACTGCTTAGCTAATTTTTTCATTTTTTGTTTCTTTCTCAAGGACAACAAATATACACACATTGGATATACTTTGTCTTAAATTTATAATTTTTCTCCAGTTCTTTATCCTCTGTGCTCTTTCAAATTTCATCTTGCTTAGTTTTCTGTAGTATGTGAAGCATACCCCCTCTTTTCAGCTATTATTTGAGTTGCTTCAATGTAGCTTTTCATTTTCTTAAGGTATTTTTCTCTTTCATTTCTTCCCTGAGCTCTTTCAGGTCAGCTTAAAATTCTTCTGAAGTTTTATTATCACTTTACTTTTTAAAGATTTTTTTTAATGTGAACCATTATTAAAGTCTGTATTGATTTTATTACAATATTTCTTCTGTTTTAT
This sequence comes from Muntiacus reevesi, assembly GCF_963930625.1. Taxonomy (NCBI): domain Eukaryota; kingdom Metazoa; phylum Chordata; class Mammalia; order Artiodactyla; family Cervidae; genus Muntiacus; species Muntiacus reevesi. The sequence goes on from NC_089259.1 coordinate 31,285,470, forward strand.
GGTTTGGTTTTTTGGCCAGAAGGCACTGCGGGATCTTAGCTCCCATACCAGGAATCAAACGCTCACCCCTTGCATTGGTAGGTGAAGTCTTAACCACTGTACCACCAGGAAAGTCTCTATTATCACTTTAAAAAATGATTTTTTTGAGCTCTTATTTCATCATGGCTATATTTAACTTCTTTTAAAGTAAATGCATTTTCTATGTGCTTTGTTACTTAATTCTTTTGATATGCAAACAACAACTCCCTTTGTCTTTTGTTCCTCCTACTTTGTCATATTTTGGGCAAAAGGCTGCATGACTTTGCATGGATCCTCTGCTGGATCACTTTCTACCACTGCTCAGTTTCCTGGGCCACTCTCCTGACCGGGTACCTGCTGAGGAAGGAGGCACCTTGTGGGCACACAGGGGCTTTGCCTTAGGCTTGGCCCTTCCCAGTGGGAACAGTCGGCCACTTTATTGTGAACCTTCCCTTAAGTTGCAGGTCAGCAGGCTTTACGAGGTAGCCCTGATGACATAGGTCTCTGGTTGGGTGAAGACCCAGAGCTTTGTATACGTTCATCAGCAGCAGCTTAGCTGTCATTCACCTCTTTTATTGTGTTTCTCTTGTATCTTCTCCTCATTCATGGATACTTTGTTAGTGAAATGTGGGAAGAGAAATACCTGGACTAAGCTACAATTATGATGGTGGAAGCTCTGACCCAGAGAATCTGAACATCTACTTTAACCCTGAACTGAAAGAATTTTGACAAATCTGGGCAATGTGGGTGTATGGACACATACAGAGTTATTTTCTCAGTGTGGATGGCCCGCAGGGCAAAGCCCCTTCCCAGGCTGGCCTCTCCTCACCACAAACAAAGCTACCTTTGGCCCTTTGGTCAAAAGCCTTCTTCCTTCTTGAGTTAGGAGATGTCCGAGTAGGAAAGCTACATAGGCAAGGAAGACTATTCAAGACTCTTGCAGAAACAAGGGAGAGAGAACTCAACTCAGCTGACATAAGACTGGAGAGGGATTTTTAAGAGCTGAGGTGGGGAAGAGGGGGATTATGGACAATCCAGGGTTTGAACATTCGTTTTACCCAAAGGAAAAGTACAGCTTCTCCCCTTTCATAACAGGAGGGAGTTTTCCAGCTTTGAGCAGTGCCTCAGCCGAAGTCAGGAGTCTATGGTCCTGGATGGTTGCATTTCAGAGATATCCCAGGTCCTTGAGAAAGATTCCTTGAATCTTAAAGCTGATAAAAGGGCTTTTGAGATTTACATACATTTCAAAGGGCATAGAGTAAGTTTAGTTACAATTACAGGTTATCTAAAGAGAATACTTTAGGAAAAAGAAAAGTGACTTCAAGGACCTGCAGGCAGAAAGACAACTGTTTGGACTTTAGTCTAGATGAAGGTCATCCTGGTCAGGGTTCAGGTTTCTGATCTGGGAGCCATTGCTCCTTAGCTAAGACACTCTTCAGGGGGGGGTCCCCATCCCATCCTCCCCTCTGCTTCCCTTTCTTCAGTCTCTTTCCTCTTCCTCTTTCTGGGTCCAGCGTTTGGGTCCTAATTCGTGGTCCTCACCCCTTTCTTGGGCCCTGTGCCCACCCAGAGCCTCTGGGGCTAGGGAGGGGTGGGGTATGTGAGCTGTGGAGCAGTCCGGCTGTCCCCTTTATTCAGGGCAGCAGGGGAAGGCTGCTCTACCTCTCTTGGCCCAGGTCATGATCCCTGGGAGCAAAGAATGCTGTCCTTCCCAGGGACTCAAGAGAAGCTGTGTGTAACCCCTCCACACACACAGAGACACACACACACAGAATACCCGCTGCCCTCCCTGGAGCCTCCCTTCACCTGAGTTTCCATGTAACGTCTTGGTGCCTTCTTGCCACAGGACCTGTTCGCTTCTCTGGGGGCTGTCGGACGTGGAGGAAAAGATGGGCTTGAGGCAATCTCTGCAAGGAGCAGATGTGCCACAGGCCCGCACCATTTACCTCAACGAACCCCTTAGGAACACTTTCTGCGAAAACTCCATCAGGTGAGAAGACTGTGGAGATAGGAGGAGAGGAAGGAGGAAGGAGGAAGCTGTGGTCTTCCCCAAAATAAACACTTTGTGAGGATGCTCCAGGCTAGAACAGCGTTCTTGAACCTGGAGGAACTCACTGCAGAGAACAGGATTTGTCTTCGCCTCCTCTTTGAGGCTTTTTGAAGTCGCTGTCTGCTCTGACTTGTCCCCATTCACAGTCTGAGAGTGCTCTAGCAAAACCACTTGCTAGGGAGCGGGGCAAAGCCCTCGCCAGGGGAGCCACCCACCAACATCACCCACTGGGGAATGAGCATTAGCTAGGAAGAGTTCTGCTTCCTGAGGAATTCACTGAGCCGAGTACTGAAACTCTGCAGAGGTAGTTTAGATGAAAGCCTAAAAGGGACTTTTTTCATATATATGTTTATAACTTCCCTGGTGGTTCAGATGGTAAAGAATCCACCTGCAATGCGGGAGACCTGGGTTCTATCCCTGGGTCAGGAAGATCCGCTGGAGAAGGAAATGGTTACCCACTCCAGTATTCTGGAGGCTTCCTGGACAGAGGAACCTGGTGGTCTATAGTCCATGGGGTCGCAAAGAGTTGGACATGACTGAGCAACTAACACACATACGCACACACACACATATATGTGTGTATATACGTATACACACACACACATATATATTCTTTATTTTTTTAAAACCATGCTCTAAAGTCAGAGGTTGGATACATGAGGTCAGTAGTCAGTAAGATTTTTCACTATTAACTAACTAACCAAAGAGCTTAAAAATGTGCATCATTGACTTGGCAAGAGAAAGAGGATATCTCTGAAGCCAAAAATGAAGGCAAAGCAGGAACCCAAAGAGGCCAAGGTTACTGATGTGGCTGGTTTCGGAGGACACCTCAGGTTTCTGAGGACACCTGCCCAGTTCTGGTGACTTAGGGCTTCAGATTTCGTGCTCAGGGGGAGAAGGGAACTTAAACCTAAGGCCACACCTGGTGGAAAACAGAATTGGATACCCACTACTGTAATACTGGGTCTTTGGAGGACTATGTCCTAAATGAAGGGAGAATGAAACATCTGCTTTTTAAAAGACATGTGATAAAGAAACTTAACCTCTTTTAAATTTGGCTCTGGCTTTAATATTTATAAAATTATTTTGTGTATCAATAGTCTTAAAAGTTATTAAATGTAATGAACTTGAAGAATAATTTTGGATTGCTAATTATTAATTCTATTTAGTCCATGAGTCTTTCAAAAACATCCTACCTAAGGAATTCTTCAAATTCAAAACAGAACTTATATTTTTATATATCAAAATTTTGCTCATTACCAGGTTGTGTTCCTTATTACCTTCTCCTTTCCATGTGTTTATTTTTTTTCTTTTGAATCTTTTATTATGTATTGGAGTATAGCTGATTAACAATTTTGTGATAGTTTCAGCTGAACAGCAAAGGGACTCAGTCATCCATGTGTCTAGATAGCATGCGGCTCTCTGCTTTCAGATCCTTGGTTCTCCACATCTGCCTGTGTATTCACAGTACTTCATGAAATGGGGAAATTCTTCTTTTACCTTGGGTTTTTTTTTTTTTAAATGACAATGAATGCTGTCAAAAAAGACAAAATATCTTTAGAAAAGGCTCAGCATTTTAAGACAGTGTTTTATCCACTTCTGAGTTATAGCCAAAGTTTGTGTTTTCCACTGGCGCTCACTGGGCTCAGAGGGTTAACTTTCTGACTTTCTACCCGCAGCACAGCCAAGTACAGCAAGTGGTCGTTTCTGCCTCGATACTTGTACCTGCAGTTCAGCAAAACCGCCAACGCCTTCTTCCTCTTCATCACTGTATTGCAGGTGACGTTCTCAACGTGTTGCTAGATTCAGGTTTCTAAGAAGTAAAAAAGGTATAACAATCTCATGAGTGTGACACGGAGAAGAAGTTTAAGCACTGCAAAGAGAACTCTCTTCTTAAAATATTTAACTTACTCAGTGAGACCCTAAACTCCATTTCTGGGCTGAGAGACATGTTGGTGAGCAGTGGATGAGTTAATCAGGTGTATTTTGAAGTGACTTTTGTCATTTGTGCCACCTCTATAATAAGATAATTTTACTGCATTTTGAAAGATATAATTCACCCCCTCATGTTAGTTTAAAATAACATCCCCCTCCCCCAATAATGATAAGAACACTTAACATGAGGTCTAGCACCTTAAACTTTTAAGTCTCCAATCTCTAATAAAGTGCTATTACCTGTAGGGCCTTTGCTGTTCCTGCTTCCCTGCTGCCCCACCCCCCCACCATCGCCAGCCTCTGGCACCCACTGTTCCCCTTGATAATTCTGTTAGACTATTTTAGATACCTCATATCAGTGGAGTCATATAGTATTGTCCTTCTGTGACTGGCTTTTTTCACTTTTGTAATTTTCTCAAGGGTCATCTGTGTTGTCACATATGATGGAATTTCCTTCTTTTTTGCTGAACTAGGTGTATGTATATGTACTATTATACAAAAAAATAATAAGCAAGCAAAAATACTAAGGCAGCATAGAGAGTGTACCTAGGCCCACGTCTGGAAATATAGTCTAAATACTGGCTTAAAACTCAACATTAAAAAAAACAAAGACCATGGCATCTAGTCCCATCACTTCCTGGAAAACAGAAGAAGAAAACATGGAAGTGACAGATTTTATTTTCTTGGGCTCCAAAATCACTGCAGATGGTGACTGCAGCCGTGAAATTAAAAGACGCTTGCTCCCTGGAAGTAAGGCTGTGACAAACCTACACAGCATATTAAAAAGCAGAGACATCACTTTGCTGACAAAGGTCCATATATTCAAAGCTATGGTATTTCCAGTAATTACGTGAGAACTGGACCATAAAGAAGTCCCAGTGCTGAAGAACTGATGCTTTTGAACTGTGGTGCTGGAGAAGACTCTTGAGAGTCCCTTGGACTGCGAGGAGATCAAACCAGTCAGTCCTAAAGGAAATCAACCCTGAGCATTCACTGGCAGGATTGGTGCTGAAGCTGATGCGCCGATACTCTGGCCACCTGGTGCAAAGAGTTGACTCACTGGAAAAGACCCTGAAGCTGGGAAGGATCGAAGGTAAAAGGAGAAGTGGATGACAGAGGATGAGATGGTTGGATAGCAACACCGACTCAATGGACATGAATTTGAACAAATGCCCAGAGATAGTGGAGGATAGTGGAGCCTAGTGTGCTGCAGTCCATGGAGTTGCAAAGAGTCAGACCTGACTGACTGAACAAGAACTTGTCTAAATCTGGAAAACTAAAGGGTCAGACCCCAGACCTCACTTATGCTTGCATCCATCAGAAAGCAACTACAACCTCAGTTTCAATCACGTTATTTTTCACAATTTAGACTGCAGTGGGTAGCCCTAGAGCACTGTCTATAGGTAACTTGTACCCAGGAAACATTCTTCTGAGCCTCCAAAAAATTTCTCCCCTTCCTCAAAAAGAAGTAAGATTAAGATAGCTGATCATTTGGATTTAGCTATTTTGAAAAGATGCTCTTTTATTTATTATTTTAAAATTTACTTTATTTATTGGCTGTGGGGCTTGCGGAATCTTAGTTCCCTGATCAGGGATTGAACCCAAGCTTTTGGCAATGAAAGTGTGGAGTCCTAACCTCTGGACTGCCAAGGAATTTCCCTCAAAGATGCTATTTTAAACATTGAGGTTTTGAGCTGTTTCAACCAAAACATAATATTAGAAAGGTGACACAATAGCTGAAATGTTATTAAGCAATTGCTCTGGGGACTTTTCTGTAGTGTATAACATTTAGTGTCTGGGCTTCCCTTGTGGCTCAGGTAGTAAAGAATCTGCCCGCAACATGGGAGACCAGTGTTCAATCCCTGTGTTAGGAAGATTCCCTGGAGAAGGGAATGACAACCCAGTCCAGTATTCTTGCCTGGAGAATTCCATGGACAGAGGAGCCTAGCAGGCTATATAGTCTATGGGGTCGCACAGAGCTGGACACAGTTGAACGACTAACACTTGGACTTTTTGACTTTGAGTATTTAGTGTCACACTCCAGGGTTGATTTTGGTATCCTGAATCCTTTCCCTTTATATTTAATGTGTCTGTTGTTGTCATATCCTGAATCGTGCCATTAGCAGTGTAACTTTCAATATATGCAAAATATAATAAGGACTTAAGAAATTAATAGTGTAACTCTATTTTGCAGCAAATTCCAGACGTATCTCCGACGGGAAAATACACAACTCTGGTGCCTCTGCTAGTTATTCTTGTAATTTCGGGCATTAAAGAGATTGTAGAAGATTATGTAAGTTTACTGTTATTAAATGCTCTCAAAACCACTGCTTTGAATGTAAGAGGTGTATTTCTTGCTCTTTTTTTTTTTTCAGGCTACTGGTTGAAACTGTATAGTTCTTTAAATCTGTAGTTGATATGAAGAGTGAATTAAAGTTTTGAGGTTTCATGTTTTTAATCGTATGTGTATTTGATAGACCAGCAGGACTTCATATCTATTCTGAGAACTATGATAGTATCTTTGGGGACATAATCCAGCCAGAGGAGAGAACCCTAGATGGCAGAGAAGGATGTGCACACAGCTTTGTCGTCTTACTTCGTTTTTCCTATAACCTTGGCAGAGGAGTGATTTTACAGGCATCTGCAGATTTCAGTAGAAAAATAAAAGAAGACAGATAGCTAACAGTGTTTTCTTTTGCTGTAGCTGGGGTCTCTCTAGAGTTGTCTCCCCCTCCTCACCTACAGTCCTAATGCTCGTTTCTAAAATAGCTAGTGGTGGTCATCCATGTGTTTCTGCCTCACTCCTACCAGCTTGTTATGTCATCAGTTAAATCTGTTAGGCCTTTCAGTTGATTTATAGTGTGAAAGAATTTTTCAAACTTAAAAGCTTTTGGTTATATTGGGGCAATATTCAACATAGCCAATTATGTGTTTCGCCAAATAGTCATTACAAACATCACATGAAATGCTAACATTTCAGGTAAGCACTTTACTATGCAGCAGGCACTGTGCTATGTGTCAATATATCTTTGTGTGTGTGTGTGTGTGTGTGTGTGTGTGTGTATGTGTGTGAATTCATTTAAACTGAGGCACAGACAAGTCAATGACCTGATGAGGGTGTCACAATCAGGGGCAGAGTTGGGACGTCAACCAGGGCAAGCTGGTTCTAGATGTCCCACACTTTACCACGTTGGTCGTCGGCCTCCCCTAGGGCACACCTCAGTTTAGGAAGTCATGTAAAGGAGAAAGGGAAGTGAAATCAGTTATAGCCAAAAACCTGCTTTATAGTTAGGTTTACTACCTTGATTCTTTTTAAGCCCACTGTGTCTTGTATTGTGATTTGAATGATTCATTTCAAACTTTTGATAGCATGGTTTTTTTTTTCCTGTAACAGAAACGACATATGGCAGACAAATTAGTTAACTCAAAGAACACAATAGGTAAGATATTAGATTTAGCTTTTACCCTATTTCACTCTAAGAAAATATCCAAATTCATCAAGTAGATACTTGTAATATGTTTTATAACATTTTGGTATTTAAAGAAATAGAGAAATAAATAGCAAAAACCAGAAGAAAACTCAATTTCCATATGTTAGAATCATGTAAATACATTAACTAGAATAAAAGGAAAGATGAAAGGTGGGGAAGGGTAGAGTATTCAGTATATGAACAATTCTTTTTTGTTTTTTAACAATTCTTATGCCCGTACAAAAGATCTGGGTGTTACATATTCTCTCAGTCCTGGTTTTGATATATGCGATCTCTGTATTTGATTGGAAAAATGTTGCTCTTCAGGCTACAGTCAGTATTTTAGCATATAACAGCAAACTGTTTTCTCTTGGGATTGGAAGTGACTTAATACAGCCTCTATCTGCCTGTCTATTTATATTATATTATAATATATATTATCCTATCGTGTTATATTATATATATTGCTTTTTGCTAAAGTGCATATTACTCTTTCAGTTTATATAAAAGTTAAATTAACAAAGAGAATATAAAGAAATGCCTGTAGTTTTTGGGAAAAGTTATCTTTATTACACTGAATACATAGCTGTTTCTTCTTCAGTGTTAAGACAGAATGCATGGCAAATGATTCTGTGGAAAGAGGTAAGAATGTATTTTAATGCTTAACTTAGTCATAAGCACCTACCATATTTAAAGTTAACAGATTTTTATCTGTGAAGCATGTCTTTCGAAACCATCATATTGTCCATTTGTTGCTGTTGTTTATGAGGAAGTATAGAATCGAAGAAAACAAGCCTCTTGCTCAAAGTTATGTGGCCAAGAAGGAGTGAAATGGATCTGAACTTAAGTTGGCCTGGCTAGATGTCTACACACCTCCACTGTGCCTGGGTGTTACCCCCATGTCACTGCATGGAACATTTAAAGTCAGTTCAGTTCAGTTCAGTCACCCAGTCTTGTCCTACTCTCTGTGACCCCATTGACTGCAGCACACCAGGCCTCCTGTCCATCACCAACTCCTAGAGCTTGCTCAAACTCATGTCCATCAAGTCAGTGATGCCATCCAACCATCTCATCTTCTGTTGTCACCTCCTCAATCTTCTTCAATCACCTCTTCAATCTTTCCCAGCATTAAGGGTCTTTTCCAATGAGTCAGTTCTTCGCATCAGGTGGCAAAAGTATTGGAGTTTCATTTTCAGCATCAGTCCTTCCAAATGAATATTCAGGATTGATTTCTTTTAGGATGGACTGGTTGGATCTCCTTGCTGTCCAAGAGACTGTCAGTTGTCTTCTCCAACACCACAGTTCAAATGCATCAATTCTTTGGTGCTCAGCCTTCTTTATGGTCCAACTCTCACATCCATACATGACTACTGGAAAAACCATAGCTTTGACTAGACGAACCTTTGCTGACAAAGTAATATCACTGCTTTTTAATATGCTCTCTAGGTTGGTCATAGCTTTTCTTCCAAGGAACAAGCATCTTTTAATTTCATGGCTACAGTCACCATCTGCAGTGATTTTGGAGCCCACCCCCCACCCCCCCAAATAAAGTCTCTCACTGTTTCCATTGTTTTCCCATCTATTTGCCATGAAGTGATGGGACTGGATGTCATGATCTTCGTTTTTTAAATGTTGAGTTTTAAGCCAGCTTTTTCACTCTCCTCTTTCACTTTCATCAAGAGGCTCTTTAGTTCCTGTTCTCTTCCTCCCATAAAAGTGGTATCATCTGCATATCTGAGGTTATTGATATTTCTCCACCAATCTTGATTCCAGCTTGTGCTTCATCCAGGCCAGCATTTCGAATGATGTACTCTGCCTGTAAGTTAAATAAGCAGGGTGACTATGTACAACCTTGATGTACTCCTTTCCCAATTTGGAACCAGTCTTTTGTTCCATGTCCAATTCTAACTGTTGCTTCTTGACCTGCATACAGATTTCTTAGGAGGCAGGTCAGGTGGTCTGGTATTCCCATCTCTTTAAGAATTTTTCAGTCTGTTGTGATCCACACTGTCAAAGGCTTTGGTGTTGACTTAAAGACAATGGTTCACAACCTGTTGCTGTGGGTACAAGACAGCATTTATTTGGAGGATATCATGGAGGAATGAAAGCATTAGGAGATTCAGTTGTTCTAATGTAGCTGAATTTATTAGGATGGCCCCAGGATTTTCATCTTATACTTTTTCTTGAGAATATTTGACAGATTTTGCTTTTAATTGTGCTTTTAAAAGTTCATGCTTCTGTGTTTTCTCTCCTGGTTTAAAAGGTTAATGTGGGTGACATTGTGAAGGCTACCAATGGGCAGTTCCTTCCTGCAGACATGGTCCTGATTTCTTCCAGGTTAGTTATGTTAGTGGACATTTAAGGAACTTTTGTTATGAAATAGAAATTAAACAAAAAAACCAAAGGCCTTTTCTTCTTTCACTCCTTTCACCATCCCTTTATACTGGACACCAGTGATTGCAAACATTTTCTGTAAAAGGACACATAGTAAATACTTTCAGCTTTATAGGCCATGCAATCTCTGTTGTAGTTACTCAGCTCTTTTTCTGTACTATCAGAAACAACCAAAGGCAAAATGTAAACAAATAGAATGATTGTGTCCCAGTAAAACTTTATTTATGAAAATAAGCAGGGGCCAGATTTAGCGTTTGGGTCATAGATTGATGATTGCTATTCTATACTTCTATGATCTTTAATTTCCCTGAACGTATTTTCTTCTATTCTGATTCTTAGGTTAATTCTATCTCTTCTACAATTTCTATAGACATTCAACAAATCTAAAATATTTTACACTTACTATCTTGTTTTATTCTCATGTAATAAAAGGATATATTTTACAGTAGAAACAAAAATGATAGGGTACTTAAGAACAGATCTGACAAAACGTATGCAAATGCTTAATGGAGGACTTAAATGTATGGAGAAATATATCATGTTCTTGGATAGGAAGATTCAATATTATAAAGATGTCAATTCCTGCCAGACTGATCTAAAAGCTTACTGCCATTCCAACCAAAATATCAAACATATTTTAATGGGAATCAATGAACTGATTATAAATATCTAATTTGTACCTGTGGGATTTGAGCTTGTGGAGGTGATTGAATGATAATATTCAATGTCATTGAGAGAAGAGTCATTATACTTCCCAAGAGAGGGCAAGATTCCCTGCCATGCAGGGTTCAAAGGGGAGGCATTGCATTTGGTCAGGAGGTAGAAACGAGAGAGAGAGGAAGCCGAGGTCAGAGCCTTTAGTGAGATTTCTGGAGGAAAGTCAGGGCAGGGCAGAGTGAACCATTTAGGATTGCTTAAGCTCTAATACTTTGACCACCTGATGCTAAGAGCCAACTCATTGGAAAAGACCGTGATGCTGGGAAAAATTGAGGGCAGGATGAGAAGGGGTCAACAGAGGATGAGCTGGTTTGATAGCATCATCAACTCAATGGACATGAGTGTGAGCAAACTCCAGGAAATAGTGAATGACAGGGAAGCTGGGCCTGCTGCAGTCCATGGAGTCATGAAAAGTTGCACTGGACTTAGCGACTGAGCAGCAACAACAGTCTTGGCTAATTCTGCTGGGCTCTGGGCTATAGGTCTCCTGTTGCTGAGTACCAGGCCCTGGGATGATTTAGGGCACAAGTGTGTGAAAGTTAGATAAAGTAGGTGTTTAGGGAGCATAGACTCAGGATTGGTTGGTTTGCATGTGACGGCACACTCCTGGTAGAGCCCTGCTCTGTCTCTAAGGATCAATTGCCCTTGAGAGTTGCAGTCTCTCTCCAGCCAACACTATTTGTAAGATGTCAAGACATCATAAGATACAGAAAGTCAAAGACAATGTTAATAGAAATGTATTTGGAAGAGCAAAGGGCTGAGAAGAGTCAAGGCACTTGTGAATAGGAATAAAGACTCAGACAGAGAGAGCAAACTCAAAGCAGGGGAAGAAGAGGGTAGGATGAATTGAGAGAGGAGCATTGAAATATATACTTTACCATGGGGCTTCCCAGGTGGCGTTAGCAGTAAAGAACCCACCTGCCAATGCAGGAGACGTAAGAGATGTGGGTTTGTTCCCTGCGTCGGGAAGATCCCTTGGAGAAGGAAATGGCAACCCACTCCACTGTTCTTGCCTGGAGAATGCCATAGATAGAGGAACCTGGCGGGCTACAGCCCATAGGGTTACAAAAAGTCAGACATGACTGAAGCAACAACGCGCATGTGTAAGATAGATAGGTAATGGGAAGTTGCTGTGTAACACAGGGAGCTCAGCTTGGTGCTCTGTGACATCCTAAAGGGGGTGAGATGGGGTGGTGGGAGGCAGCTTCAAGAGGGAGGGGACGTGTATATGCCTGTAGCTGATGCATGTTGATGTATCGCAGAAATCAATACAACACTGTAAAGCAATTCTCCAATTAAAAATAAATTTAGAAAAGAATTATTTGAGGGTAGCTGTCTGACTTCATTTAAAGAGATGGTTTTCAATTTGTAGCAGTTTAGATGGGTTAATATTAGCACAGGAACAGAAAAACTAGGATCATGGGAGGTAATAGAGAATCCAGAAACACATCTGTACATGTTGGAACTTTGATATGTGACAGTGGTGGCACTCTGCTTCAGCAGTAACAGGAGTTAGAGTTATTTGCTCAGTCGTGTCAGACTCTTTTGTGACCCCATGGACTGTAGCCTGCCAGGCTCCTCTGTCCATGGAATTCTCCAGGCAGTAGTACTGGAGTGGGTTGTCATTCCCTTCTCCAGGGGATCTTCCCAACTCAGGGACTGAACCCAGATCTCTCGCGTTACAGGCAGATTATTTACCATCTGAGCCACCAGGGAAGCCAGTGGTAACAGGACAGGCTGTTAAATAGTGTTTTGGAACTGGTTACCCACACAGCAAAAAGAAATTCCTTTCTACACAGAAACCAACTTTAGGGAATTCCCTGATGGCCCAGTGATTAGGACTCTTGGACTTGTAGGATCAGACTGCTAAATCCACTGGCAAGGTAGTTGTTGTGGTCTTTTTAGTTCTGAAGAATCCTTACTGATGTAGATCATATTTCATGGTTACAGTTTTTGGGAAATTAATTTGTTGGAGAGATATTTATTCAATATTACTCGTTTTATTTTCTTTAGTGAACCTCAGGCAACATGTTTTGTTGCAACATCTAATCTGGATGGAGAGACGAATCTAAAAATACGGCAGGTAAAGATACCTTTATTTACTTATTTGGCTGCACCTGGTCCAAGTTGCAGCACCTGAACTCTTAGTTGTGGCACATGGGATCTAGTTCCCTAACCAGAGATAGAACCTGGGCCCCCTGCATTGGGAGCCCAGAGTCTCAGACACTGGACCACCAGGGAAGTCCTGAGATGTCTTTCTAATTCCTAACTTTATACTTGAGTCCACAGTGTCAAGTTTTGTCATGTACCAAATTTACTTTTTTTTCATGATGAAAATGGTCTCACCACTAATAAATGTAATTTATTTACATAGATATAATTTATTTAAATAGATGTAATTTATCCTCATGAGATATTTAGAAGGTACTTTCAAACTACATGAATGTGTCACTCACTACTGCAAGAAAAATCGTATTGTATAAAATTCAGGTCATAAAGGATGACACACCTTTATGCATTTTGTTTTGAGTTTGATATTTCTGCTGATGATTTGATGATAAAACTGTCCTGACTAAATATAACTAGATAAAAGTGTGTTACTTGCTCAGTCATGTCCAAATATTTGGCATCCTGTGGACGGTAACCCACTATGGTCCTCTATCCATGGAATTCTCCAGGCAAGAATACTGGAGTGGGTAAGCAATTCCCTTCTCCAGGGGATTTTCCCAACCCAGGGACTGAACCCAGGTCTCCTGCATTGCAGGCAGATTCTTTACTGGCTAAGCCACCAGGGAAGTTGTCCATAACCAGATTAGGAGGGGATATAAATGAACACTGGGTGATCTTATATACCATTGCTTTTAAAACTACCATCTGAACTTTAGATTAGCATGTGATTATGAGTGGGCAGAGGCAGTGTTCAATTATCTTTTCATTAATGGAGAAAAGGACATTGATCTTTGTTCTATTAGTTTGCTTAATTAAGGAAGTACCCGATTTTATATTTGATTATTTGCATGTCTGTTGCTACCTTTACTGCAAACTTTAATTTGATTTGAAAATAGAAAACAGGTTTAGAATTTGTTAAATCTATCATCTTTGTAAAAGTAATTGAGAAAATGAGTTTATTTTACCTCTGGCACTTTCCAAATCCCACCTTTGTCCTCAGTGCTAATCAGAGTAATAGTTTGGTACCTACCTGATTTTTTAAAAATTCAATTACAGACTTCTGTTTCTGTGAAGATGGAGTAGACATTGTTTTACCTATTTTTTCCTGCTAAGTACAACTAAAGACTTTGGCTTTTATATAAAAAACAAACAAGACTCTGAAAAAGTGAGAGAAGAAGCCAGATAGCAGGACCTTGCGACCCTGTGAACAGTGTGATGGCGAGTTCCCTGTTCTTTCTTTGGCCTCGTTTATCTCAGGGTCCATATAGTCAAAGCTGTGGTTTTCCCAGTAGTCGCACATGGATGTGACCGTTGGATTATAATGAAGTTTGAGCACTGAAGAATTGATGCTTTTGAACTATGGTGTTGGAGAAGACTGTTGAGAGTCCCTTGGACAGCAAGGCGATCAAACCAGTCAATCCTGAAGGAAATGAACCCTGGATATTCATTGGAAGGACTGATGCTGAAGCTTCAATACTTTGGGCACCTGATGCAAAGAGCCAACTCATTGAAAAGACCCTGATGCTGGGAAATACTGAAAGCAAAAGAAGAAGGGAGTGGCAGAGGATGAGGTGGTTAGATAGCATCACCAACTCAATAGACATGAATTTGAGCAAACTCCAGGAGATAGGAAAGATATTCCTTCCAATGAATATTCAGGGTTCATTTCCTTTAGGATCAGGAGACCATGTGGACAGTAGTAACAAGGCATTGCAACCCATTCACACCAGGGAGGTGTTGTTGAAGGTCTACAGGGAGATCAGGGCTCTCACCCTTGCCCAGCTATAACTGACCACCCCCCCAAACTGGCCATTAAAAGAGATCAAGTTTGCAACTTGTATGCTTATCCCCCATCATGCAGTAATGAGACAGAACTTTCATCCCCTGTCAGAGAGGTGCCAGAGGAAGCCAGCTAAGGTTTAAATGATATCTAGTATCTTGTAGCATAATACATGTAATAGGCAAGCTGTCCGGTTTCAGTCAAAATTTATTCACCATACCGCAAACCAGAAGGATCTCAAACTCAATGAAAAATGACAACCCATGATGCTAACAACAAAATAACAAAAAATGTAAGCATTATCTGACAGAGACACTTCAGGGGACATTAGAAAAAAGGCTTTCATGAGCAATGACAAAAATGCTTGAAACAAAAGTCTCAGCAAAGAAACAGTCTCAGCAAGGAAATTTGGAAATTTAAAAACTTAAAAATACAATAACTAGCCCCTCTCCTCCCACAGACACACACAAATCAACCCCCAAAGCAACCAACCAACCAAATGAAAAAAGCTCAGGGGTTGGGCTCAACAGCAGAATGTAAGGGCTGGAGAAAAGAATCTGTGAATTGAAACACAGCCCAATAGAAACTACCCAATTTAAACAACAAAGAAAGCAGACGAGAAAAAAATGAACAGAGATGTATTTGTTCTTGTTGGGGGCTTCCCTAGGGGCTCATACAGTGAAGAATCTGCTGCAGTGCAGGAGATCTGACTCAGCCCCTGGTTGGGAAAGATCCCCTGAAGAAGGGAATGGCTACCCACTCCAGTATTCTTGCCTGGAGAATTCCATAGACAGAGGAACCTGGTGGGCTACAGTCCATGGGGTCACAAAGAGTTGAACACGACTGAGTGACTAACACTTTCATTACACTTTTCATTCATTCATTCTCTTTCTGATTTATAGAATCTCTTCATGCACTTTCAGCACATAAGAATAGGTATATCAGTTGTATGTGTTGCAGATGTCTTCTTCAAGCTGGTAACTTGCTTTCAGACTTTATTTAAGGTATCTTCTGTTGAACCGAAGTTCATCCCAAACTGTTTCAATGTAGGTCCCTCAGTGTCAAAACTTTTAAGACTTTGTATGCATGCCTGAGAATATTTGTGCTAAACTTTCATTTATTTGAAATTAGAAAGTTGTAACATTCTAGATTTAAAGGTCTCTTAATTAAGTACTTAAAAATAAAATCCTCTGTCTTTATGTATTTCCTATTGTTAGACTAATGACAATTTGATTTTGAATTCTCTTGGAGGTGATCTGCCTTTTCTCTCTGGAAGGCTGAGATCATCTCATTGGAATGAGGCATTTTCTCGATGAGTGATTCTCAAAGTTTGATCTTTGGACCAGCAGCATCACCATCCTGTTAGAGTTGTTAGAAATGCAAGTTTTGGTGCCTTACACCAGACCCACTGAATAAAAAAACTCTGGGGGCACAGCCCTGTAATCTGTACTTTAACATAACTGCAGGTGAGTCTGATGCACACAGAAGTTTGGAATCATTGTTCTAGATCCTTGCTAGTCAGAGTGTGATCCACAGTTGAACATCATCAGTTGCAGGCATAAATCTATCAAATACTACATGGTGTTTGATTGGGATAATTATAATTTCACTTCAAGGCAATGGAAACTTAACTTTCATACCTCTTTTGACCTCATTAGAATTATTTGCAAAGTGTTGGTATGGCAAAGCCTTCTAGCAAAGTTTATGTTAGCGTTTGATATAAATTTTTTTTTGTTTGGTAAGTACACTGACTTACCAAAGTCACTTACAGTGGCTTTCAGACACTGAGTTTCATAATATTCTTTTATTAGCCATTATGGCAGCCCTCTTCAGTATTATTGCCTGGGAAATCCTATGGACAGAGGAGCCTGGCGGGCTACAGTCCATGGGGTCCCAAAGAGTCGGACATGATTGAGCGACAGAACAACAAGAGACATTGAACTTTGTCTTGAAAATTCTGTTTTCATTTTTTCCTTTGATTTTATTTTGTAGGCTTTGTCAGAAACAGCTGCCATGAAAACAGAAAAGCAATTGTCAAGCCTATCTGGAAAAATAAAATGTGAAGGGCCTAATTTTCATTTCAACAGTTTTGTGGGAACCTTGTACCTAAATAGTGAAAGGTATCATTTTTTCCCTTCTCAAACATTTTTTTGTCCACTTAATCTTCCCTGACAATAACTTTTATAGTCACTCTAAGTATAAAGATTGTTTATTCTCTAAAATTTTTAACCTACATTTATTTGGAATGGTGAGAAATGGATAACAAAGCAATTTTTTTCCTGTGCTGTTTTAGAAATAGATACTTTCTTTGAAGACACATTTGTTTTTATTGCTATTTTTCCAGAGAGTTAAACTTGACAAAGGAAATATATATATATATATATATATATATATATATATATATATATATATATATATATATGGTGAAAGTCTAGGTTTGTTTTACATTGTGAAAATAAAAAGTTCTGTGGTAATTTACTAATACTCTTTTTATTTTTTTAGCCCTATTTCAATTGGGCCTGACCAGATCTTGCTGAGAGGTACACAGCTCAAAAATACTGAGTGGATCCTGGGCATAGTTGTTTACACTGGATTTGAAACTAAATTCATGCAGGTAAATAATCTATGGTGACAAATAGCATTGCCCCAAATCACAACATTTTGTGTTTTTAGGAACCCTAGGACTTTGGACTTTGAGATGATAGATCTGCTATGTGGATCTGTTTCCTGTGAACTAGAGAGTGATGCTCCAAGAAGCAAGGTGGAAAACCATGGGCACACTTTCAGTCCATCAGTGATTTGGCAAAAGATGTTGTACTTTTTAACCATTGCAGTTTTTAACCTCCTTCACCATCAAACTGTAATTCATTTGTCTTGCTTGTTTTTGGTCCTTTTTGGTGTGTGGTTGCCTGTTATCATGCAGAATGCGGTCAAGTCACCCCTCAAGAGATCCAAGGTGGAGAAGGTGACCAACATGCAGATCCTGGTGTTGTTCCTGCTGCTCTTGGTCATGTCCTTGGTGAGCTGTGTGGGAGCCATACTCTGGAGAGACAGGTACCGAGCAGAGCCCTGGTACATCGGGAAGAAAGGTAAGTGTCAGAACATGGGAGGAAGACGCCGCTTTTGTAAGTTACTTCCCGTGTTTTCATGTAAAAGGGAAGGCTCTCGTTTTAACTGGAGGCTGGTGCTCTTGCTTTACTTGTTTGTTTTCAGAAACTGAAGGTTAATGAGTTTTAGAAATAGAACATTTCCTTCTTAAGCACCAACCTCCAGCATTTTTACAACTTCCTTTGTGTTTAGTTAGAGCTTCTTCCTCCCATAATTCAACTATATAAATTTAATATGTAAGTCTGAGATGCAAGTTGTCAGGAAGACATATATAAGGCAGTGCATATAGATCCTCTGAACAATTTCTAGATATTTTTAAGTAAAATATCTTTTACTTCTTTCCCTGGGTTTAAAAAAATCATTATAATAATTATCTCTTCAGCTTCAAATCTACGGTTATTGTTACTTTAGTCCCTAAGTCATGTCTGACTCTTTTGCAACTCCATGGACTGTAGCCCACCAGGCTCCTCTGTCCATGGGATTCCCCAGGCAAGAATACTGGAAAGGGTTGTCATTTACTTCTCCAGGGGAATCTTCCTGCCCCAGGGATCAAACCTGGGTCTCTTGTATTGACAGGCAGGTCTTTTACCACTGAGCTACCAGCGAAGCCCTCAAATCTACTGTTATATACAGTTTAAAAAGTCCGCCTCATCACCCTCTTCCCCATCTGCTGTGTTTAGCAACTTCCTTTCTTCAATGCTTTGCTCACCACCTTATCCAAGACCCATTTCTGTGCCTCCAGCTTTGTGTTTTTTTTGCTACACACCTCACAGAGTTCGTCCCGCTGTAGTTCCTGACTCATCCCACTTTCTCAAGCTATCTGAAGTTCTCCGAGGACAGGATCTAAGTCTTATTAGAATTTGTATCCCCATGCTTCTATGCACCCTATTACATGGTTGATTGGTACTTAGCTAATATTTTAAAAACTATTTTATATCTGTGCCCACTTAATTATACTCTTAATAATAAGTTCCATGGAGAAAAATTCCACAATTTAAAAAAGTAATAATGAGAACACAGATGAATAAAGATATCGCCTGAAGCCGCAACGTGGTTCCTCTGATTTTTCTTTCACAGATTATGACTATCACAGCTTTGGGTTTGATCTTTTGGTATTCATCATCTTGTACCACAATCTCATCCCCATTAGTCTGCTGGTCACTCTGGAAATTGTGAAATATATCCAGGCCCTGTTTATAAACTGGGTGAGTAGTAAATTCAGGAAATTAAGACAGTTCTCTCTTGGGTTATGGCTTTGGTTTCAAGAATCAATGTGACTGAGTCCTTGTGGCGGGGCCAGTGCAACTGACAGGCCAAAAGCCAAGGCTGACTCAGCAGTGCCTGGACGCCTTTGACTCACTCTTGAGGACACAACATTTTCCCTATATATCTATTTTCCAAATGATCAGAAATATTTAAGAGATAGAGGCTTAGTAGCAAATGTAGAGAAATAGTCAACCATTAAAACTTAAGATACTCACAAAGGAGAGTCCAATAGACTTACAATAGATTTACAGAGTTTGGCAAGAATGACAGAAACAATGGCATTTCAGCATTCCTTCAAATTAAGAAAAATATTTCTTAGGTTAGAACCATGTATTGACGGAAGTTAATACTTTGTCAGTTGTGACTGAACAGATTTTCAAATCTGTGTGTAGGGTTGTCACTTTAAGTTTTTTTTTGTCTTCATATTGTTCTTTTTTTATTGGAGTACAGTTGATTTACAATATTGTGTTAGTTTCAGGCATATGGCACACAGTAATTCATAGTAGTTTGTATTTGCTGATCTGTATTATTATTATTTTTTTAACTGGAGGACAATTCCTTTACAATGTTGTGTTGGTTTCTTCTTTGAAATAAAATTCTTTCTGGATGTCACCTTAACAGGATCCTCCTAATATGTTGATGAACTACCATCATTTGAAAGGGAGTATTATTTTAACAACCACAAAATTAGACAAAGTGCCCTCAAACATCTGATATTTCTCACCTGATATCAGTTCTCATCTGATATTTGCAGTAGCTCTGAGTAGTGCCAGGAGGGAGGTCCCTGTTACTACCCTATCTGATAGATGTAAGAATTGAGACATGCTTAAGGCCACACAGCATGCCTGAGGCACAGCCAGGATTGAAAACTGCATCTTCCAAATCACCTTGACCTTTGTTTCTACATGGCTTTGCTTCTCCTGAATCGACTCTGCCAACCCATGTGAAAAACTAGCGTATATGCGTCCCAACCCAAGTATTCTGGACTCTCCACTGTGAATCCTTTGTAAATGTCAAGCGCATCAGACCAGTGGCAGTGTGGACTTCCTGAAGACGTTTTGAGCCTGGTTCTGTCTGTGTGGCTTGGCTATTTTGTTTGTTTCCTGCAGGATGAAGATATGCATTTTAAGGGAAGTAATGTCTGTGCCATGGCCAGAACATCCAATCTTAATGAAGAGCTTGGGCAGGTGAGGACCCCTCCAGGGCTGGGCAGTGTGACAGGAGTGCCACAGGAGGTGGGTCTAGGGAGAGCGTGTGCAGAGCTGAATGGCCAGATTTAGCCGTGGGCTAGAGGTAATATGGGACTTCCCCAGTGGCTCAATGGTAAAGAATCCGCCTGCAGTGTAAGAGACCCAGGTTCAGTCTCTGGGTTGGGAAGACCCCCTGTAGGAGTGCATGGCAACCCACGCCAGTGTGCTTGCCTGGGAAATCCCATGGATAGAGGAGCCTGGCAGGCTATATAGTCCATGGGGTCGTAGAGAGTTGAACATGACTGAAGTGACTGAGCATGCACATAGATAATGTGACACCCCTGTGAAGCTTTAGAAATATAATTTGTTCCAATTATTAAGAATATTGCATAATAGGTTATAAGTAGAACACATCTGATATAGGTTATTTTGTGCTTATGAGAGAGTGAAAGAGCTGGGAGGGAGGTAGAAGAATGAAAGAGCTGTGGGACAGGTGGGAAAAACTGCTGGGGGCTCCCAGGGCTTCAGGTAGCTTCCAGGGAGCCACAGGGACCCTGGAATCTGGGGGATGGCTGGGTTTCTGCCTCTTTAAGGCAGGTGACTCATAGGGGAGCATCCACAGGCTGTTGTAAAATTTCACATTGGCCAAATCCATGCATCTGCCCACAGCTGCCAGAAGGGAAACAGTAGAGCTTCTGGATCTTCACTGAAAATGCCTCTCAATGGTGGAATCTAATCTGCAGACCAGAGAAACATAGTAGCCTCCAGCCTCTATTCCTGCCTTACAATAGAAAGGCGGGAATGACGTCCAGTTACCAACAGACTGTTGTTGGTTGACTTTTAAATGAAAATGGCATCTTTACAAGTTTAAATTCAGTTTTAAAAACTCCCAAGATTATTTGTCAATTATACTATTACTATAATAAAGCTGAAAAAAAAAGCAGCAACAACTCTCACAGCTGTACAGAACTTGAAGGAAGAAAGACCTGGAGTTGTTACTTTTTTCTATCTACTTTATGTTCTGTCTCTATATATGTATTTACCAGATTATGATTTTCTATCATTCAATTAATTAGAGGCCACATATAAATTATGGTAAAAGGCAGAATTTTGAAGTTAAACATCCTGAGTGTGAATCCTGGTTTCATCATTTACCAGCATAGACAAAGATACCACTGGAGAAGGAAATAGCAAGCTACTCCAGTATTCTTGCCTTGGAAATCCCATGGACAGAAGAGCCTGGTGGGCTACAAAAATCCATGGGGTTGTGAAGAGTTGGACACAACTGAGCATACATGGATGCACAGGCACCACAAGAAAAGAAAATTACAGGTCAATATCCCTTATAAACTCAGATGCAAAAATCCTCAATAAAATATTAGCAGATCAAATTCAACATTAATAAAGGATCATACATCATGATTATTTATTCTAGGAATACAAGACTGGCTCAATATGCACAAATCAACCAATGTGATACACCCTTTAAACAAAATGAAGGATAAGAAATGTATGCAATAGATGCAGAAAAAGCATTTGACAAAATTCAATATCCATGTTTCATAAACATCTCAATAAAGTGACTACAGAGGGAACATATTTCAACATAATAAAGGGTGTGTACAACAACCTCACAGTTAAAATTATACTCAGTGAAAAATGAAAAGTTTTTCCTCTAAGTTAAAAAAATAAAACAAGGATGCCTCCGCTTGTTAGGGTAGCATTAAAAAAATGCTACTTTTATTCAACTTAGTATTGTAAATCCTAGCCATGGCAGTTAGGTAAGAAAAATAAATAAAAGGCATCCAAATCAGAAAGGAAGAATTAAAGCTGTCTCTTTTGGCATGTGACATATTATGTATAGAAAAACCCTAAAGTCTGCACCAAAAACCTGTAAGCAATAATAAAAAAAGAACCCAGGAAAGTTGCATGATAAAAAACCAATATACAGAAATAAGTTGTTTCTGAAAATAAAAACAAATGTTTCTGAAAAATTCTGCCTTTTATCATCATTTTTGGTGACTTTATATAACAAATAGTTGGCATCCATCTTGTCTATCCAAATAATGCAAAGATCTTAAAACTTTAAATCCACATTGCTTTTCAGTGTTCATTGGACAGAAACGATCACCTACAAAATTTCCATTTGTCTTTAAATGATCATTATATTAAATGATCATGATTAAAATGGCTTTGAGTCTGTTTTTCTTTTTCATCTGAGGTATACATATATATTGGTATATCAATACCAATCTAGCTACTTAATGTTTTCTAGGTATTTTTCACGAGATTTCTTATGTCAGGAAAATGAACTTGGACTTCTGAATTTCTTAGGTTTGATGGCTTGAAGTTTACTTTGCATATTACCATAGAATTTCATCTCAAGTGTAAAACAAAGAGAACACTATGGCTTCTGAAAGAAGTAGATATTAAAGATAGGATTCTTACAGATTGAAATCCTTGTTTTCTAAAAATTCACATAATTTGAGGGTTTAAAGAGAAAGAATGCCATCTTTGCTCTCTAAAATGCATTTTAAATTATGTCATTTATCATGTTAAGTTTTTCTTCATTTAGTTAAAATTTAAATGTATTTCTGCTTTGTGTAGGTGGAATACTTATTCTCTGATAAGACAGGAACCCTCACTTGCAATATTATGACATTTAAGAAGTGCAGTGTTGCTGGTATAATGTATGGGTGAGTGTTTTTATTGCCATACTCTGTTGGAAGTTCCCATTTTTTTTTTTCTTAACAAAATTAAGTAGACTTCATTTACTCTAGAACTTATCTGAACTTCTATTCTAGTACTATAACTATATCTGAATGAGATTGCAACTTAACATACCTTAAATGAAAACTTGCAGTGTCTTTATTTTCTAAAATATGGTTTACGTCTACTTTTAAACATGATTAGAATTCCTAAAGAGTTTTATATTTATAACCTGTAATCATCATATTTCCTCCCTCACTTTCTCTTAGAGATCTGTCAAGCAAAAGTGATGATGGTGCAAAAGACTTAAGGTGACTAGATAACATTCTCTCCTTTGCCGGTGTTCCTTTCCCCTGGACGTTTTATCATGCTGAAGCACTGACATACAATCACACAGCCCCCATTGTTCAGACCCCTAGTGGCAGTTCTCAGGAAGCTCCCTGGTATAGATCTTTCCCATGTTTCAAAGAACCCAGAATCTATTCTTCAGTTTACTGTGTTGGTGGCAATTTCCTCTGCCTCAGAATCTGTATACCCATACCATTTTCAACACAAGTTTAAGCATTTTCTAATGCAACTTGAGATCTTGGAAGTTGTACAATTTGACATGGGGGGGGGGGTCCTGTGTGTTCAGTCATGTCCGACTCTGTGTGACCCCATGGATTGTAGCCCCGCCAGTTTCCTCTATCCGTGGGAGTTTTCCAGGCAAGAATTACTGGAGTGGGTTGCCATTCCCTTCTCCAGGGAATCTTCCCAACCCAAGGATCTACCCGTGTCTCCTGAATCTCCTGCATTAGCAGGCCGTTTCTTTTACCATCGAGCCACCAGGGAATTATAATTTGACAGAACACTGAATATTTACTAGTTGTAAGTGTGATTTAGTGAAAACAGAATATGGGGCTATATTTCACTTAGGTCTGTGTGATTGCTGACTGGTACTACTAGGAACTTTTAGTTAAAATGAATGTTATCTGTTCTTCTTCAGTCAGTCTCCTTGTTCCATCTCAGACTCCTATGAATTCAATGACCCAGCATTGTTGCAGAACTTTGAGAATGATCATGTAAGTCTGCTATTTTCCCTCTATGTTGACAGGGTATTGTTATATAACTTTCAAACATACATGTATTTTCCTAAAAGGAAAAGAGAGGGAGTCTTGAAAAGTTTTTGGTATTAATATAGCAAGCAAGGGATTTAACATGAAAAGTATGAGCTATGCCTTGACTTGAGTGTGAATGAATTCAGACGTTATATAGGAATATTCTACTATGTAGCAATCTGTGAAATCCTATCTCTATCTGCTTTTAAACTCTTTGGTTCTATAGCATGCAATCAATATCTTCACTTATTTATTTTAAGATATTGATCTAGCTGATGGGAAATCTTGATCTTCTAAAAATAAAAGTGATCTTTGGGACTTCCCCAGTAAACTAGTGGTTAAGACTCTGCCTTCCAACACAGGGAGCATGGGTTCAATCCCTGGTCAGGGAATTAAGATCCCAAATGCCTTGGGGAGCAGCCAAAAATTAAAATAAATAAAAGTGATCTTTAAAATGTAAAACCTGTACATGTTCTTCCTTTGCTTAAGACCCTTCTGAGGACTGGCACCACATTTAAGATAGAATCCTGACTTACTACTGTGGTCCTCTCTGTTTCCAACCTCATTCTGTGTCTCTGATCCCTACACTCAAGATGTTAGAGCCACATTTATCTTGAAGCTCCACAACAGATGAATCTGTGTCCTGATTTTGGGTCCTGGGAAAGTGCTACAACCTTTGGTGTGTGCCACCACACACTTGAACACAGACCCACAATTAACCTTTGCATTTAGGTCTTAAGTTAAACATCTAAATATGCTTTTTTTCTCTTGTCAGTTCAGTCATTCAGTTGTGTCTGACTCTTTGCAACCCCACGGACAGCAGCACGCCAGGCTTCCCTGACCGTCACCAACTCCCAGAACTTACTCAAACTCATGTACATTGAGTTGGTGATGCCATCCAACCATCTCATCCTCTCTCTTCACCTTCTCCTCCCGCCTTCAATCTTTTCCAGCATCAGGGTCCTTTCCAATGAGTTAGTTCTTTGCATCTGGTGGCCAAAGTATTGGAGTGTCAGCTTCAGCATCAGTCCTTCTGGTGAATATTCAGGACTGATTTCCTTTAGGATTGACTGGTTTGATCTCCTTGCAGTCCAAGAAACTCTCAAGAGTCTTCTCCAACACCACAGTTCAAAAGTATCAATATTTTGGTGCTCAGCTTTCTTTATAGTCCAACTGTCACATCCATACATGACTACTGGAAAAACCATAGCTTTGACTATATGGACAAACTTGGCAAAGTAATGTCTCTGCTTTTTAATATGCTGTCTAGGTTGGTCATAGCTTTTCTTCCTGGAGCAAGTGTCTTTTAATTTTATGGCTGCAGTCACCATCTGCAGTGATTTTGGAGCCCCCCCCCCCCCCCCCACCAAGAATAAAGTCTCTCACTGTTTCCATTGTTTTTCCATCTATTTGCCATGAAGTGATGGGACCGGATGCCATGATCTTAGTTTTCTGAATGTTGAGTTTTAAGTCAGCTTTTCACTTTCTTCTTTCACTTTCATCCAGGAGTTCTTTAGTTCTTCTTTGATTTCTGCCATAAGGGTGGTGTCATCTGCATATCTGTTATTGATATTTCTCCTGGAAATCTTGATTCCAGCTTGTGCTTCATCCAGCCCAGCATTTCGCATGGTGTACTCTGCATCACCTCCCTGAAATATGCTCCTGACTTCCCTATCACACCTCCTTCTTGTTTCCTCCAGCTTTGTGAACACCTGCGTCCCCAGGGAGAACAAACATCCCTAGAGAGCAGGGTCTTCCTGTGCCCTGTGGTCGCCCCAGCCCCCACCTCTGCCCCTGACTCAGCCTCCACTCCACAAACGCATTCTGAATGTGTGGTATGGTTTCTAGCCAGTGCTTACTCTGTATGGATCTGAAGCGAAGTCTTACTTGGTGTATATATATATATGCAGATTATATAGGACTTTTGAGTTGAAGGGGCAGGTTGGAAGAGAGTCATTAGCTGTGTCCCTTTCTTACAGCCCACGAGAGAGTATATAAAGGAATTTCTTACTCTGTTGTGTGTGTGCCACACTGTTTTTCCAGAGAGAGAGGGAAACAACATAAGCTACCAGGCCTCCTCTCCAGGTAGGTGCCGTGTGCCTGTGAACACCTGGCAGGTGATGAGCCCACAGAGGAAGGGAGGCCATCACAGATCCCCAGTCGTGCCTGCCTTTCTCCTTGCCTGAAATTCTTACCAGTTTGGGGCATTCGTATACGGCTCTGAGCCACTCTGAAGCTCTGGGGCTCCCACTCTCCACATACCCCACACACCCCCAAAGTGCCCAGAAGGCTGGCAGGGCGTGGTCTTAGAGCAGGGGCTTAGAAGCAGGTTACAGTCAGTAACCAGGCACGGGGCAGGGTAAGGCCATGCAACATTTTATGGAAGTGCTACTAATGTTGTGGAGAACAGAGAAGACCTCAGTGAGCAGGAGGAAAGTGTTTTAATTCCAGGCTGGTGGATTAGCCCCACTGACCCTACTTAACCAGATTTCTTTTTCTGTCAACACTCTCTGCTTACCTAGAAGCACTGATAAACACATTTGGGTAGAAAACCCCAAGTTCTAAAGAATGACATGATATTTTACTGCTGGAGAAATCTGTATTAAATTAAGTATAGTGTTAATACACTTGCTCAGTCTCCATTAATTCAGGCCTTTTATTGACAGATGAAGCAGCTTTAGTGAAAGGAGCCAAGAAACTTGGCTTTGTTTTCACCGCAAGGATGCCGAACTCTGTCACCATAGAAGCTGTGAGTAACACTTCATATACTTTCTAGCAGTTTACATGCACCTGCTCATCCAGAGACACACATGTACAATTTTTCTAATCATGCTGATTTTAGATTGGAGAGGTGTTTCAGTCTTAATCTGTCGCTATAGGAAGCACTTTTGTTAATATTGTCCAGGTTGCAAACAATATTCTTACCAGAGGAGGGCACCGTCATCTCATCAGACTTGCAGGAAGGCTTTATTTTGAAAAAGATATGTATTTGGAGGGTGAAACTTGTTCATGATTGGGAGTGTGAGTTACTTTGTGAGACAAATACTTTTTTCCTAAGGTAAGAATATGTTGTCTTATTTTCCTGTAGATGGGAGAAGAACTCACATTTGAAATACTTAATGTACTGGAATTTTCTAGGTAAGCTACCTTTTTGTTCTGTGTGTGCATTTTCCAGGGCTCTTCTTTGACTATTCAACTGAGATTTGGCTGTAAATGAAAACCTAAAAACAGAATCCTGAAATTCTAGTTAGCTTCTACACACCATTGCATCTCAGTTCAGTTCTTGCTTCTCTAGGCCTCATTATGATAATTATTTTAATTGGAACACTCTTCTCTGAGGCTTAAGCGTTTCAATTTTACCAAGATTTTCTTCTCCCCGAAGGAGATCCTCCTCCTCTCATTTTGGCCATAATTTCTATGAACCTCTTACTTCTCTTCCAATCTTGAACATCTTTTTCTTGATCAGTCTTATTCCTGGGGGAAAATAAAGTTATTTTTTTGAAAGAGCTTGAAAACATGGAGGAAGTAATGACTGAGAGCCCATCTGGTCTGTAGGACATGTTCAGAACTGTCCTCTGAGGGCCATGACGGCCATACCACTTGGAAGACCTATAGTTGGGGCTCCATTTGAATGACCTTCCCAGTGTCTCTAAGCAAATATGTGGCAGAATCAGGATTGAAACCCAGGTCTACTGGTTTCAAAGTCCTTGGTATTGTCAACCAATCTGTGCCTCTGGAGGTAAAAGAAAAGTTGCTGTTTAGTTGTTAAGTCGTGTCCAACTTATGACCCCATGGACTGCAGCACACCAGGTTTCCCTGTCCTTCGCTATCTCCTGGAGTTTGCTCAAATTCAAAGAAAAGCTAAAGAATTTTTTTAAAATGTATTTTCATCTCCGTGGTGTGCATTGCAGTCTATAAAGCTAAAAATATTTTTCTAGAACATTCGAGGAGTCCTAGAAAAAAATATTTTTCTAGAACTGTTCGAGGAATAAGGTGGCCTTGATGACCGCCTGTTTGTGCAGCCTTTGCTCCATTCATGTTGAGGGCAATAAAGAATATTGAACAGTATGACTTGATGGAGACTGTGGTGCCCCGGGAGGTGGAAGTTTACCTCTGAGGGGCCTGGGAGCCTGTGCGAGGAGGTGGGGTTTGGGCTGGTGACTGAATGGTGGAAGGAGAGTTAAGAGTGGGCGAATGACCTGGTGAGGAGGAAGGACTGTCTCGGCCAGTTTACTGTGGCTGTGTGGAGGACAGAGGTGAGAGGAGATCTTCAAGCCGATTTGGGCTCCTAAATCAGGAACAAAAGCAGTGAGCTTAGGTTCTATGATAGCTATAACACACACACACACAAAATCAGGAGGGCTTTGAGACAGAACTATACATTCAAAAGATTCTGGCATCTACTGAGCCAGCAATTTAACATCTTGTGCAGGAAAATGGGATCAGAAAGGTCTAGTTGATGAAGATGGTGTGAGGACTGAAAATCATACAGGACCAGGCCTGCTTTCCCCTTCTCTCATCATTATATTAAGCGCATTACATGTATATAAAATTTATGTATTTTAAGTAATATACATGTTGTATAATACATGTGTATGTATAATAATACATAAAGATGTTGCATTATATATGCATCATGCACTATATTATATTATAATAGTACATATTAATCTCATATATCCTAATATGATCTATTGTATATACTTGTGTCAGTAAATTCCCATGGAAGAAAAGAATAGTAGTAGAAGAAGGTGGAGATTCATAATCAGAATTTCAGTTAAAGGAAGTCAGTAAAGAAGGAAGAAGAGGAGGGTGGTAATAAACATGCCAGCCTTTTTAGCCATAGGCAGCTGAGGATTCTGACAATTAGAATTCTTTTGACTTTGAGTTTTTGCTTGGGTGGTAGCTCTACATACTGAGGAAAACAAACTAACAACACTTTCGATATTGTTTTAGTAACAGAAAGAGGATGTCTATAATTGTCCGAACTCCTGAAGGACAGCTACGGCTCTACTGCAAAGGGGCCGTAAGTACTGGGATTCAACATTCTTGTAATGAATTTTAAAATGTCGTTACTTTGTATGTGCTGTTATCACTGGTGGTTGATAGCATTAGGTTGAAAAGTCCATCTCAAGGCCGCCAAACCCACTGAAATGCCACCAGAATTTTATTAAACTTTGATGTCAGTGAAAACGTGCTGTCACTCAGCTATTTTTTTGAGAACCAATGATCTGCAGTTTTGGCTGCTACAAGTAATGCTCCTGTGACCATTTGTTTGCAACTCTTTCTGTGGACACATAGTTTTATCTCTCACTGATAAATATCGAGGAGTAAAATTATTGGATCACTGTGGGAGCTATATATCAACTTCTTAAGAAACCACCAAGTTGAAGTTACATTCTTACCAGCAGTTGTTACCAACATCAGGCCTGGTTAGTCTTTTTAATTTTGCCGTTCTGATAGGTGTGTATCTCACTGTGAATTGAATTTACATTTCCATGATGACTGATGATAACAAACATTCTACCATGTGTTTTTCATCTGTGATGAGTGTTCACAAGGCTACCACTATGCTTTCAGGGAGTCTCTAAAAGGATTCATGGGACTTAGCACATAGTCATGGACCTGAGGTGGAAATATTCATAACTTCAAATTCCATTTCTTTAATAATATAGAGCTCTTCAGAACATTTTTTTCTAATTAGCTAGTTAGCTTTGATTTGTGGTTTTTATAGAACTTTTCTATTTCATCCAAGTTGTGGAACTTACTTATTTCATCCAAGTTGTGGAATTTTTCCTAGTTGTGGAAAAATTGTTTGTCATAGTCTCTTTACTATTTTAAATTTTATTTATTTATTTTTGGCTGTGCTAGGTCTTTATTGTTGTGGATTACTCTCTAGTTGTGGTGTGTGGGTTTCTCATTGCCATGGTTTCTCTTGTTGTGGTGCATGGGGCTTAGTTGCTTCACGGTAGGTGGAATCCTCTAGGACCAGGGATGGAACCCATATCCCCTGCATTGGCATGCAGATTCTTAACAACTGGTTAAGAATGTCTTAAGACCAGGGAAGTCTTCTTTATTTTTTTTTTCAATCTTTGTTTTTGTTTGTGTGTGTGTATGTGTATCTTTAAAGTGTGTTTCTTCAAGGGAGCATGCTATTGGGTCTAGTGTTTTAAATCTGTTCTGGAAATCTCTGCCTTTTAACTGATGTTTAGACCATTTATATAGTATGGTTATCTATATGACTAGGTGTAAATATATCATCTTGCCATTTATTTTCTATTTGCCCCAGTTCTTTTTTATTTTATACTTTATTTTGGATTTCTTGAATTTGTTTTTCCAATTTCCTTGTTTTAAAACTTAAAGTTTTTATTTTAGTAGCTACTTTGTGGCTTATAATAGGTATCTTTATTACATTTCTCCTTCAAGTGATATTATATTACTTCACATATAGTGCAAGAACCTTACAATTCTATATTTCCATTTCTCTCTCCTAATCCTTCTGGTATGCTGGTCATACATTTTAATTTTACAAATGTTACAAGTTTCACACTTTACAGCTATTAACTTTGTCCAATTTCTTAGAATAAAAATAATTAGATAATGAGAGAAATAATACACACACACACACACACACACACACACACATATATGTATGCACATGCCAATACCATGTCCAGTGCTCTTCAGACTCATATTTCCATCTGGTATAATAATCTTTTGTCTTAAGAAGTTCCTTTACTATAGCTTATAACATAGATCTATTGGTGATACATTTTTTCAGTCTAAGTCAGAAAGAAAATATGTATTTCATCTTTATTTTTTCTAACCTTTTGAAGTAAATTTTTGCTGAGTATAGACTTCTAGGCTGACCATTTTCTTCTTTCAGTGCTGTAAATATTTTGCTTTACTGGCTTCTCACGTGCATTGTCCCCATGAGATATTTGCTCTGTTCCTTGTCTTTGTTCCTCTGTATGTAGCATCTTTTTTCCTGGAATTGTGCCTTCACTGGGGCTTCTTGAGCTCCTTCACTTCTATAAGCTATAACAAAAAAATGATAAAAGTTTTTGTAATTCAGATTATCAGGCTTAGATAAGATGTTAATCACTTTGTGTGGCTTTTTTCCTATAGGATTCAGTGATTTATGAGAGACTTTCAGAAAATTCTCTCTTTGTGGAGGAGACATTAGTCCATCTGGAAAATTTTGCTAAAGAAGGTAAGTGAAACTTATTTAGAATTGAGTTCCCTTTTGTAATGTTGTCCTTAACTGTTGAAATTATAGCCTCAGTGCATGCTCGGGGGAGCTGTTGGTATGTGAGACCTTGTATGCCTTCTGTCTGGTTAAAAATAAATGGTTCCCCAAACAGGCCCTGTCCAGGCAGTCTTATTATTTTCCCTTTCTTCCACTCCAACAGTATTTTGTGCTTAGTTGCAAACACTAAAATGTATGTTTTTACATTTGTAGGCTCTTCCTTTATTCCTAAAGCAGTGTCTTCAGTCTATTATCTATTTCTAGACAGAGGATGAGATGGTTGGATGGCATCACCGACTTGATGGACATGAGTTTGAGCATGCTCCAGGAGTTGGTGATGGACAGGGAAGCCTGGTGTGTTGCAGTCCATGGGGTCGCAAAGAGTCGGACACAACTGAGTGACTGAACTGAACTGGAAATAAAGAGAGGTTTTTTGGGGTGTTTTTTTTTTTGGTTTGTGTTGTGTGTTTTGAAGTTAATCATTTTGTGTATAACTCAGAATGCTGACATAGTTGATATTTTCCTGCATTCTTTTATTCTTTTGATTTTGACTTATCATCCATCTCTTTATGAAATACATTCCTTGAGTGAGTTTTGAATAAGAACAGCATCCATTGGAAGATTTATAGGTGCTTTTAAAAGCAAGGAGTAATACTAAGAGTACCTTGAAAACTATAGTCCACTTTCTCCTTTTAGTTTACAAACTGCTGCTTCCTATAGACACATGTGTGTCTTGTGTGAGAGTATGGATATTTTGCAAGTTTACATTTTGGATCTTTTGGTGGTCTCTGAAAATATACCTGTGCTGTAGGTTGGTTGCAATAGGTAGAAGCATATGGGAACTATATTGACGACAACTTCTATAGGTCTTCTGCAGAGAGTTGTGTGTGTGTGTGCTCAGTGACTCAGTCATGTCCAACTCTTGGGACCCCATGGACTGTAGCCCTCCAGGCCCCTCTGTCCATGGGATTTCCCAGGGATGAATATTGGAGTGGGTTGCCATTTCCTCCTCCAGGGGATCTTCTTGACCCAGGGATGGAATCCTTGTCTACTGCTTGGCAGGCAGCTTCTTTACCACTGAGCCACCTGAGGAGCCTGTTCTGCAGAGAAACAGGAAATTCTCAAGTATTTGAATGTTTTGCCACAATTAACCTGAAATATTACAATCCGATTAAAAATTTTTTTCAGACGTGTCATTGCAGTTCAGTTCAGTCACTCAGCCGTGTCCAACTTTTTGCAACCCCATGGACTGCAGCCTGCCAGGCTTCCCTGTCCATCACCAACTCCTGGAGCTTGCTCAAACTTATGTCTATCAAGTTGGTGATACTATCCAACCATCTCATCCTCTGTTGTCTCCTTTTCCTCCTGCCTCCAATCTTTCCCAGCATCAGGGTCTTTTCCAGTGGGTTAGTGCTTTGCATCAGTACCCAAAGTATTAGAGTTTCAGCTTCAACATCAGTCCTTCCAACTCAGGACTGATTTCCTTTAGGATTGACTGGTTTGACCTCCTTGAAGTCCACGGACTCTCAAGAGTCTTCTCCAACACCACAGTTCAAAAGCATCAGTTCTTTGGCATTCAGCTTTCTTTATGGCCCAACTCTCACATTCATACACGACTCCTGGGAAAACCATAGCTTTGGCTAGACAGACCTTTGTCAGCAAAGTAATGTCTCTGCTTTTTAATATGCTGTCTAAGATGGTCATAGTTTTTCTTCCAAGGAACAAGCATCTTTTAATTTCATGGCTGCAGTCACCATCTGCAGTGATTTTGGAGCCCAAGAAAATAAAGTCTCTCACTGTTTCCATTGTTCCCCCCTCTATTTGCCATGAAGTGATGGGACCAGATGCCATGATCTTAGCTTTCTGAATGTTGAGTTTTAAGCCAACTTTTTCAGTCTCCTCTTTCACTTTCTTCAAGAGGCTTTTCAATTCCTCTTTGCTTTCTGCCATAAGGGTGGTGTCATCTGCATATCTGAGGTTATTGATATTTCTCCCGGCAATCTTGGTTCCAGCTTGTGCTTCATCCAGTCTGGCATTTCATATGATGTACCCTGCATATAAGTTAAATAAGCAGGGTGACTATATGCAGCCTTGATGCACTCCCTTCCCAATTTGGAACAAGTCCATTGTTCCATGCCTGGTTCTAACTGTTGCTTCTTGCCCTGCATACAGATTTCTCAGGAGACAGGTAAAGTGTTTTGGTATTCCCACCTCTTGAATAATTTTCCACAGTTTGTTGTGATCCACACAGTCAAAAGCTTTAGCATAGTTGATGAAGCAGAGATAGATGTTTTTCTGGAATTCACTTGCTTTTTCTATGATCGAAAGGAGGTTGGCAATTTGATCTCTGGTTCCTCTGCCTTTTCTAAACCCAGCTTGAACTTCTTGGGATTCAAGTTAATTTTCTGTTATCTCAGCATTTGTTGGGCTTACTTTAATGTTGGAAACTGAAGCCTCTTATTCTTTCGTTCATTCGACAAATAGTTATTGAGCATCTATATAGTGCCCTGCAGTGTTTTCAGCTTCCAGGGCAGAAGTGAACAAAACATAGACAGTTAATGTCCTGTGAGAATATGCCAGTAATAGATGATGTCATGGGGTGAGGAGTGCTATGGAGAGAAAATAAACAGGGTAAAGGGACAGAGTGACGAGGTGCTCTCTGTGTTGGGTGAGTTATGTAGAGACTGCAGGAAGGGAGAGAGAATGACAGGCCCTCAGGAGAAAGTGTTCTGGGTATAGGATGTGCAAGTCCAAATGTTGGGGAATATGAGGACCAGTGAGGGTACTACAGTGAGCAAGGAGGAGGGAGGAAGGAAGATGAGTAAGGAGACCAGGTGGGTCAGGAAGGGCCACACGAAGGCCTTTATTGTCCCATGGGCTCCGAAACACTTTTGAATTTTGTTTTCAAATTCTCTACTTCTATCCAATCACTGGAAGCCTCACCAGGTGATCTCTCTCTTGCAGGTCTGAGAACTCTCTGTGTTGCCTACACAGACTTAACTGAAATAGAGTATGAGCAGTGGCTGGTCATGTATAAGAAAGCCAGCACAGTGGTACAAGACAGAATACAAAGTCTGGAAGACTGTTATGATAGAATTGAACAGGTAATGTACCCCCTATGTGTTGTCCATGCCAACACATTTGAGGAAAATGAGCTTATCAATGTAGTCATATCTTGGTGTCATGTTAAAAGCTCAGGTAAATTTTTTTCTGAAGTATACATCTGTCTTATTGTATTGAGAATTCATAAAATGTCTTTTAAATTATTCAAAACATTTCTCCCTGTTTTGAATCGTATCCTAGTCTCTTCAATCTTGTTATCCTCTGTATGGCTTCTCCCACTTGAAGAGAAATACATGTTTATTATAGAAAAATAAGCTAGAATAACATATAACAATCATCTGAAATGTTGGGCTAATGGCTGAGTTCCAATCTCTTCCCTTTGTTCTTTTGTGTGTATTACATATGTAGTATCCTCTTGTGTGTATTTGTGTGTGTGTGTGTGCTCAGTTGCTCAGTCCTGTCTGACTCTTTATGACCCCATCGACTGTAGCCCACCAGATTCCTCTGTTCTTGGAATGCAAGAATACTAGAGTGAGTTGCTATACCCTCCTCCAGGGGATCTTCCCAACCCAGGGATTGAACCCACGTCTCCTGCATTGGCAGGTGGATTCTTCACCACTGAGCCACCTGAGAAGCCCCTAACCTAACCTAACCCTCATTTAATTGGTGTATTTAGACCACTATAAACATTTAGGCCATGTTTATAGTGATGATTAGTTTAATATATACTGTATTTGTAACTATTTTTATTTGTTCCCACTTTTTTCTTTTTATTTTTTTCCACTTTTTTTTTTCTGCTTTCTTTGGTTCTAATTGAGGATTATATATAATCTGCTTTCTTGCTCTCTTTTTTAGTATATCAATCATACTTCCTTTAAAAATGTTTTTAGTGATTGTCAAAGAGTTTGAAAAGTCTACTTTCAAATAACACTGTAACCACTTCTCTCCAGTGGTAGACCAATACTTCACAATAGGAAGAAAAGCTATAAAATAAACCATCTGGTGATAAGAGATTTATGGAGAAAATTATGAAATTTTCCTTACAGACAAAAGTAAGGGCCTATACCTGTGGAAGGGTTTATACATTATATGGTGATGGTGGTTTAGTTGCTAAGTCGTGTCCAACTCTTGGGACCCCATGGACTGTAGCCCACCAGGCTCCTCTGTCCACGGGATTTTCCAGGCAAGAATACTGGAGTAGATTGCCATTTCCTCCTCCAATGGAAATTCCCAACCCAGGGATCAAACCTGTGTCTCCTGCATTGGGATGTGGGTTCTTTACCCCTGAACCATGAGGGAAGCCCTATAGTGAAATAGGGACAAACAGATCAGTGGAAGAAACTAGAACAAAATGTGTGAGTGTATGCACATATGGGACTTCGCATAATAAATTATTAGACGGCATGTTTTTTTCATCAAAATTTGCTCTATTTATTCCATCATAAAATATTTTTATCTTTACACTTGATCTTAGCCAAAAGGCCAAGAAACGATATATTTTTATCTTTAATTAGCAATAATGACTTTCTTTTCCCAAAAACATCTAGAAGTTCCTACTACTTGGAGCCACGGCTATTGAGGATCGCCTTCAAGCACGTGTTCCAGAAACGATAACAAGTCTATTGAAAGCGAACATAAAAATATGGGTCTTGACAGGAGATAAACAAGAAACTGCAATTAACATAGGTAACAGACAAAAAGAATGTTTTTTAAAAGCCTGGTTGTATGTGTATCCTAAATATACAGTTAAGAATGTATGGTTGTTAATAGTTAATAGTTACTAGTTTTTTATTTCTTCAGGAAAGTATAGTGCAGTGAAATCTTGCCATCACATGTCACAGAATTCAAACAAAGCAAACTCTTATCTTTCCTTCACCGTCTTGAAACAATGGAATGCAGAATGCCCATGAGTCATATGTAATTTCTTGTTCTTTTCCTTTGATACTTGAAGTTATGACATTTTTTCTCTAATGAAGTATATATCGGCTTGGCCAAAAGTTGGTCTTGGTTTTTCCATAAAATCTTACAGAAGAACCTGAATGAATCCGAATATCTGTGTTTGAATTGTATGTTTATTCATAAACATTGTAATCATTATCAGAATATTGGGTTAGTGTTTCTTTTTTTCTAAGCTCTGATGTCACTTGTTTGACTTTATAGTTTTTATTATGATTATTATTATTATTTCACTGTTTGATGGTATTTAGGGTTCAGATGTGTGGAAAAGGAGTTGAGCAACTTCCCTGGTGGTCCAGTGGTCAAGACTCTGCTCTCCCATTGCAGGGGGCTTGGGTTCAATCTGTGGTCAGGGAATTAGATCCCACCTGCCATAGCTAAAGAGTCTGTATGTCACAACTAAGATCCACTGCATCCAAATAAATAAATATTTACAAAAGGAAAAGGAGTTTAAAAATCAACTTTTAGCCATGAATATGTAAATGTTGATCATAAGAAGGGATTGAAATTATTATTTTTTTCATGATCATCATGGTATCCAGCTCTGGTTAGACTAACACATATTATGAAATGACCCTGTATTCATTGGACACCCTTTAAACTATGTTTCTGCTAATTTGTCAACTCTATATTCATTCATTTAACAAATATTGAACCCTTGCTATGTGCCAGAAAATTCTAGGATCTGGGAATGAAAAATTGAGTAATAAAGTCTCTGTCCTCAAGGAACTTACATCTACAAGACAAAAAATTAACAAGCAAATCACTAACTGTTGTAATGTTAATGCAGTAAGTGTTAAGACTGAAAACAAAGCATGGAATAGTCATGGATAGAGGGGTAATGAGACAGAAAACACATTAGGGAGGTGACATTTGAGCAGAGACCCAGATTGGAAGAAGGAGCAATCACTGGGAAAGTTCCAGGCAAATGTATGGCTCTGGTGTCTTATCTGAGCAACAATGGAAAGGCCAACATGTGTGGAGTATGGGGAGCAAAGCAGAGATGAGAGCTTGTCAGGCCACAGGAAGAAATGTGTAGGGTTTTGGGCAGGAGAGTGACATGATTTAATTTGTGTTTTAAAAATATCTTCTTAAAAAACAAAAGCAAAAAACAAAAAAACCCAAAAAAAAATATCTTCTTGCTGTTGTGTGGAAACTGGACTAAATGGAAGGCAGGAGATCATTTAGGACACTTTTGCGTAAGTCTTCTATACAAGAGATGGCAGTCATTTGTACTGGGATGTAATGGGAAATATTGGGGAGGGACTCCATTGGATCCTTTAATCACATGATTTTGGACTTGATAGGTCTACCTGTACTTGGATTTTCCCCCCCCCCGCAATGGCACATATGGTAGTATTGCACCATGCAGAACCACAGATTGTTGTTGTTAAGTTGCTCAGTTGTGTCTGACTCTTTGCAACCCCATGGACTGCAGCACGCCAGGCTTCCCTGTCCATCACCAACTCCTGGAGCTTGCTCAAACTCATGTCCATCGAGTCAGTGATGTCATCCAACCATCTCATCCATCCTCTCTCTTCCCCTTCTCCTCCTGCCTTCAATCTTTCCTAGCATCATAGTCTTTTCCAATGAGTCAGTTCTTCGTATCAGGTGGCCAAAATATTGGAGTTTAGCTTCAGTATCAGACTTTCCAATGAATATTCAGGACTGATTTCCTTCAGGATGGACTGGTTGAATCTCCTTGCAGTCCAAGGGACTCTCAAGAGTTTTCTCCAACACCACAGTTGAAAACCATCAATTCTTCGGCGCTCAGCTTTCCTCATAGTCCAACTCTCACATTCATACCTGACTACTGGTGATTGAGTCAGTGATGCTATTCAATCACCTCACCCTCTTTTGTCTCCTTCTCCTCCTGCCCTCAATCTTTCCCAACATTTGGGTCTTTTCTGACGAGTTGGTTCTTTGCACCACGTGGCCAAAATATTGCAGCTTCATCTTCAGCATCAGTCCTTCCAATGAATACTCAGGGTTGATTTCCTTTAGGATTGACTGGTTTGGTCTCCTTG
The DNA here is from genome assembly GCF_963930625.1 of Muntiacus reevesi. NCBI lineage: Eukaryota > Metazoa > Chordata > Mammalia > Artiodactyla > Cervidae > Muntiacus > Muntiacus reevesi. The sequence continues at coordinate 31,323,668 of NC_089259.1, forward strand.
CTGTCTAAGGGACTCCTTGTAGCCCAAGAATCACAGATATGGAGGGCCAATTATAAAGATACATGTGGATTTCTGACTGTATGTGGGTTAGCACCCTACCTCCTGCATTTTTCAAGGGCCAGTATAAATTTGGGGCACATTTGGTGGGTTAATCTGTCAGCCCTCATTGATATGGGTGCAGTAAGAGTAGATGACTGTTTCAAAGAATTTTGCTGTGAAGGGAGCAGAGACCTGGGGTGGTAGCCGGAAGAGAACAGAATTGATGAAGTGTTGATTGTCTTTGAAGGAGCTATTTCATCTCTAAACATCAGTTTCCTGCCTGCAAACTGGGGATGATAATAGTTTTTACTTGATAGAGTTGTGAAAATGCCCTGAGGTAACTCCCGTGAAGTTGTTGCAAAACACTTAGCAAGTCCTCTGGGAATGTCAGATATTAATGTAATTATGAAAGACTCACAAAGCAGGTCCGACCACCATGCAGTCACTTATCCATCTGGCAAACATTTGGAAATGTACCATCCACATGCTCTCCTTTTTCCAGCTCTCTCACATTTCTGCTTTAATGTGCCTTGCCATGTTCCTTGAGAACCATGCAGTCAGTGACCACAGTAACTCAGTGCATATCTTGTGAAGAGGCTCAGCTGGCCCGGCACCATGAAAAGGGACAATTGCTTTCTTACCACCTTCCTCAATTACATCTTTGCCAGGTCCACTCCCTGAAACCATTGGTTTTACCTGAGACTTCAATAGTCTCTTTGGCTCAGGACTGAAACTCAACCTAGATGAGACCCAGCAGTTACTGTTAAGAGCAGAGTTTTTATCCTTATTGAAAGAGACTTATTTTTGTTACCAGAAATCTACAATTCACATGAAGGAACCCTTACTCAGAATAACTGGATTGTGTTCAATCCAGTTGCGTTCAATAACTGGATTGATTCAATAACTGCTTTATTGAATTGTACATATTTTCAAATGACTGTTTAGTAACCATGGTGCTTTTGAAAAAAGAAGGGAAACTGTCTCCAGTTTCTTAGAGCAGGGATTGAAAACACAGGGAAGAACCGGCAGAACTAGAGGGAAGGGCAGAACACACATGTAGTGGGCAGAGGACAATCGTAAGTGTGTAGGGAAAAGGCAACACACACGTTGGAGGGGGAGTCCGTGGGGGAGCACTGGCCCCCCTGGAGGGGCAGCCAGAGAAGCAATGCCTTCTGGAAATGAGTACCCACTGTTGGCACAGGTTTTTAGCTCTTAGAAGATAATCGCAATTCTGTGCTTTGATATGAAATATCCTGATTTATAACTGTTGCTTAATGTATAACATGTTGTAAGGGCAAAACAATATATGCCTGTTGACTGAGTGCAGGTTGCTATCCTCCGACCTTAAGTTCTGGGTCCTAGATTGGACTTTGCTGCTGCTGCTACTGCTAAGTTGCTTCAGACAGCAGCCCACCAGGATCCTCTGTCTCTGGGATTCTCCAGGCAAGAATACTGGGGTGGGTTGCGTTTTCCTTCTCCAATGCATGCATGCATGCTAAGTAGCTTCAGTCGTGTCCAACTCTGTGCGACCCCATGGACAGCAGCCCACCAGGCTCCTCTGTCCACAGGATTCTCTAGACAAGAATCCTGGAGTAGGTTGCCATTTCCTTCTCAGATTGAACTTTACTGCTCACCTTAGAGGCTACTTATGCAGAGGAGACCAGTAGAAAGATAGAGTCAGTCAACTTTGCCTGGTATATGCTGATATAATTTGTTTTCTTAGAGGCTTTCTGAGCTCTTGCTTTTTCCCTCAGAAAATCAATAGGCTTTGGTTAGAGAGCTTTCGTGTTTCTTTCATGAGTTTGAATGGCTGAGGAATAATTCAAAGAGAAAAAAGATTGAGAGCTGGTTCTGAGAGCCAACATCATTGAAGAGAAATGCATAGCAAGCATAGTGGTTGAAAAGTCAGGCTTCAGAGTTATAAAGACCAAGGTTTGAACCTGAATCTTCTGTCTCTATATTTATGAGCCTGTGCCTTTGTAGGCTTTTCTAACCCTCAGTTTTCTCATTATTAAAACGGTCGCAATACACCTCTGCTGGTTGGGATGATTATGTGGAAGGGAGTCTGTGAAGGTTTTTCTAAGCTGGTGTATTAGACAGAGCGAGGGCTTCATAGATGTTAGCTCCTGCCTTTATGAATACTGTGGCAGTTTTAACTACCATCATCTCTCCAGGAGCTTAAGTTGACTAACATGGTACAGTTAAAAGGCTACATATAGTCTTGACACCAGTTCCAAACAAAATTTGGCTAAGAATTTAGCAGGAAGCTTTCTTTCAGGAACAAATATGTTAGGATTGTTTTTTGTCAACAGCAAGAAATAAAAACAAAGGTTTACTGTCACACATTTTTAACATATTTCCTAGACCAGCTTCTAGTTCTATCAGCTTCTGAAAGTTTTCTGATAACATGATTCGACATGAATCTGCGGCCTCTTGACCTCAGCAGCAAATGTACTATTACATTTGGTTACATTCATTGGAATGTATGCGTGGTTTGTTTTCTTTTGTGTTAGCTTTGCTTCCTTGGGTTTTAAGAGGCTTATCACATATTCTGTTGTAAATCTTCCTTTGCACCCATCATAAAGCTGGGTACCAGTAAGCACTCAGAACTTGCATGCTGATTTGATTTGCATTTTGGTCATAATACATGGAAACTTTTTAGCCTTTGGATTCAGCCAGTGCGGGCAGCAGTGGCTTCAAGGAAGAGGGCTCCTCGTGGGGGCAGCACCGGGATCCTTGGTTGGAAGCTGGCTTTCCCGTCTATGTCTGGTTTGTGTCCCTGAGCACCTGCACAAATATTAACTTTCTAACCTGACTGCTAGGACAGGAGCTGCCAGCATTCAGGCAGTTAACTTCCCCAGTAACTTATTACAAAATGTAAGTGGAAATTACAATAAAACATGTCAGGAAGTCACTAGAATTCTTTGAAAATCTTAGTATCTCTAGTTTTGCAAAATATAACAAGACAAAGTGAATACCTACAAGTTTCAAAATAGAAATTTAATGATAATCATATTCTGTGGAAAAAAACACAGGAAGTGTCACATAGGAAGTGTCATATAAACCAAAAATTAATGAAGAGCCTTGAAAAATTATTTTCTCCTTGTAATTGTGCTGACTACAGTAGAAAACATACATATAGGCATTTTGAATTATATACAAATCATATATACAAATTATATACAAAGTTACTTTTGTTTTTGAAACCTACACAAGTTTCAGGAAATTTCAAAGAAAACATTAAAATGATATTGTATAAATTTATATTTAAATTCCAACTCTCATGAAACTGATTTGTGTGAAGATTTAAATCATTTTAGAAAATTTGTCCCATAAGAATCATCAGTTATTGATGTAAAAAAATTTAGTTTTCAAAATTATCAGAAATTTATCCATCTGCTACTTCTTGCTCAGTTTTTGTGCTGAGCCACTGGGCTTTGAAGAAAGTATGATAAAGGAAGAATATAAATAGATTTTTTTTTTTTTAATGAACTCAGGTAAGGCACTGAGCCTTCAGATATATGACTTCTTTATTTGTTTCTTTGTAGCTTATTCCTGTAAACTGTTATCAGGTGAAATGCCTCGTATCCAATTGAATGCAAATTCATTAGAGGTAAGTAATTTTTAAATATATATTTAATATGAATGTAACCAACTTGTTACTTGAAGGTTACTCAGCTCCTTAAAACCTACATAAGGTTGCCGTTAACTCCCACTCAAGTTCATTGGAAAGTTTAGGTTTGTCCCAAGATTCTTTTCCCAAGACTGAAATTTTTACTGGTTTTCTATTCCTTGTCACCCTGGCTCACATTATTCCTCTCTCTGTGTGTGTCTAGTCCTTTAATCACCACCCCCCCACCCACCCGCCCCAGTGTCATACCAAATCCAGGACTCAGATCCTTCATTTTTACAATGGAAAAAAGAGAAAAAATTTTGTCTATATAACAGTCTTTATGAAAAGTTTGAAAAGATCAATGCATTTACATTGCAAGAATGAAAGGAATTTGAAATCCAATATTGAGCATCCTTGCCCTTAAAAGGCTAGTTTTATAAAGTATTTTTTACTGTATAATTTTGTTAGACTCATTTTTAAATAATTTTAAATAGATTTCATTTATTCCTTTTCTGACACACTTTCCTTTTTTAAAAAATGTAGATCTGAGTTTCTGACATAGATCATTATTCTTCTCTGTGAAAAACCTTTACAAATATTTCTTACAAAGCAGATCTGCTGGTGAGGAGTTTTCTCAGTTTTTGTTTGAGAAGGTCTTTATTTCTCTTTCCCTTCGAAAGATAATTTCCTTGGATATAGAATTTGAGGTTGGGATTTCTTGTTCTTTCAATACTTTAAATGTCTTACCTTACTTTCTTTTTGGCTGCAAGCTTTTTGCCGAGAAGTCTGTTATTTATCTTCACTCCTCTACTGGTAAGGTGTTCCCTCCACTCTGAATTCTTATAAGATTTCCTCTTTGCCTTTGGTTTTATGCAGTTTTATTATGATATGCCTGGGTGTAGATTTTTGACATTTACCTTGCTTGGTGTCTTCTGAACTTCCTGGGTCTATATTTTGTGTCTGTAATTAATTTTGGAGTATTCTCAGTTATTAGCACTCAAACTTTTCCTTCTGTCCTCTGTTTCTTTTCCTTCTGGTATTGCAAATGTTTGTATGTTAGATCTTTAGAATGGTCCCACAGTTCTTAAATATTCTGTTATGTTTTCTCTTTTTTTCCTCTTTGAGCTTCAGTTTAGGAAGTTTCTATTGACATTTCTTCAAGTTCATTAATTCCTTCGTCACCTGTGTCCAGTCTACTGTTGAGTCCATAAAAGATATTTTTCATTTCTGTTACAGTGTTTTTCACAGTGTTTTTACAGCCCAGTGCGGGGTGGTGTTAAGGTATGTGGGCAGGGAAGTGTTCTATAGTGAAGTGAAGTGAAGTCGTGTCCAACTCTTTGCGACCCCATGGACTATAGCCTACCAGGTTCCTCTGTCCATGGGATTTCCCAGGCAAGAATACTGGAATGGGTTGTCATTGCCTTCTCCAGGAGATCTTCCCGACCCAGGGATTGAACCCTGGTCTCCTGCATTGTAGGCAGACACTTTACCATCTGAGCCACCAGGGAAGCTCTATAATCTTAGGTTAAATCTCAGTCTTCAAGAGAAACTGTACCCCTTTGTCTTAAGTGTTTCTTAGTGCTTTCTTTCTCCCTATAGTTGAGACAAGGAGACCACATGGGGCTGGAGTTGGTTAAATGACTTTCCCTCCAGGAGGGATAAGGCTCTGGTAAAGTTTTTAACCTCGGAGGCTAGGCTTTTGCGATGGAGAATGCTCTGGGCATATTTCCTTCTCTCTTAGAACCTTGATACCCAATTTTATGGAAGTTCACCCCATTATTCTGTTCCCATCTTTTAAAATTTTCCCAAAATTTCTCTGAACTTCCTCTTTGCTATTAGCACTTTTCCATATTTTCCAACTAAAAATTCTCCTATTTATACACCTTTTCAAAAATAGCTTTATTGAGATGTAATTCACATGGCATAAAATTAACCAGCTTAATTCAAGGGATTTTCCTGTATTTACAGATACATGCAATCAATGGCAGAATCATTTTAGAAACTTTTCATCATCTGTAAAAGAAACTCTGTACCTTTAACTGTCATCTCCCTGACCCTCCTTGCTCCACCCCTAAACAACACTCCTCTACTTTCTGTTTCAATGAATTACTTACTTTGGGTTTTTAAGTTAATCAAATCATTTAACAGGCAGTCTTTTGTGACTGGCTTCCTTAACTTACCATAATGCTTTCAAGGTTCATCCATGTTGTACCAGGCAATAGTACTTCATATCTTTTTTTAATAGCTAAGGAATATTGCATTGTATTTATCCATTCATCAGCTTGTTTCCACTTCTAGGCAGTTATGAATAATGCTGTTGCTTATACATTCATGTACAAATTTTTGTGCAGACATGCTTTCATTTCACTTGAATGTATATACACTGATAAGTGGAATTGCTGGATCATTCACTAACTCTGTGCTTAGTTCTTGGAGGAATTCCTGGACTATTTTCCCAAGTTGCTGCACCATTTTACATTCTGACCTTCAGTCTATGAGAACTGTGATTTCTTCACATCCTCATCAACTCATTATTATCTGACTTTTTAATTCTAGTCATGCTAGTGGGTATGAAGTAGTATCTCATTGTGGTTTTGATTGGCATTTACCTGATGACTAATGATCTCAAGCATACTTTCATGTTATTTATCTACTTTTAAATTTAATTTCTGTGAGATTTTCAAAGGGATCAAGGGGGTTGACATATGCCTTAATCTACTATCTTGACTCAAAAGGTCTTTTTAATTATATTAAAAATGGTAAAAGATAATTTTCCCCTCTTTGTTTAAGGCAACACAACAGATGATTAATCAGAACTGCCAAGATCTTGGAGCACTGTTAGGTAAAGAAAATGACCTGGCCCTAATCGTAGATGGTAAAACATTGAAATATGCCCTCCATGTTGAAGTTAAGAAGTCCTTCCTTAATTTGGCCCTCTCATGCAGAACAGTATTATGTTGTAGGTAAGAATATATTCACTGTCGGTTTTTTTCCTGCTATATTTCATAGTTTTTTATGGAAAGAAAATATAGACATGGAAATATAAGTTTTTTTCAGAGACAAACTACCTTACCGGGAAAATATACACTCAAACTGAAATGCAAGGTCTGAATTTAATTCTAATTGTCAGGTTTAATATGTACTCAAAAGCAGTTTATAATTTTTCAGTGGTACATTATTTTGGTACGTTATTTATTGATGTATTGGCCAAATGAAAGAAATCTTTCAGATACAACAAAAGGAAAGGAAAGGAAAGCGAAGTCATTCAGTCGTGTCCGACTCTTTGTGACACCATGGACTGTTGCCTACCAGGCTCCTTCGTCCATGGGATTTTCCAGGCAAGGGTATTGGAGTGGGTTGCCATTTCCTTCTCCAGGGGATCTTCTCAACCCAGGGATCGAACCTGGATCTCCCACATTGCAGGCAGACACATTTTACCATCTGAGCCACAGGGAAGTCCAGGTACAACAAAGGCCCTGGTCATTTACAGGGAGGGACAAATTTGAAACGAAACCACTGAGACCTAGAGGAAAATGAATTTGTGAGTGGCTATTGAGTAATTGACTATTGCTCAGTTAACAGATGGTTATTACAAGACTAATGTTATTTTAGGCTATATTTTCATATATGAGTGAGAAGATCCAAAATCAGAATAGTGATCATCCAGTTCTCTTCTTAACTGGTCAGAACATACTTGGAGCTTTGGTAAAGGGTACAGAACTGCATTAAGGAGTGAGTGAAGGACTTGAGGATATGTGGAGAACTTGACTGCTAAGAGGATGGAATTAAGATTTGAATTAAGATATGAAGAGTCAGGGGCTCTCTTAGGTGATGCTAGTGGTAAAGAGCTCACCTGCTAATGCAGGAGATGTAAGAGATGCGGGTTCAATCCCTGAGTTGGGAAGATCCCCTGGAGGAGGACACGGCAACCCACTCCAGTATTCTTTCCTAGAGAATTACAGGGACAGAAGAGCCTGGTGGGCTACACTCCACAGGGTTACGAAGAGTTGGACACAACTGAAGTGACTTAGCATGCACACACATGAAGAGTCAGACTTGAGATTAATTAAATTGATTAGTTTTTTCCCCTCTACAAATATCATAGTCTAAACATGAAAGTGATCATCAGACTAAATGGTGAAGCTATTATCAGTGCAAGTATTCCAGTAAAAGAACCAGTGTCACTTGATAAGAACTAGACTTACAAATGGTTTCTGACCACCTCTACTTCAGAAAATGTTCATATTATACCCACAATGTAGCGATGTTAACTGAATGTATTCTCTTCATTATGAAGTGAAGGTTTTTTTTTTTCAACTGTGTTTCTACTTTAAACATGCTCATTTTGAAGCATGTTATGAAACATACTAGAAACATGCAAAGAAACCTTCTATCTGCTCAGTTTATAATAATCTCACCTGAAGTTTGAAAAGGTTAAATTTAAATTGGTTATTAGGAGTTGTTTTGAGGGAAGAGAATAAGTGAGGTCATTTGCTTACTGGAATATGAAACCCTGTGTGCCCTTATTGCTTCTGATAGAAGTGTGTGTCTAACTTGCTGACTGAGTGAATAAATGAGTGATGGGTAGGGACTTCCTTGTATCTGTAAAGAAATTAATTAATGAATTGGAAAATTTACCAGTAACTGCCATTTATTGCTGACTCCTTTGTAAAGCCTTTTAGAACAGGATGAATAAAATGAACCAAAATAAAACAAGAAAACATGGTTGTTTCTTTCTTTCTTTTTTTTTTTTTTCAGGTTATCTCCCCTCCAGAAGGCTGAGATAGTGGATGTGGTGAAAAAGCAGGTGAAGGCCATCACCCTGGCCATCGGGGATGGTGCCAACGACGTGGGGATGATTCAGACGGCCCATGTGGGTGTGGGCATCAGTGGGAATGAAGGCATGCTGGCCACCAACAACTCTGATTATGCCATTGCTCAGGTCAGTGGTGAGGGTGGCCAGCTGGACATGGGGAGTGTTGAAGACCTCGGGTCCACCCCCAAGATTTAACCTGATCTCTAAGCTGCTTTCAGTTAGAAACTATCAGCACCTTGTTTGAAGGCTATACTGCTTACTGATCGACAGGCTGATAAATGGAGAGAGGAGTTGTTAGGGCAAGAAGTAGTGGCTTTACTGGGAAAGTCAGCAAACTGAGAACATGCTGGACTGGTGTCCCAGAGAACCATCTTGCCTGAGTCAGAATTCAGGCTTATTTTATACTAAAAGGGGAGGGGATAAAGTCCTGGTTCTGGTCAACCTCTGGATGGGGATGTGTTAACTTCATCCTCCCTGCAGCCATTCACAGGTGGGCTGTGAGCTGAACCAATAGATATTTTAGCTTCCCCTGGGAGGCAGGAGTCCTAGAGATGGGCCATTATGTGTAATTTAAACTTCTGGGCAAGATCCCTTTAGTGATTAGCTTGTAATAGAATACAGAGTTTCTACCCTATCTCCTTAGTTTTGTGCTGATGCATTTTGCAGCAGTAATGCCTGCATGCATGCTAAGTCACTTCAGTTGTGTCTGACTCTTTGGGACCATCTAGACTGTAGCCTGCCGGGCTCCTCTGTCCATGGGGTTCTCCAGGCAAGAGTACTAGAATGAGTTACCTTGCTCTTCTCCAGGGGCTCTTCCCAACCCAGGGATTGAACCCACATCTCTTACGTCTCCTGCATTGACAGGCAGGTTCTTTACCACTAACGCCACCTGAGAAGCCCTTGCAGCAGTAAAGGCCTCCCCTTTCCAGCTTTGAAATTTTCAAAACTGCTGCTGCTAAGAATCTGTAGTTCTGCTCACATAACCTCCATGTCCCCAGTCTCTCCAATCTGTATGTGCTTTGCTTTGTGGTATCTCTTGATAAAGACTTAAAATAGTCCTATCCGCCCCCCTCCCTTTTTCTTAAGGAGATACTACTGCCTTTTGGCAGGCATTTAAAAAAATTCAGCTTTGTTTATTTAGAGCAGTTTTAGCTTCACAGCAAAATGGAACAGAAAATACAGGTAATTCCTGTACACCCCCAGCCCCCGCCCCCTCAGCCTTCTCTGTTAGCAACGTCCTTTACCAGAGCAGTTCATGTGTTATAACTGATGAACCTACAGGACAGGTCATTATCATGCAAGGCCCATAGTTTACACTAGGATTTCTCCTTGTGTTGTACATTCTGTGGGTCTGGACAAATGTAAAATGACATGTATCCACCATTATAGTATCACACAGAGCAGCCTCACTTCCCTAAAACCCTCACCTCTTCATCTCCACACTTCGCCATGACTCTTGGAAACTACTGATCTTTTTACTGTTCCCGTAGTTTTGCCTTTTTCATGAAGTCATATAGTTAGAATCACACAGAAGTCTTTTCACACTGGCTCCTTTCACGTAGTTTTATGCATCCTAAAGTTCCTCTTTGTCTTTACAATTTATCCAATTGTCCATCTCTAAACACTGTATTTTACCTTGTATGTCTGCTCAGTTGTGTCTGACTGTTTGCGACCCCATAACTGTAACCCTCCAGGGTCCTCTATCCATGGGATTTCCCAGGCAAGAATACTGTAGTGGGTTGCCATTTCCTCCAAGGAATCTTCCTGACCCAGGGATCAAATCCGTATCCCCAGCTTCTCCTGAATTACAGGCAGATTCTTTACCACTGAGCCCCCTGGGAAACCCTTTCTTTTTAAGTTGTTGTTCAGTTGCTAAGTCCTGTCTGACTCTTTGTGACTCCCTGGACTGCAGCACACCAGGCTTCCCTGTCCTTCACTATCTCCCAGAGTTTGCCCAAATTCATGTCCACTGGGTCAGTGATGCCCTTCAACCATCTCATCCTCTGTTGCCTCCTGCTCCTCTTGCCCTCAGTCTTTCCAAGCATCAGGGTCTTTCCAATGAGTTGGCTCTTCCCATCAGGTGGTCAAAGTGTTGAAGCTTCAGCCTCAGTCCTTCCAGCGAATATTCAGGGTTGATATCCTATAGGATTGACTGGTTTGATCTCCTTGCTGTCCTAGGGACTCTCAAGAGTCTTCTCCACCACCACAGTTCGAAAGCATCATTTCTTGGGTGCTCAGCCTTCTCCTTGGTCCAATTCTCACATATGTATATAACTACTGGAAAAACCATAGCTTTGACTATATGGGCCTTTGTTGGCAAAATGATGTCTCTGCTTTTGTATACACTGTCTAGGTTTGTCATAGCCTTTCTTCCAAGGAGCAAGCATCTTTTAATTTTGTGGCTGCAGTCACCATCCACAGTTATTTTGGAGCCCAAGAAAATAAAATTTGTCACCGTTTCCACTTTTCCCCCTTCTATTTGCCATGAAGTGATGGGACTGGATGCCATGATCTTAGTTTTTTTAAACATTGAGTTTCAAGCCAGCTTTTTCATTCTCCTCTTTCACCTTCATGAAGAGGCGCTTTAGTTCCTCTTCCACTTCTCTTTTTATACCATATCTTGCAGGGGTTTAGAATCACAGCTGCAATCATGATCAGACAGAAAGTGCAGGATCCCAGGGCTTTTCTTTCTCCCTTCCACCCACCTAAGTCGCCTCACGAAGTCAGGCACTAATGCAAGAGACTGGTCTGACTCATGCTCTGCCCTCTCTTTTTATTAACATGCTATTTCAGGTTAAGGAAACCACTTTGAGCCCCCATCAGCTTTTTTCTCTCTCACTTTTCCTTGAGAGTAACTTTGACTGGAGAGAGGGAGGGGTTGTCTGCCATTGTGGGGGCCATTTCGTACTCCCTCGAATGTTGTCCTCAGGGCCATAGCGGACATTCTCCCATATCTGTCCCATCCCCCCGCCCTTAGATGGACTGCTGCCGAGGGTCTGTTGTCTTTCCTTTTCACTTCTTGTAATGCATGACTCTCCCTTCCTCAGAGAGGACCAGTGTAACACTTTGCTCACAGCCTAGATCTTTTTATTCTCAGAAAAGAGTAAGTTATTCCCTTCTTCCTCTCTAAACTTCTTAATATTTTAAAACCATCCCAAGAAATACAACTTTGACTTACAATGTCCTTTTTTCTCCCTGTAAATAAATCATTGGAAAGCCAAAAATAGGAATGTTGTCTATAATGACTTTTAATATCACGTTCTAGGTGAAAACAAAAGCCATCCCTCCTGAATTCACTTTTTTCAATGTAGCTATGCATTTTATGACTTGTCATGTCCCTCCCCATCCTGACCATCCTGTTTGAAACTCTTGAGCAGTCTTTTTTGAAAAGCTGGGGTTTTTTTCCCCCCATATATAGAAACTTATGTCACTTTAAAGTCAGTATTTAATTTTCATAGTCACTAAATTACTAAATTGCCTTGTTTTGTGGAATAATGCTCCTGAATATTCTTTCATCCTAAAAAAAATGTTTATTGAGTGCCTCTCACACCCTAGGCCTGTTCCTGGGTATTTGGGATCCATCAGTGAACAGGTGAACCGTGAGCCCTGCTCACTGAGTTTGAAGATGTTAAGTGTTATGGAAAAGGAAAATCCAGGTTAAGGAAAATCCAGGTTAGGGAAAACAGCTGAGAGGTGCTGCAGAAATCACACGTTACCTCCTTTCAAACTTTAATTTTTCTCTTTCTGTATTTACTATAGGAAATGGGGGGAACTGATTCTCTTTGTTACCTGCACCTGCTCAGACAGGAAAATCAGTGACTGATGTTCTTGCTTCCAGGATCTTATTTCATTAAGTAATTCTGAGTCCTTTCTCACAATTAAGGTCCTAGATGTGAATCAGATCAAATCCTAAGCCTTGTATGTGACAAGTGAAAATATAAGCAGGATTTGCTGGGCAGAAAAGTGATGTTTATTTATTTATTCTAATAATAAGAAAAGTTAATTTCACAGAGATCTGAAAAACTCCATTATAGTGAAGAGTCCTGTCAGGTTGTCTGGGAGTAGGTTTCATTCTGCTTCTGTCCTGTGGAGTGGGAACTGCTGAGGTGCAAACCCTGGGAAAATGACATTTTGTGGGGTTTGTCACTAAATGGTAGGTTCCTTTGAACTTGATTGATTGTTATTTCTGTCTTTTAGTTTAGCTACTTGGAGAAGCTTCTGTTGGTTCATGGAACTTGGAATTATTTTCGAGTGACCAAATGCATACTGTATTGTTTCTATAAGAATGTTGTGTTATACATCATTGAGGTAAGGAATGCTTTCTTTCCTTGAGGTGTGAGGTCTTGTCTTTAATGTGGAGCTTGATAATTTAGTGTTTTCCTTATTTATCTCACTAAGTACTGTTACATAATGCTGTTACATAAGTTGTGGCTCACATAAAATCAATTTAATAAAAAACGGCAAGAAAAATATGTCCAACATCACGATGACTTACTGACATAATCTGTTGTTTTAAAAAAAAAAAAAAAAAAGTCCTATTTGGAACCAAAGTGTGTCTCTGCCAGCTCCAGATCCTTCTAGTGATCAGAGGCATCAGAAATCTCTGGGCTTTTGAACTGTTTTCCTCCTGACGCTGGAAATCTGGTCCCAAGGCTGTTGTTGTCTTCCTAACATCCCACTAGGGGCCGGGATGGGCCTTGTTCTTCCAAACACCAGCTCTTTCCTTTTGTCTCGGCTGTACTTAGCACTGGTGGTTAAAGCAAGTTTTCAGGGGCAAGAAAACTTCACGAGTGTTACTTCCTTGTCAAGAAAATACCATGGAAAGAACCTGTACCTGCTCTCCTTCCGTGCTGGGGACTGTGGAGCTGTGGCTCCCAAGCTGCAGCCAGCCCCGCCGCCCACCCCGGCTCCCGTCCCCTGCACTGGCAGAGCGCCTGGCAGCAGGGCCTCTTTTTTTCCTGAAAGTGGACCAAAGAAGAGTTCCATAACTGCAGTTTTCATGGAATCTTAAAGTTTGTCATGCCTTTATTGCCTCTGAGAAAGCATGTTTTCTCTAGTGTGTAGTGTATAAGGGTAATGGGGTTTTGGGGTGAATCTTTCTTTTACTACTGAAGTATCATTGATTCACAATATTACAGTTTCAGGTATACGACATAATAATTCAGTATTTTTACAGATTATATTCCACTTAAAGTTATTTTAAAATAATGGCTATGTTTCCTTGTACTAAACAATATATCTTTGCTACTTGTTTAATTTAAAATGATTATTTATTAGTTTTTAATGGATTAAAATTAATTTTAATGGTTGAATTATAATATTATATTTATTTTAAGTGTACATGTTTATTTTGCACAGGGTGGTTCATGTCTCTTATTCCCATACCCCTCCCTCACCCCTCCTGACTTGCCTCTCCCGACTGGTAACCACCAGTTTGTTCTCTATACCTGTGGGTCTGCTTCCTTTTTGTTATATTCACTAGTTTGTTGTCTTTTTTAGATTCCACGCATAAGTGTTAACATAGAGTATTTGTCTTTCTCTGTCTGACATTTCACTTAGCATAATGCTTTCTAGGTCCATCCATGTTGTTGCAAATGACAGAATTACTTTCTTTTTTATGGCTGATAATATCTCATTGTATATACATACCACACCTTCTGTATCTATTCATCTGTTGATGGGCACGTTATTTACAATAGCTAAAATATGGGAGTGAATCTTGTAACTACCATCCTAACTTTAAAAATATCTGTGTAAGCTTTAAATTTGCCTGTGGAAATACAGTTTTAAACATTTTATTTTGAAATAATTATAGATTTACAAGAAGTTATAAAAAATATTTACCAGAGTTCTTGTGAACACTTCACCGAGTTTCTCCCAAAGATAGCACCTCATATAAAACCACAGGATAATATGAAACCAGGAAACTGATATTGGTACAACTCATTCAGAACTTATTCAGATTTCATCAGCTTTACATGCACGTGTGTGTGTGTTTGTGTGTGTGCGTGTGTGTCACTGTAACCTTTTATTCCCCTGTGTAGACTCATGTAACTACCAGAGTAATTAAGACACAGGCCTGTTCCAATAAAAGACACAAACTCGCCTTATCACCACAGGATCTGCCTCATGCTACCCCTTTATATTCACACCCACCTGACCCCTGGCAGTAGCTCACCTATTCTCTTTTTCCATAACGGAGTTCTTTCAAGATTTCTCTAAAAGTGCAATCACACACCGTGTAACTTTTGAGACTGGACTTTTTTCACTCAATATAATTCCTTTCAGATCCATCCAAGTTGCTTCATGGGCAGTCATTTTCCCTCTTGATTGCTGTGTAGTACTCCATGGCACAGGTGGCTATCGCTTGTTTACTGTTCACTTGTCCAAGGACATTTAGGTTGGTTCCAGTTTGGAGCCATCATGAAAAAGTTGCTGTGGACATGTGCATAGGTTTATGTGTAAACACAAGTTTTCACTTATTTAAGGTGAGTGTCCAAGTGTACATTTGCTGAATTGTATGGTAAATGTGTGTTTAGTCTTAAAGGAGACGACCAAACTCTTTTTCCAGAGTGACTTTACTATACGCGTGTATGTAGGTCAGCACTGACGTATCGGCGCACTTGGCTTCCTTCTCTTTCAGCTTTGGTTCGCCATTGTTAATGGATTTTCTGGGCAGATTATATTTGAACGTTGGTGCATCAGCTTGTACAACGTGGTAAGTAAGCACTCTCCCTCTCTCTCTGATGGCATGTGGGGCTGCGCTCTTTGTGCCTGGGACGCGGAGCTAAGTCCTTCATCTGCATCCATGGCTCACATACATCTTTAGGGCCTCTGTTGATGCCACACATCCTGCAGAAGCACAAACTCCCCACACATGGCTTCAATCATCGCAGATCATTTTGTAGTAACTACATGATATTTCCCAGGTGGTGCTAGTAGTAAAGAATCAGCCTGCCAGTGCAAGAGATGTAAGAGACACGGGTTTGATCCCTGGGTTGGGGAGGATCCCCTGGAGGAGGGCATGGCAACCCACTCCAGTATTCTTGCCTGGAGAATCCCCATGGACAGAGGAGCCTGGTGGGTCACAGTGCATGGGTTTCAAAGAGTTGGACACAACTAGAGACTTAGCAAGCATGCACACAACATCTATATGCAATGTATTTTTTGTAATATTGATATTTCAGAATCTTTCTACTCTGCCTGTACAACATTTTCATATTTTTAAGTCAAGTAAAAATTGCTGAACTCTTCCTAAACCCATTGCATTTAATACACGAATTTAGATTTATCTCTCTTTGTGTCTGTGTGTATGTGTGTGTGTTTATAGTGTAATTCCATGTCCTCTTAAGCCTCTTGGTAGAAAATTTTTATTTATGGAAATAGAACACGCTGTTCTTGCATTAAATGCTGAATTTTTATATCAAGCCTATAGTAATTACAGTTTTCCATTTTAATGCAATCTTCTAATAATAAATAGTCACATACCATTACTTGAATTATTTTGAATTAAAAAACTAGATATTTATTAAACAGTAAGACTAAGTGGCTTTTTACCCACATGGCCTTTTAATTTTTGCTTTGTTTTATTTTTTTGTATTGTGATTCTACCAAAGGGTTAGAAGTTAGGAAACGTAACATAAAAATGAGGCTCCCAACAAGTATCCCATGACCTCTCGTGTACTCTGTTATTGCAGTGACATTATACTCTGCATGCTCTGTGTGCTCACTCCTAAAGGTCTGTCTTCTGGGAGCTGAAATTCCAGAACAGACTGAAGTTACTGAATAGAAGTCATTGGGTGCTCAATGACTGCTATGCATATTTACAGTCATGTGAGTGCCAATGGCTGGATGTATTTGGTCAGAGCACTACACCAGGGAAGCTTGGGTCCTGTGTAGAGTTGTCTCTGCCAGGCTCTTGGTCACACAGGACAAAACTGTTAAACTTTCTCTGAAGTTTCATTAGAGACGGGAATAAAGGGTGGCAGAGTCTCTCCTCTGGGTGAGAACAATCCCTATGAATGCATAAGCCACAGCTATTGACCAGTGGAATCTTGCCAACTGGAATTTCCAGTGGAAAATTTAAATAATTATGAACAATTGAGGATAAAATATGGTGACACACTTATTGAATATCCATTGACTTATTAACTTTCATCCCATTACAAGTACATTTTATAGGTGAAAAAAAAATTGAAGACCAGGACATTCCAAATAATAGTTACTGGCAATGCCAGAGATGGACTCTGTCTACTTATTTGATAACTAAATTTATATGAGTTGTCATGCTAATTCTAGAGGTTATATATTATTTCTGCTACTGCTCGTGCATGACTAACTGCTATAGGAATTACCCTCCTACAGAAAAAACTAGAATAGCAGAAAAGATTGTATGAAACAATAGTTTTCAGACACTAGATGCCAGGCTGCTCATTGCATGATCTCAGGAGCAGGCCTGTTTATAGGCCAAAGTGAAGGAAGATGGGCCCACATGGGAGCCCAGCTGTCTTACTGAACTGAATACACAGTGGGTGGAGTTCAGTGGGCCAAGAAAGCTAGAATTTGCCAGACAGAAGATCAGAGATGGGCAAACTGTACTGAGAAATGGAGAGAGGGAAAGAGTTGCAGACACAGAGAAATACAGAGACACAGTGTTTCTGGAAGTGGGCAGCTGTTCCCTTGAGCCTCTGGTTGAGGATTTATCTGTATGTGCATGAGAGAAGTATACTCAGAGCTAAGGGAAACACAGGTCTCCCGTATTGCAGGCAGATTCTTTACGGTCTGAGCCACCAGGGAAGCCACTGGAAAGCAGCGGGCTGGATTTCTGGAGCTTGCTCAGGGCTAGGAAAAGTTTGTGTTCCCGTTAGCCTTTTGGGGAAGACCTATTTCACAAGATATTGGGGAAATTCCTTACTTTTAACAATAAGGATGAATTAGTCCCATAATAAGGGCATCCCGGGTGGTGCTAGAGGTAAAGAACCTGCCTGCTAATGCAGGAGGTGTAAGAGACTTGGGTTTGATCCCTGGGTTGGGAAGATCCCCTGGAGAAGTGAATGACAACCCATTCCAGTACTACTGCCTGGAGAATTCCATGGACAGAGGAGTCTGGCAGGCTACAGTCCATGGGGTTTCTAAAGAGTTAGACACAACAGAAGGGACAAAATAACAACCACCAGGCGTCTCAGCCAGCTTCCCGCACAATAATACCTTAGTAATTGCAATATATTATCAAAGCCAGGAAAATGACATTGGCACAGTACTCACTCAGATGTAGACTGAAAGCTCTTTTTGATAGGTTCTTGTTTCCTATGTAGATTTTCACGTCACTGCCACCCTTTACCCTCGGAATCTTTGAACGGTGTTGTAGTCAGGAGAGCCTGCTCAGGTACCCACAACTCTACAGAATTTCTCAGACAGGGGATATTTTCAACATAAAGGTAAGCAGAAGGTTATTGCAGATCTTTCAACTTCCCTCCAAAAGGTACTTTTGTCTCTTTCCTTTCTGATGCTTTAGGAAAAATAATTTAAAAAACACAAGGAATGCAGCCCTATGCCATATTTCTTTGTATTCTACCCAAGGTTCCATGAATCCCGAGGTTTTCCAGTCTGGCATTAGCTTTGTGTTTGAACCAGCTTCTTCCCTAAAAACTGCTTTGTACTGTGCTGTGCTTACTCCAGGAAATTTTAGTTGCAGGCCAAAGATGTTTATTCCACACTCTTTTTTTTTCCCTCTAGTCCCTTATCTGTAAGTCTTCCCGCAAGCATGAAAAAATTGGTGTATTTAGAATTGAATGAACAAAGAATCGTTTTTGTTACTTTTCTGTCATATCTAACCATGTGCACCCTTCTTTGATTGATTCCAGAGATGATATATTATTGAGATATCCTTTAAGAAAATTGTGCAGGCATACCTTATTTTATTGTGCTTTGCAGATACTATTTTTTTTTCTTTTACAAATTGAACTTTAGTGGCAAACCTGTATTGTCAGATGATGGCTAGCCTTTTCATTGATGTGTATACATGATTTTTAGACAATGCACACTTAATAGACTATGTATAGTATAAACATAATTTTTATATATACTGGGAAACTAAAAAAATCACGTGACTTGCTTTATTATGATATTTGCTTTATGGTGGTGGCCTGGAATCAAATCTGCAATATCTCTGAGGTATGCCTGTATATGGTATATTAAACATTATTTTGACCACAGTCAGGGTATAGATATAAAAGTACAGGGTGTATCATATAAAATATGATATTAAATTATATTTTAAATACTATAATTTAAAGATTGAAAGTATTTTTTAGTTATTTCTTTATATTAGTTCTTTTTTGCTAGATAATCAAAACCTTTATATGTTTTAATAATAAATACATTATCTTTGAATTCTACATATTTATATTTATTAAATTTGTTTTTCAAATTATATTATCCTATAATTTCACAGTCATTTCTTTTAAAAGGAGACTAAAGACATGGAAATTTTCAGTCTCCAGGAAGACATTTTAGCTTTGTAACTTTGTAACTTTGTAACATTTTAGCTTTTAGTTTTACACAGCAAATAAACTTTATAACATATAGCATAACTTTATAACATATTTTTAGAGTTAGACCTGGATACTATCTTGATTTTCTTGCTTTGTTTTCTTTTAGGTGCTTTGGATTCAAAGTATAAATGCTATTGTCCATTCATTCATTCTCTTCTGGTTGCCTGCAAAAATGCTGGAGCATGGTAGTAACTTCATTGTTTTCTGTGTGTGTGTCTACAGATAGAACTGAAGAAAGCAAAAGCAGGATTAAAAATATGGGTTTATATATCTTCACCTAAACTAATAGTATAATCTGGTTAACAGATTGTAGTTTGAACGTTTAACAGATGGCCTTTAGAGCCCATTCTCCTTGCGTCTAATATGTATAAATTGTAACTTAGTGCTTTTATTGTTAATTTTTAATAAATATTTGAGTCAGGATATCTGGTAGAAAGCACAACAGTTCTACTGAGTCATAGATTCCCTCTGTTAGTGAGTTTGAAACTTTTGTCTACTATATTTATTGCTTTCATTTCTCAAACTTTATGCTTCAATTTAAACTGTAACAAGTCCAGCAGACCATATAGAAATTTAACCTTATATTTTTTATTGGACTAGGTCTCCTTTTCCGGACATACAGTTTTCCAAATAACATTATGCGTGAACTTTTTTGCCAAACTGGTTTGTGTATAAATAGATCCAGAAGTAAGAGATATATTTATGAAGTGTGTTACTGATGTGTAATGGGCTCATAGCCACAAATTAAGGTGTGAAATATAATTATTTTCCTTTAACCAGATTTAATTTTTATTGGATAGTACTAGCAACATCTTAGGCATATATTTTGTTTAATTGAGCCTTGGTTGTGTGTGTTTATATCCATTTGCATTTAAAAAAATAAATCTGCCATTATATTACTAAGGGCATTCCTTATAAAACAAATGAGCAAAAAAAAAAAAATGAGCAAAATTTTCAAGTGATAATAATATAGCAAAGTAACACGCTGACAAAGAGTTAGTTCCACTTTCAGAATGATAGTGTGAAGAGCTCCTTGGATGTGCTCCTCACCCTCAAAAAACCAAAGCTGCAAAACTATAAAAACACAACTCTGTAAATTCTCTGAAAATTATCCAAAAGGCAAGGAAGATTATCAGTTTACTAAGTAACTCAGTAAGAGCATCAAGAGCTGCATCACTTGAGCCATGACCCTCTCCCTCCCTTCCCCACGGTAGCCTGGCCGGATGAAAGTTCCACTCCAGGCAGGTGAGGACAGGAATATGGGACTACTGCTCCTGTCAGCTCTCAGTCAAGGGTTCCCATCTCACAGGAAGGGCAGCCCACCAGCATTTCTCATCCCTCCAACTCTGAAGAGGCCAGATTTCTGATGGGTGTGGCCGAGATAGAGCTCCCTTTCCCCCAGGCAACTAACATTCACAAGAGAGAGTTTCTACCCCAAGCATGACAGGCCAAGAATACTGGGGCCCTGGTCACTCTCATTACAACTCACTCATAGGGCAGGGAATTTCTGGGAGAGTCAAGCCCATGAAGACTGGTGGCTTTGTGCTAGACCACTAGCACAAAAGTACTGGGTCCAAGATTTTACCAGTAGTAAAAAAGAGTTCCAAAACTCTTTCCCAAATAAGATGACTATTCAAAACAAAGTGGGGCAAAGTTCAAGTCTAAGGATACTCTCAAAAACAGTAGCCCTTCTTCATTAGCAACAAGCTAAATCATAGGCCAACTGATTTGCCAGAGAGAACCAGGGAAAGAGATAGATACAGAACTGAATGAAAACCCTGGAGTTGAAAAGTACCAAAAACTCGAAAAATGTGTTAGAGAGGTTCAACAGTAGATTTGAACTGGAAGAAAACAGGATTAGCAAACTTGAAGTTAGACCAATAGCTAATAAGGGCCAGGCAGTGCTAGTGGTAAAGAACCCACCTGTCCATGCAGGAAATGTAAGAGACGTGGGTTCAACCCCTGAATTGGGAAGATCCACTGGAGGAGGGCATGTCCATCCACCCTGGTATTCTTGCTGGACTACAGTCCATAGGGTCGCAAAGAGTTGGACAATACTGAAGTGACTTAGCACGGCACAATTTGAAGACCAGAGATAAAAGAGTGAAGAAAAATGAACAGAGCATTAGAGAATGTGAGGTGCCTTTCAGCACACCCACAGAAGCACAATGGGTATACCAGAACAAGAGGAGAAAAACCAATGAAGCAGAAAAAATAATTATTCAAGGAAATAATAGCTGGAAAGTGTCAAATTAGCTGAAAGTGAGAATGCAATCTACAGAATGGAGCAAAGGATACACAAGTTACAGATAACAAAAGATTTGTATCCAGAGTATATAGAGATTTATAACTCAACATAAAAAAACAAATGACCCAATTTTTTTAAATGTACAAAGGATTTTAATAGACATTTATCCAGAGAACATAGACAAATAACTAATAAATACATGCTCAACATCATTAATATTTAAACAAAAAAATTGAAACCATGATATACAACTTCATACACGTTGCATGTGTCCTCAGCATGTCTGATTCTTTGTGCACTGATTGACTGCAACCGGCCAGGCTCCTCTGTCCATGGCATTCTCCAGGCAAGAATACTGGAGTGGGTTGTCATTTCCTTCTCCAAGGGATCTTCCCGACCCAGGGATGCAACCGGCCTCTCCTGCATCTCCTGCACTGGCAGGCAAGTTCTTACCACTAGCACTACCAGGGGAGTCCAGGCTACAGTCCAAAGGCTAGCAAAGAGTCGGACATGGCTGAGCGACTGAGTAGACATTGCATGTTTTAGTGAGTTCTAAATCAGGAAAAAACATAAAACATAAATCAGGAAAATAAGTGAGCCTCAAATATATGGGTGTGCTACCTGAATTGGGGTTAAGGGTCAGGGATTTGCACTTAAAAATTTCTATATCAACCAGGACCAGGTCCACCAATATTTATTGAGAATTTTTAAAAGTGTAAAGAAGATCTTAAGAAATTATCCTAATTTTGAGATAATATTGACCCTTTAGAATGAAATTTGTAAGTTTACAGCAGACTTAAGAATAGTTAAAAAGTATATGAAATTCTATTTTAACTTTATCTGTTAGGTTTATTATTTTAGTTATCCTGGAGAAGAAATAGTGTGAAAAATGTGATGACAAAATTCCTTAAAATCCTTGTCTTGCTACTTGGCGTCACTAATTGGATTGTTTTTAAAAAACTTTCTTTTTCTTAAAAAATATTTATTCTTATCTATTTATTTATTTAACTTCACTGGGTCTTAGTTGTGGCATGTGGGATCTAGTTCCCAACCAGGACTTGAACCTGGCCGCATGCATTGGAAGTACAAAGTCTTAGCCACTGGACAACCAGGGAAGTCCCTGGGCTTTTAATTTATAGATTCTGCTAGATGGTTTAGATGCATGTGACACTAGGTTTAATAATCACATTCATGTACTCCTTGCAATTTATTTATTTGTTTCTAAATCTATCCTTGGAGGATGTAAGAAGAGGAAAAAAATATCACAATTGTGGTAGGCCAAGTAAGCATTGTTGTCACTGACAGAACACTTGAGAAATGTGACCAATAATTGATAAACATTTTTGGTGTCCAGTATGGGTACCTTTAGTAAAAATAAATTAAAAAAATCTATGTCTCAGACTCTATAAAGATTAAAAAATAAATTTTTCACTTTTCAGATATGGTCTCGCAAGGTGGTTACACTACAGACTATTTGTTTCTTGGAAATTTTATATATACGGTAAGATCATCCATGTAGATTATCGCTTATCCTAGTGTTTAATGAAACAATTAAAGCATTAGTGACAGTAGTGATTTTCAAGAAGGCACTGTTATAATGGTTGCATTATTTATGTTTCTAGAAATGTGAAATGCATATACATTTGTTGTTGTTCATGCAGGGGGTGTTCTTCTGTGTCTTGTCATTACATAACTTGCCTTGGTGATGGCTTCAAATCAGCCCATGAAAGTCTACCTTTCAGGGCTGCTTGTGTAGATAACTCACCATTATTTATTCAACTAGCCTCCAGCTAGTGGATGTGAAGGTTGTTTGGGATTCTTTGCCACTATGAACAATGCTGCAAAGATGATTCTTTATGCCCATGAGTAACTATATCTTAGGATAAATTTCCAGAAGTGTAATTTCTGGATCAGAGGGTATTGTGAATCTTGAAAAACCTTAGCTATTTATCCCCAGTAGAGTTGGCAAAAATTTAGTGATAGAAATATTTGCTTCCCCACCATAGTTCAAGGCCAGTGGGCGTGATCATATCACACTTTCTGATCTAGTCAGCAAAATGATTGTTTTGCAGTTTTTGCTTTGAGGGTCAGCACAGTCACAAGAGATTGTAATCCACTTCTAATCTGAGTCAGATCTTCCACACTGTTCATAAAGAATATAAATAGAAGAGCTGAAAACATAAGCATGGGATTTTCATCATATGATTCAGAGCTGCCAAATAAGGAACACTTATTGAAAGTGTAGCATTTTCTCTATTACTAAAATGCAGCAAAACACTTAGCAACCTAATGACATCACAGCTTAGCAGACGTGGTAGAGAGCCATGGGGTGAGGGTCAGGAAGCATGTGTGGAGGGGCAGATTCTAATGGAAAGTTTTAATACGTTTTCTCCAATCTCTTTCCCTTTGTATTGCACCTGGCGCCTTGCACAGTATGTTGTTGTCACTGTTTGTCTGAAAGCTGGTTTGGAAACACTGTCTTGGAATAAAGTGAGTATTTGTTAAGATATTTCCTTAATCTAGTATAGTTGTTGGCATGCTGATGTCCTTCTTCAGCTTCAGAAAAGTAATAAGCCTTTTTTTCCTAGTCTCCACATTTTACTTCTTGTGTTATATGTTTGAATGATTATTTAAACCAGAGGAAAGGCATACTAGTCATCTAATGGCTAGTCGAATATTCATTTTCCTGCCTAATGTTTGAAACAGATTCAATTTATCATGACATTAATTGAATATTCATTTCCCTGCCTTACATTTGAAATAGATTCACTTTATCACGACATTAATTGAGACCCTTAATTCACTATTATCCAAGTACAGAATGATAAGAGAGAATTTAGCAAATACAGAAAAAAAAGGAAAATACATACCGCTTATTCCTTTCGGTGTCAATGATGTTGACATTTTGGCTTCTTTGTCTTTGTTCTATGTAGTCTCCCCCCACCCCTCTATAAAAACAAGATTATAATGTACCTAATATTTTACAAGTTGCTTTTTTTCACTTAATGACAGATCTTTAATGTTTTTCCAAGTTTTTAATTTTTATGCCTTATTAATTGACGGAATAATGTTTCAGCACATGGGTGCTTGTTATTTGCATTACTTTATTTATTAAAAATTTTTGTATTAGTTTTAGAAAATTATTTTAACTTTAGTTACTGTAAATGATATATAATCAGTACTGTTATCAATACAGATGTACTTACAGATATGAGTAATGATTACCTTAGGATATTATTAGAAGTGTAATTTCTGATAAATTAAGCAGAATTTTAGTTTTTATGACATCAATAGTTTAAATAAATTGTATGTGTATCCGCACATACGTATTTACATCTATAAATAAGTTGTGTCTCAAGTTGTACTCAAAAAGTTTCTGAGAGAAAATGAATTTTCATGTGTTTGTCACTTTTGAAGAACTAAGTTGCTGCAGCCTATGATATATTCCTTTTCTGATGCAATCAATTCAGAGTTCTGACTGTCACCATCCCTTCTGGACCCCAACACTAAGTTGGAACCAAGGAGTTATGAGAAAAAACATTTTATTACAAATTATAAGGCAATCTAATTGTATTATACCATATTTATGGAGCATAGACCGCTTCCGTCATCTGCATTTCTGAACCTCATTTGTGAATAAGGCAATAATTTAAGGTCAAAACACACTTAGAACTACACGAGGTGTCTCTTCTGGCCTAAGACGGATTGGGCTCCCGCCTTACAGCTCACCTGGGGGCTAGGAAGGAGTGGTGATGGAGGCAGGAGAGAGAAGGGCTTGTTTCTCACCTTTGTGCTGATGCTGCCCTGCCTATGGGGAGGGCTGAGGAGGCAGTGTCTTCACTGGGGAGGAGGGTGATGCTGGAAGCCACGGATCAGGTGCAGAAAGCGAGCAAGGGCAGAGAGACACAGAACACAACTCTAAGCAACAATGGGGGCTGGCTGCCTCCAGAAGGTGATGATCCCAACAGAGACTCGTCCGAAAATACTCTCGAAGCCACACAGAATATCTCACATTGCATATGATGCATGATGCCGACTCTAAGGGAACTCTTACAGGAAAACTCACTGCAGTTCTGGAGAGTTTGAAGTTCATAGCTTCAAACTGATCCTCTTCTCCATCATCTGTGTTATCATGAGACAGAGTCCTCAAGAGACCAGTTCTGTTTACTCTAATCGGAGAAAGAATTGTTTGGGTTAGAGGCTATTTTTAAGGAGCGTGAAAAAGTGCCTTTGAAAATGACTCCTAAGCAAATAATATATACTCGGAGAAGTAACAGATTTGGGGGTTTTTCTCTATAGTTTTTGTTCAGTATACTGCTCATTACTTAGTCATCTCTGAACAAAATATTAAGGAAAAGAACCAAAATCCTATTAGGATATCCTCCTGCCAATTCAGGAGACACAGGAGACACAAGTTCAATTCCCGTCGGGAAGATCCCCTGAAGCAGAAAATTGCAACCCACTTCAGTATTCTTGCCTGGGAAATCCCATAGACAGAAGAACCTGATGGGCTACAGTATACAGGGTCTCAAAGAGTCGAACACGACTTGGCAACTAAACAAAAACAATTAGGATAAGAACACTTGATCTAGTCTAGCCAGTTGCCTTATTATGTATAGATAATACATCTTAGGCCTGCTCAGTTTAAGTGGTGTACCCACTGTGGCCAAGGATAGAACACAGGTCTCCTAGTCATTTTCCTCACTATTCTCCTGCTAACACCAACTGCTCAAAGCAACAGATTACAGATCCACAGAAGGGTCTACTGTTTTAGCACCTATCATCGCAGAATCTGGTATCAGTTCCCAGACTCAGGCCTGGTCAGTGGTACTTAAGTTGTAGTCTCAGCCAGAATGGCATATACAGTTGATACGTACACAAAGCCTACCAGTTCCGGTCAGTCTAAGGATCACAACTTCTGCCATTGTTCCACAGTTATTCATATGGAGCAAGTATGATACATTCAAATTTTTATCTCTCAATGATTTGTATTAAAAATTTTTTTTTTACTGTAAAGAACTTTGTATTAATAAACAGACAGAAGCCCAAGTCTCATTAAATCACCCAGCAGTTGTAATGAACCACATCTATTAAGAGTCGATCTTTTTGCTGAAGACTCTGAACATCACTTGGCTTGGGTGAACAAGGTACAGTTGTTTTTGATACTTGCCATACAACGGTGCCTTGAGTTCATAGCAAAGTATTCTGAGAAAGATGTTAGGAAGTCTCAAATACCAACAAATTGAAAAATGATCAACTTCTTCATATGAGAACTTATGGTTTGGACAAATGGATTTTGATAGCTGATTAACAGAGTTTTTAAAAATGTCCTTTTAAATAGAGGAGGCTGAAATATTTCTGCTACTCTTCTGTCTGCAGTTTACCCATTTCGCCATTTGGGGCAGCATAATGATTTGGCTGGGGTTTTTTGCGGTTTACTCCTCCCTCTGGCCAACTGTTGCTGTTGCTCCTGAGATGACAGGACAGGTGAGTGTGCTCTAAATCTCTCCCTCTCACTTTCGAAAGACAGTGTTGCCAGAAACTGGGTTTCTGTTTGATAGTATTTTTCTTTTAGCACTTTGAATTTATGGACCCAATGTCTTCTGGTCTGATTAGTGTTTCTGATGAGAAATCTGCTAGTGATCTCACTGAGGATCCTTGTATGCGGTGATTTACTTCTCTCTTGCCGCTTTCAAGATTCTCTTTTTGCATTTTGAACGTTTCAATGAAGGTATTAAATTAAGTTAGTTAATACTATATTTAGGTTTTATATACCTGTTTATTTAATTGATTTAGTAGTTCTAGATTCATATGACTGCAGTCATATGGATTCATATCCGTACCTTTCCTGACATCTCCAAGTTGTGTTTTTTTGTGGAGGGGAGGAAACGAAAAGCTGCTCTTTGTGCTCATTGTCGGCAAACTAAAAGATTCTTATTTAAATGTCCCTTATCTCTGCTTATTCGCAGGTCAATATGGCTCTGATGTGTCCACACTTTTGGCTGGGTTTTTTCATTGTCCCGATTGTGTGCCTGATTCAAAATGTAGCGTGGAAATCGTAAGTTGAAAAATGAAGTGGTAACCAGAGAATATATTATCATAGTTAATTATCCTTTATAATTGTATGGCTCTCAAATTAAACACTTAGTTTAATGCCACCCTGTGAATATTAAATGCCATGGAGCTTTTAAAGGGAGAAAATGCCTTTTGCTTTTTGCCACTGGAGATTTACCAGCAATCAATTTAGGAAAAAAAGATGGAATCAAATGTATGAGAGGGAAATTTGGTAGAAATATTATAAAGTTCCTAATTTTTTTCTGAAAAGAGGTCCATTTCTTCACTCTTCAGTGTGGAACTCTTATCTACTTTACAGGAAACAAAATGTGATACCAGATGATCACAGATTAAGAATTAACGATAAAATAAGAACTAGAAGGGAAATACTGAAATTAGAAAGTCATTCTTTACTTTAAAAAAATTTGGCATAGGGGTCTTTCAAATCCAGTTCTTCCAGAACATTTAAATATTAGATTGAAAAAGTGTTAGACATTCAGTCGTGTCTGACTCTCTTGCAACGCCATGGGCTGTAGCCCACCAGGCTTCTCTGCCCATGGGATTCTCTAGGCAAGAATCTGGAGTGGTTAGCCATTCCCTTCTCCAGGGGATCTTCCTGCCAGGAATTGAACCTGGGTCTCCAGCATGGTAGGCAGATACCTCTATTGTCTGAGCCAATATTATCAGATTTGTTGTTCAGTTGCTCAGTCATGTCTGACTTTTTACAACCCCATGGACTGTAGCACGCCAGGCATCTTTGTCTTTCACCATCTCACAGAGCTTCCTCAAACTCATGTCCATGGTATTAGTGATGCCATTCAACAATCTCATCCTCTGTCATTCCCTTCTCCTTCTGCTTCAATCTTTCCCAGCATCAGGGTCTTTTCTAATGAGTCGGCACTTCACATCAGGTAGTCAAAATATTGGAGCTTCAGTTTCAAAATCAGCCCTTCCAGTATATATTCAGGACTGATTTCCTTTAGGATGGATTGGTTGGATCTCCTTGCTGTCCAAAGGACTCTCTAAGAGTCTTCTCCAACACCACAGATCAAAAGCATCAATTCTTCTGCACTCAGCTTTCTTTACAGTCCAACTCACATCCATATATGACTACTGGAAAAACCATAGCTTTGACCAGATGGACCTTTGTCTGCAAAGTAATGTCTCTGCTTTTTAATATGTTGTCTAGGTTGGTCATAACTTTCCTTCCAAGGAGCAAGTGTCTTTAAATTTCATGGCTGCAGTCACCATCTGCAGTGATTTTGGAGTCCAAGAAAATAAAGTCTGTCACTGTTTCCATTGTTCGCCCATCTATTTGCCATGAAGTGATGGGACCAGATGCCAGGATCTTAGTTTTTGAATGTTGAGATTTAAGCCAATTTTTTCACTCTCCTCTTTCACTTTCATCAAGAGGCTCTTTAATTCCTCTTTGCTTTCTGCCATAAAGGTGGTGTCATCTGCATATCTGAGGTTGTTGATATTTCTCCTGGCAATCTTGATTCTAGCTTTGCTTCATCCAGTCCAGCATTTCTCATGATGCACTCGGCATATAAATTAAGAAAGCAGGGTAACAATATATAGCCTTGACCTACTGCTTTCCCAGGTTGAACCAGTTTGTTGTCCCATGTCTAGTTCTAACGGTTGCTTCTTGACCTGCACATAGGTTTCACAGGAGGCAGGTAAGGTGTCTGGTATTCCCATCTCTTGAAGAATTTTCCACAGTTTGCTGTGATTCACAGAGTCAAAGGCTTTAGTGTAGTCAATAAAGCAGAAGTAGATGCTTTTCTGGGTTTCCCCAATGGCTCAATGGGTAAAGAATCAGTTTGCAATGCAGGAGACACAGGAGATGCGGGTTTGATCCCTGGGTGGGGAAGATCCCCTAGAGAAGGAAATGACAACCCATTCCAGTATCCTTGCCTGGAAAATCCCATTAACGGAGGAGCCTGGAAGTCTACAGTTGATAGAGTTGCTAAGAATCGGACATGACTGAGTGACTTCACTCACTCAGTCATTCAGATGTTTTTCTGGAATTGTCTTGCTTTCTCTATGATCCAATGGATGTTGCAGTTTGATCTCTGGCTCCTCTCAGTCAGTTCAGTTCAGTTCAGTCACTCAGTCATGTCCGACTCTTTGTGACCCCATGGACTGCAGCACACCAGGCCTCTCTGTCCATCACCAACTCCTGGAGCTTGCTCAAACTCATGTCCATCGAGTCGGTGATCCCATCCAACCACCTCATCCTCTGTTGTTACCTTCTTGTCCTGCCTTCGATCTTTCCCAGCATCAGGGTCTT
The DNA here is from genome assembly GCF_963930625.1 of Muntiacus reevesi. Taxonomy (NCBI): domain Eukaryota; kingdom Metazoa; phylum Chordata; class Mammalia; order Artiodactyla; family Cervidae; genus Muntiacus; species Muntiacus reevesi. Next base: position 31,353,284 of record NC_089259.1, read on the forward strand.
TTCCAACGAGTCATTTTTTTACATCAGGTGCCCAAAGTATTGGAATTTCACCTTTAGCATCAGTCCTTCCAATGAATATTCAGGACTGATGTCCTTTAAGATTAACTGGTTTGATCTCCTTGCAGTCCAAGGGACTTTCAAGAGTCTTCTCTAACACTACAGTTCAAAAGCATCAATTCTTTGGTACTCAGCCTTCTTTATGGTCCAACTGTCAAATTCATACATGACTACTGGAAAAACCATAGCTTTGACTATATGGACCTTTGTTGGTAAAGTAATGTCTCTGCTTTTTAATATGCTGTCTAGATTTGTCATAGCTTAACATCTAGGAGTCTCGCTTCACATACTGTTGAAGACTAGATTGGAAAATTTTGAGCATACTTTACTAGACTGTGAAATGAGTGCAATTGTGCAGTAGTTTGAACATTCTTTGGTATTGCCCTTTATTGGGACTGTAATGAACACTGACCTTTTCCCATCCTGTGGCCATTGCTGAGTTTTCCATATTTGCTGGCATTTTGAGTGCAGCACTTTAACAGCATCATCTTTCAGGATTTGAAGTAGCTCAGTTTGAATTCCATCACTCCACTAGCTTTGTTCGTAGTGATGCTCCCTAAGGCCCACTTGACTTCACACTCTAGGTGTCTGTCTCTAGGTGAGTGATCACACCATCATGGTTATCTGGGTTATGAAGATCTTTTTTGTATAGTTCTGTGTATTCTTGCCACCTTTTTAAAAATATTTTCTGCTTCTGTTAGGTCCATACCATTTCTGTCCTTCATTGTGCCCATCTTTGCATGAAATGTTTCCTTGGTATCTCTGATTTTCTTGAACACATCTCTAATCTTTCCCATTCTAATGTTTTCCTCTATTTCTTTGCTTTGTTCACTGAGGAAGACTTTCTTATCTCTCCTTGCTATTTTTTGTAACTCTGCATTCAGATGGGTATATCTTTCCTTTTCTCCTTTGCCTTTTGCTTCTCTTCTTTTCTCAGCTATTTGTGAGGCCTCCTCAGACAACCATTTTGCCTTTTTGCATTTCTTTTTCTTGGGGATGGTCTTGATCACTGCCTCCTATACAATGTCACAAACCTCCGTGCATAGTTCTTCAGGCACTCTGTCTACCAGATCTAATCCCTTGAATCTATTTGCCACTTACATTGTATAATCGTAAGGGATTTGATTTAGGTCATAAGTGAATAGCCTAGTGGCTTTCCCTACTTTCTTCAATTTAAGTCTGAATTTTGCAATAAAGAGTTCATGATATGAGTCACAGTCAGCTCCTGGTTTTGTTTTTGCTGACTGTATAGAGCTTTCCATCTTCAGCTGTGAAGAATATAATCAATCTGATTTCGGTACTGACCATCTGTGATGTCCATGTGTAGAGTCATCTCTTGCGTTGTTGGAAGAGGGTATTTGCTATGACCAGTGCATTCTCTTGGCAAAACACTGTTAGCCTTTGTCCTGCTTCATTTTGTACTCCAAGGTGAAACTTGCCTGTCATTCCAGGTATCTCTTGACTTCCTACTTTTGCATTCTAGTCCCCTACGATGAAAAGGACATCTTTTTTTCTTTTTTTTTGGTGTTAGTTTTAGAAGGTCTTATTAGAAGATCTCAATTTTTTTTTTTTTTTTTTTTTACTAAGTCTAACAGAAAGGGGGTGGGGAAAAGACTAAGGTGTTAGAAATCCCTGTCTCCAATACTGAAGGTAAATGTAAATGTAAATGTAAATGGAATGTAAACGTAAATGTAAAGGTAAATTTTAAATGTAAATGGAGAAGGAAATGGCAACCCAGTCCAGTGTTCTTGCCTGGAAAATCCCATGGATGGAGGAGCCTGGTAGGCTTATAGTTAATGGGATCGCAAAGAGTTGGACACGACTGAGCAACTTCACTTTCACTTTAAATGCTAAAGAACTCATGAAATTAAAATTTTTTTAAAATATTTATTTGTTTATCTGGCTGCATTGGGTCTTAGTTCTGGCATGCAGGATCTTAGATGTGTCACGTGAGCGCTCTCGTTGCGGCACGTGGATTCTGTAGCTGTGGCACACAGACTCAGTATTTGTGGTGTGCAGGCTCAGCACATACCCAGACACATCCAGGCTCTTACAGACAGTCAGCAGTATTTGAGGTGGCTGGTTGCTAATTCACATTGTCCAAATCTGTAATGCTCTCGGGGCTTCCCAGGTGGCACAGTGGTAAAGAATACACCTGCCAATACTGGAGACATAGGAGATGCGAGTTTGATCCCTGGGTTGGGACGATCCCCTGGAGGAGGGCTTGGCAGCCCACTCCAGTATTCATGCCTGGAGAATCCCATGGACAGAGGATTCTGGCGGGCTATAGTCCCTGGGCTGCCCAGAGTCAGGCACGACTGAAGTGACTTAGCAGCAGCAGTTATGCTCTCAGTTACCAGAAAAGTAGGGGCTGCTGCTCACACGCAGACAAGACATGCTGCCTTGCGTCCCTCCACACTGCTTGTAGCCAAGGGGTGTCCAGCTGTCATCCAGGAGGGGAGAAACCATCACTCCCAGTGTGCAGAGCGCATGTGTTATGTCCCTTTTCTCTTTCCGTCTCTTACAGGATTAGAAACACCTGCCACAGAACTTTGCTGGAGGACGTTCGGGAGATGGAAAGCAGCGGAGTTCAGGTACTTCGCAGAGACTCTGCTCGGAGGTGAGGCAGTTCCCTTCATCCTGATTCTTGTGAAAAACCTGTTTCCCTTTTCTTTCCCCCTCCTCCCCTTTCCCTCCCAGGGGTATGGGGATTGACCCGCCATGGTTTCCCAGGTCCTCTTGGAATCTTGAGCATCGAATCCCCAGTAGGGCAGGCCCCTCTTCTGCTGCACCCCTCCATGGTCTTCCTTTCAACAATGGCTTCCTGGCCCCAAACCCTGAGGTCCTCCTCACTTCCTCTTCCTCACATCCCATGCCCAGGGCAGGGATCTCCTCAGGAAATCTCGTTCCTCTCATCAAGACTTTAACCTCTGCATGCACACCAGCCCCAGAGAGAGATCAGTTCCAACTGCTTGACATAACCTGGGAGCTGTCCTGAGTGAAAGGACCACGGGTCTCCTCAGTAACCATGTTGGACATTTGTTCTGGGCTTTCACTGGAGGCCTGGGCGTAACCTGGAGTTTCCAGTCAGCATTCTCTGAATCTGGAGTGTTTTTGCGGGGTTTCTAAGGCAAAGAATCAATCTTTGGAATATGCTGAATACCTACTACATTTAAGTGCTTTGTTAGGCTTAAAGGAAAGGAAAGGATGGAAAACAACTGATGGTGTGGCTTGGGTAAAGAGACCCAAAAGCATATTTAAAAGTTCTAGGGGGAAGCAACATTGTAGTACAGGCAAATCTAAAGCAAATGAATGGGGTGATTAACCAATATCCATGTATTTGGCATCTATTGAATATGTATGATTGATAGTACCAAGTGTGATGAGAATGAAGACTGGCTAGGACTCTTGCACAATCAGTTTGGATAACTGGTCATTCTAATCCATTTAAGCAAACACCTATCCTGTGACCCTGCAGCTCCATTTCTAGGTATTTACCCAAGAGAATTAAAAAAAATATGTCTACATATTCAGATACATGAAGCCATAAGAAAGCCTCAATCAGATTCAACCCCTAAAATATTTCACTGAGACTCATTAGCAAATTGTAGTCCAACAGGCTCCTCTGTCCATGGGATTCTCTAGGCGAGAATACTGGGATGGCTTGCCATTTCCTTCTCCAGGGAATATTCCCGACCCAGGGATTAAACCCAAATCTCCTGCATTGCAGGCAGATTCTTTATCATCTGAAATATATATATATTGATATGTATAATATACATATAAATATAAATATGTATTTATATGTATATATATATATTTATATGTATAAAACTGTGAAAAATCAAAGATGAAGAGAGACTCCTCAAAGCTGCAAAAGAAAAGAAGTTCATGACACAGAAGGGGATGCCCATGAGGCTATGAGAGGATTTCTCAGCAGAAACCTTCTAGGCTGAGAGATAGTAGGGTATCATGCTGAAGGAGAAAAAAAGCACCAACCAAGAATACTTCACTCAGCAGAGGTATATTTCAGAAGTGGAGAAGAGATAAAGAGTTTTCCAGACAAGCAAAAGCTGAAGGCATTTATCACCACTAGACTGGTCTTCAAAGGGGGACTCCCCTGGCAGTCCAGTGGTTGAAAATCCATCTGCCAATGCAGGAGACATGGGTTTGACCCCTGGTCCGGGAAGACACCACATGTTACAGCGCAACTCAGCCTGTACACCACAACTACTGAGCTCACACACCATAGTTGTTGAAGCCCAGGTGCCCTAGAGCCCGTGCTCCACAACCAGAGAAGCCACGGCAATGAGAAGCCCACACACTGCAACTAGAAAGTAGAGCCCACTCTCTTTAACTAGATAAAAGTGCGCGTGCAGCAACGAAGACCCAGTACAGCCAAAAAAAAGAGAGAAAGAAATGTTAAAGGGACTTCTTTAAGCCAAAATAAAAGGGCACTAAGAAGGAAAAGGAAAAGATGTGAAAGTATAAATCTAAATGATAAAGGTAAATAGTCAGATTCAGAATAATCTGATGTGAATGTGGTGAGTTTAATCACTTATAAACCTTCACTAATGTGAAAGTTAAAAGACAAAAGTAGTAAAAATAACTAAAACCACAATCATTTGTTGATGGATACACAAGATAAAAATATGTAAATTGCAACATCAATATACTACAGCACTGTTGTTGTTGTTTGTTTTAGTTGCTAGGTTGTCTCCGACTCTTTGTGACCCCATGGGCTGTAGCCCGCCAGGCTCCTCTGTCCATGGGATTTCCCAGGCAAGAACACTGGAGTGGGTTGCCATTTCCTTCTCTGGGGGATCTTCCCAGTGCCAAGATCAAATCCATGTTGTAAAAGTGTGGTTTTAAAATGCATTCTAACTTGAATTTTTATCAACTTAAAACAGACTGTTACCAATATAAATTGTTTTGTGTAAGCTTCATGGTAGCCACAAAGCAAAAAACTTATATTAAATACACAAAAGTAAAGAAAGAGGAATCATGCTTATCACTATAGAAAATCATCAGCTCACCAAGGAAGAGAGCAAGAAATGAAAAAGTTGTAGGAGTTCAAGATTCTTAGTTCTCTCACTGTTGGCTTTCCTGCGTGGTCCCCTAGTCAGCCTTGGGATCTGGAGACGCTCTCATGCCCAGAACCGACCTGTCTTGACATACATTGTCAAGAGTCTCAGACCGGGACTACCCTGGTGGTCCAGTGGTTAAGAATCCGCCTGCCAATGCAGGGGACACGTGTTTGACCTCTGGTCCGGGAACTAAGATCCCATATGCTGACCCCTGGTCTGGGAAGATTCCACATGTCGCAGGGCAGCTAAGCTCACACTCTGCAACTACTGAAGCCTGTGCACTCTAGAGCCTGTGCGCCACAAAAAGAGAAGCCACCGCAGTGAGAAGCCTGTACTCACAAGACTAGAGAAAGCCTGTGCAAAGCAACGAAGACCCAGCACTGTCATAAATTTAAAAATAATTTTAAAAAGAGTCTTGAACCACTCTAGATGATGGCTATAGTGGAATATATATATCTGGGCTATAATGAAGGACTGAGGAGCCTGGTATGCTGTAGTCCATGGGGTCACAAAGAGTTGGACGTGACTTAATGACTAAACAACAACATAAGAGATGCTCACAGCAAAATGCTATTTTAGAAGAAGCATCTTACTGAGAGTGTCTGGATAATATCCATTTTATTTTAAATGTAAGAACATTCTCCAAGTGGTAAGGAAGATTTTTTTTTACTTTTACCTTGAAACTTTTTTTTCCTCCAACAAATCCCTTTAAATCTGCTTCCCAGGTGGCACTAGTGGTAAATAACTTGCCCGCCAATGCAGGAGACACAAAGATGCAGGTTCGATGCCTGGGTTGGGAAGATCCCCTGGAGTAGGAAATGGCAACCCACTCCAGTATCCTGGCCTGGAGAATCCCATTGACAGAGGAGCCTGGTGGGCTACAGTCCATGGGGACACAAAGAATCAGACATGACTAAAACAACTTAGTACGCAACGAACTAAAGCCAGTCTGTGTTTGATTTAGGCCCAAGGTGGAGGAGGTGGATCTCCAAAGGTCCGTGAGTCCCAGGTCCTGTCAGGTGGTTTTCCGGAACAACTCTGTGGACCTAGGTGCCCCACGTAAGTCACACACTCCACACGGAGATGCCACTGACTCACAGAAGGAGGGGCGGTCAAACGTGAGGGCCTCCTCCTTGAATGCCGCATGCTGAGTGAAATAAGCCAGACACGAAAGGGCAAGTACTGTGTGACCCCACAGACATGAGGCCCCCGGAGCAGTCAGATTCTCAGAGGGAGAGCAGGCTTTCCAGGGGTGGGGCGAGGGGAGTCTCAGGTGGGAGAGGCAGAGAGTTCCGGGGCCAGAGGATGGGGGTGTCTGCACAGTCTTGTGTCTGTTCTCAGTGTCACTGGACTGGACGCTTCCTATCCTTAAGATGGTAAACTTTATGCTACACGCATTTAACCACATTTTTAAAAAGGTAGGTAACCGCCTGAATTTTTTTAAACCATTAATGCAGAACAAAGAGACCATTTAAAATGCGAACACATCTTCATTTTACAAGGGTGGGGCTGCTTTCATATTTTTTTTTTTACAGCCCTCCATGTTTCTGTGTCTAGAACATTTAAGATAAAGTGAAGGACAGTGGTTTTTCCACCTTTGGCAGTTTGCATTGCCGACAGAGCCTGGACTTCTGCTTGGGCAGGGGAGGCCTCTGTGCTCAGAAAATCTTCTCAGAGACTTGCTGCCAAGGGCACTCCCTCCTGTCCCCACAGCCTCGCAGAGAATCCATGACACCCGAGAAGTGCCAACCCAGAGTCCACCTTGAGATTCTGGGTGGAGCCATCCCGAATGGGAGGAAGGTCATCCCTGGCAGTGGGAAGCCACTACCTGCATGCACTCCAAGACTGTGTGAAAATGGCCTAAAACAGTGGTGCTCCATTCACTGTCCTTAACCCAGGAGCAGAAGTGTCACCTGGGAAGTTGCTAGAACTGTTGGCTCTTGGGCCCCACTGCAGACTAACTGAATCAACCCTCTGGTGGTGGCGCCCACTCTAGTTTGAGAACCGCTGGTCCTGCCTTTGTGTGGGGTACTAGGCTTCTCACCAGTTCCGGGGTGGCTCTCCATGCAGAGAAGGCTGTGGACCACCACATCCCTCTCTCCTTCCACACACAAGCACATAAGCCAGTTCACAACACGTGGACACAAGTTACTTTTTCTGCTTCTAAAGAGCATGGCCACTCACAAGTAAGTCCACTGTCATCGGTGAGCCGTAGTAAACCTTGGGAGTGTGTGGAAGCAGCATGTGCTCGCTCTGGGTCATGTTTTAATCCAAATGTATTAATATTGTTCAAATGTGAGACTGCTCTAGGTCTGACCTGTCAAGGTCAGAAGTTAGAGAAGAGAGGAAATACTCGTCAGCTCTCCTCATTGCCCCATGAGAGCCGATATCTCTTTCAGAAATGATTCTAGGCTTGACTCTCCCAGAGAGAGAGTGCTGGTCAATGAGTTATTCCCTCTGGGAACTTCTACCCATGACCCTGTTATTCACGTCAACCCAAGTAAAGCACTTTGAATTCCTAGTTAAATCAGCTAAATTTTAAAACAGAGACATTTCCAGCATGATGGACCTTTTTTTTTTAACCAAGTTTACTATTAATATTGCATGTTGTCCCCCAGCATGTTTTCAGCTTCAAAACTTACCTTTCTGGGTTTCAGTTGTAGGTTTTAGTTTCAAGACTCAGACTGTTCCAGGGCCTCTTCTCTTGAATGGCGGTAGGAAAATGTAGTGAGGGGCCCGTGGGTCCCCTCTTGAGCTGCTCAGACTAGGCTGGGCCACAGCCCCATAGAGACAGGCATGAGCTCCTGAGCCCCTTGGCCAGGCTGCATCCTCCAGGACATGGCTCTCAAGGAGCATCGGGCACCACATCAGAATCCTTGGGAGAACTTTAAAAAGCACCCAGCCATGTCCAACCATGCAGATCCATTGGCCCCAGAAAGAAGGATGCAGAGAAGTCTTTGTCGGTGGTTCTGACGCAGCTAGGTTTGCAAACTGCCCCAACGCCAAGCCTTCCCCAGACCTCACCACTCTCCCTGTCTCAGCCACCCTGCTTGAGGTGGCCAATGTGTCCCAGTCAGGGAGGGGTTTTGATTTCTGTCACCAGAATGTTCACTGTACGTATTTGCCTTCTAACAGCATCCCCCATGCTTTGCTCTTTCAGATGGGTATGCATTTTCTCAGGTAGAACAAGCTGTGATTTCTCAGGAAGAACTAGTCCGATCTTACGACACCACCAAAAGCAACCCCCAGGCGACTTTTCCTTCTGCCACCTTTGAGTAAGAGCTGGATCTCTGGGTCCTACCCTTTTGTGTCTGTTCTGGGGACAGCTGCAATGAGCCAACGCTCCTCAACACTCCTGTGACTCTGGCCAGTTTGTTATTTCTATACTGATTAAATCACTACCCTTGGGTATAGATGATGGGGAACCCTATGTGCTTTTTCTTAATTTGTCTTCAATGTTTTACCTAATTTATTTATTTTTCCTGTAGCTGTGAGATGATTTATCAGTTGAGTCTGAAGTATAAAATTACAAAGTATTATGTTTTACCAAAATTTAAACTTTTGGTACAGGTTGTTTTGGGGAAAAAAATGTCAAGGATATTATGTTGCATAATAAACTTGTCTTGCTTCATTGGAAAGGGGCCATGCAGGAAAGTCACAGACTAAGAGGCGCAGGCAGCATATAAAACATTTTTCTAAGTAGAATGTCCTGTCCTGTTATGTTGGAGTTTTATCTGATAAGTATGAGATGTGCACCATATTCTTGATTTCAATGAACTCATGTAACAAGTATAGTGTAGACTGATCTTGAGCCTCAAAACCAGGCATACGAGAATGACTGTGTCTCATCCTCCCCTGATTCCCCCCCACATCAGGGCCAGTAGATAATTCAACCTCATTCTTTTTTTTTCTTTTTTTTCACTCTCAGTCATTCTTGTGATTCTGCCTCAGGTGTGTATGAACTCTCCAGGGTTTCAGATGCTGCAAAGCACTAGGCTCCTCCATTCTTCTGTCATCTGCCCACACAGGTCACCATTAAAGACACGTGCTTTCTTTTGGCCTGGCCATTTTACGAGGCGTCTGTGCCAGGGATAGCGCACCGGAGCCTTTGGGAAGCTGGGACCCCCATGCCCATGGCCTAACATTCCTGTCTTAGGGCACACTGTCTACCCAGTGCACTCTGAGGGGACAAAGAGATGTCTCTCAGATCTCTCCGGTAGACCAAGGTAGAGAGCGCCCTTCCTCAAGCCCTGTTCTACCTCTTGAGTTTTTAGGAGTGAAGACTGAGAATTTTTGTAAACTATGTCGATTTTCCATGCTGCCAAAGACTCTTCTGAGGAAACAAACTGAAAATCCTGAGACCTGTTTGAATGGAAATAAGACAACAAGGAAAACACTGGGAGAAAAGCCCATAAATACCTCAAAAAGTTATCCACAAATATATAAAATGAGGTATAGCCATAAGATGGAATGTTATTCAGCTGTAATAAGAATGAAACACACACAAAATGGATAAACCTTAAAAACATTATGCTAAGTAAAAAGAAAGCCAGTCCTAAGCGGGCTCACGGGCTTCCCTGGCGGCTCAGTGGTGAGGAATCCACCTGCCAATGCAGGTGACATGGATTCGACCCCTGGATCAGGAAGATCCTTTGGAGAAGGGCATGGCAGCCCTCTCCAGCATCCTTGCCTGTGAAATCCCATGGACAGAGGAGCCAGGTGGGCTATGGTCCGTGGGATCACAAAGAGTCAGACACAACTTAGCGACTAAACAACATCAAGGGGCCACATACAACATCATTCCATTCACAAGAAAGTCATCAGCAAATCTACAGATGTAAAGTAGACCAGTGGTTGCCTAGGGCTGGGGGTGGAGGGGCTGAATGGAAGGTGGAGCGATTGCTCAGGGGCACAGTGTGTCTTCCGAGGGTGAGGAAAATGTTGTACATTTGGATGGTGGTGCTAGTTGCACAATTCTGTAATAGTCTAAAAATACTGAACTATGCACTTAAGGGTGGATTTTCTGGTATACAAATTATATCTTAATAAAACCATGAAGTTTTTTAATCACCTATTTCAAAAGTGATAAATTCAGACATTTCAAAGCTACCACGTCCATGCTTTTATGTGATTGTAGCAAAATTATGCAGATAGTACAGGCTGCACACTTTGCTAGGGGTACCAGCAGGAAACAAGAAAAACAATGCCTGACACCATGCAGGTTACAGTGTGCTTAGGGAAAAAGTATTACATGCCTACTTTACTTTGACAGCATCTCACCTGTTTCCTGAAAAATATCCTTTCTCCAGCCAGTGAGGCTTACTGAGAAAAGATTTCCTGACCAAAAACCAACCCAATGATGGACCATCCTATGTTAATTATTTGGGAAAATGTCTTGTTCCAAAGCTCCTTGTTAAAACTTCATTTCTGGGCAGGAAGCCTTTTTGGGAGGCTTCTTTGTGGAAAGGAACTTATTAAAGACATGTGCGGTCTCTTGCTGGCCTGCGTTTTCCAAGGCTAGTTGCTCAAGCTTTCCGTCTATTGTTGCTGTTTGATTGGCTTCTTAAGAACTAGGACACCAGGTGGTCTGTCCATTTCCTGGAAATATAGGCCAGCCTCAGCTTCAAGTGACCTCGAGGATTTGATCCTTCGGGGGATGTCTGCACCTGGTCCACTACTGATCCACAACCTAGTATTAATAGAATGAAACACAATATTCGCCGGCAAATAAACGATTGTACACCCACGCTCTGAATTTGGGTTTTGAAGCTCTCAAGTTGGTATTTTTGTCTAGTTACCTTAAACTTTTTTACATTTATGAACTGTGCGCAAAGACAGCAGCCACATTTAATACTCTGAAAACCAAAAACAATCAAAAGTTGAGTAAGATACCCTTGGACAAGTCACTGCTCAAGAATTTTGTTTCGACAGAGCACGGATTCCGTGCACGTTCACCTCTAGGGCGCCTCTTTTCTGCGCAGGTGGCTAGAGACCCAGGATGCTCCGGAAGTCCAGGCGCACGGAGCCCGCGCAGGTGGGCCGGGTGCGGCGCGGGGCGAGGCGAGGCGTGGCCGAGCGGGGAGGAGCAGCGCGCGCTGGGAGGGCGTGGGAGTGCGCGCGGGGTGCAGTCCCCCGCTCACGCAGAGCCGGCGGATCCTTCCAGTTCGCGAGGCGAACGCCACACCCGACGGCAGGAAGCAGGCTTCCCGAGGCGCTCCCAAAGTTCAAGCAAGGGGCGCCCCCCGGCAGCCACACCCCTTCCCAGCTCCTGAAAAGCCCCCTAAGTTCGCGGTTTCCTGGACTCTTTTTATCAACCCCGGTTCCTCCAGCCCCACCGGTTGAGTGCGGGACGCCGGGCCACCCGGACCTAGGAGGGGACGGGGTGACTGGCTTCGAAAGGGTAGGGGCTCGAACCGATGCGGGGGCGACTCGGGCGCTGGAGGCGCGACACCGGCCTTCCCTCCCTCTGTGCACCCCCTTGCAGCCGCAGGTGAGCAGGTCCGCGGCGGGCGGCTACGGGGAGCGGAGACGGAGGTGGGCGCAGGGGTGTGCACAGGTGTGTGCGCTGCACGTGCTTGTGAGTTCACTAGAGGGGAGAAGTGCCCCGACACCCCGTTGGGCGTCGCATGTCCTCGGACCCAGGGGTGGGTCAGCCGGAGCCGGGCACGTCTCTTCCAAGGTCCAAGCTCGCGGCTGTTCTGCGCGGGGACGCACAGCTGGGCTTGTTAGAGACTAATTCGCGGCGCACCCGGTTATTGCGGGTTTGGAAATTCCCCGACTCGTCGGGGGGTCAGCCAGCCAGTTCAGCTGGGGTCTCCACGCACACGATGCGCTCCGGCCCGCAGGGGAGACTTAGCCCGGGCGCCCAACTATGGGTTTTTGCATGCGAGGAGCGCGCGGGGCCTCGGACGCACCTGCTAGCCGATCCTTAGTTTCCTGGCCCCTTAGGCGCCCAGGCCTGGCTGAGCTTCATGAGGGTGGCCAGGACCCAGAAAGCCGTGTCCGCGGTGCACGCTTGGTGCCCAGTTCGGAAAGAGTATTGTACGTGCCTTGGGTCTCTGTCTGGGGCGGCCCTGATGTTGGAAGCCGCTGGGTTGCATTCGTAGAGGGGAGCCCTGAACCCCTGGGCTTTTCAGGGCAGACAAGGGCTTCAAGAAGCCTTTGGATTTAGACAGTGGGTGTTTAGACCGTGGGGAGCGTGCTGCCCTCCCCTGGTGATACAAAAACAATTTGTTTGCAGTTCCTTCGTGGTGCAGTTAATGTGCATAGCTGAAGGTTGTGTTACTCCGCATCCTCCTCCTTTGACTTGGAAAAAGTAAGGATTGGCTACTGTTTTCACCTGCCCCTTATGGAGCGGGCAGAAGTGTTGGGGTCATGAGGGTGTCTTCCCTGGACCAGGAAAACATCAAGCGCAAGGTTGACGACTTAAAACTTCTAGCTTCAATGGAAGCAAATCCTTCTGATTCTTTGGGTTCACCCAAGTCAAAGGGGGAGTATTATTCAGTAAAGGCACACTATTAGTTTTCTTCTGCCTTTCAATAGATTCTGTTTGAAAACAGCTGGGTGACCTCATCATGATAAGATACGGTTTTGTTGGCTGTGAAGCCTTAGGAAGGTTTTGGGCAGCCCCACAAATCGATCTCTGAAAAGCAGTGCCTTGTGACTTTGGGCAGAGGGAAGCTGGATGGGTAGAGCAGGTGGAGACTGGAGGTACCATACTCCCCTAGGCATGTCTCAGAGGGCTGGGTGGGTACATCCCAGTAGAATCCACCCCAGCACCTGGGGAGCCAGCTTCTCAAAGTGATCTGACCTCCCGCTGATTGTGGTGTTGATTATATAGTGTTGTCGCTGGGAGACCAGTGTCTTGTATCTATCTGTGGGACCTCTTGGATGCTGTGTCATTCGGCCTGGGTCAGTCCAAGTTGTACAAAAACAAACCCTTCCTGGGATGTCACGTGCACACCTGCTGCAGTGCTCAGACCTCAGGCTTGAAGAGATGGAGATGTGGCTCTTGAGGTGGTAAGTAAGGAAACTGATTCTTTGAGCCCTGTGTTCTGTTTCCTCCTCTCACCAAAAATCACGTGCAGGAAAAATACTTTCCCAGAAGCCTGCTGTTGGCTTTTAGTTTTGTTCATGTTCTTTAGCTATTTGAACTTTTTAAACATCAAATTCCTGAAGCTTCTAGTGCAAGTGGTAACAGCAAATAAATACAAACCTTTCTCAGCACTCTTCTGATCACATTATTTTGATTATTTCTCTGAAGGGGGCTTTATTTTTTTTAGTGGCCCCTTTCTGTTAGTTTGTTTTGATACTTGCTTATTTGACTGCCTTAGATCTAAACTAGGTTAAAGCAACATTCAAAACTCCCAGCTCTACACAGCCGTCAGCAAACACTCAACCTCCCGTCATTTGTTGTTTTTCAGCTGCTAAGTCATGTCTCTCTCTATGACCCCATGGACTGCAGCAAACCAGGCTCTTCTGTCCTCCTGTGTCTCCTGGTATTTACTCACATTCATGCATGTGAATTCATAAAATATAAGTAAGGATGGGGAATTAAAATTTATTCACTTTTCTAGAAATGGTTCTGAGTCAGGGCAAAAATCTACAGAAATCTTTTCCCTTGAAATAATGATTCAAAAATTTTAGAATGCTGCCAATCAGATGGAAAGACAGCAGGGCGCAGCACTTTCCCTGAATAGGAAGAAAGAAGACTTGTCCAATGTTGATGTTTGTAGCTTTTCCACCTACCAGATCTGCATTTGTTTTGTCCACAGTTTATATTTTTTTCTATTCCTCTTTCCCCCCGAGCACTGGGTGAAAATCAAATTGGCTGTGTATTAACAGCAAATCAAACATCTGGGCTGACAGTGAATATTTGTTTCACATGATTTGCTCCCAGAGCAGCAATTGAGGCCTGGAAGAGCGTTCCATCCTGGTCATGCAGCTTCCTTCTACTTCAAGGTATTAGGATGTGTTCAGAGAGGGTTTTCCGCTTGCCTGGTGGCTCAGACGGTAAAGTATCTGCCTACAGTGCGGAAGACCTGGGTTCAGTCCCTGGGTCAGGAAGATCTGGAGAAGGAAATGGCAACCCACTCCAGTATTCTTGCCTGGAAAATCCAATGAACAGAGGAGCCTGGTAGGCTACCGTCCATGGGGTCACAAAGAGTCGGACACGACTGAGTGACTTCACTTTAAGTAGGGTTTTAGGGGGAAAATAAATGGTACCCTTGTGCACAGAGTAGGAAATACTTCCTAGAAAGTACTGACTGGGAAAACAAATGCCAGTAATTCAAACAAATTGCAGGTGGTAGGCATTATATTGTGTTCAATAATTGTTAAGTAGTTGTGGAGTCACTAAGTTGTGTGTGACTGCAATCCCATGGACTGCAGCACACCAGTCTTCCCTGTCCTTCACCATCTCCTGGAGTTTACTCAAAGCTCCTTTCATCCTCTGTCGCTGCCTTCTCATTGTCAAGTTACCTGAATGAATTTATAAAAGGTGCTTTGGAAACAGTAGTAGTCAACATTTTTAACCCCGTATACCCAGTGATTAAAATAATTTTCCTATACCTTCTTGAATGATGAGAAATTTCAAAAGAAGTGGTTTGTCTGTTTTTTCCTATCAAAATTTTTTTTATTGGTGTATAATTGCTTTATGGTTAGTTTCCTCTTCCAAGTAGTCAGTGATCTGAAAACAGTGAATTTTATGCTTGCCCATGTCAGAGATTCAGAAGTGTCTGCTTGTTTTGGTTGGGAAGGAATCAGCTTCATGGTGGGCACAACCAGGACGTATCCTGTGACTAACAGGAGACAAATGTTAGTTTGTGTCTCTTGTCTTTGATCAAGCTCCTTGCCCTCTTTAGTTCACCTGTTCAGGCCATCTTCAGATCCCAGTAGAGTTATCACAACAACATAACCTTGGCAACTCTACCAGAGATGGTTGAATCCCCCTTCCCCAACCCACCCACATGCCGACCCCCTGCAGAATCCGCCTACCTGATCTCTCCTCCCTGCCTGGGGCTCCAGCACCTCTCCACGGGTTCATCCAGTCAAGATGCCCTGCTGTCCGTTTTCAGACCTATGTGTCTTTGCAGAGGCTCCAGTCTCACCTGAAATGCACCGCCTCTTTCCTTCACCCAACCTAGATGCCTCCCTCCAGTCTCCTCTGAGCTCTGCTTGGACCTGTTTTAACATCACATACCTTGTCTCCATCTTGTGGACTAAGAGTCTCTTCACTCACATTTCCAGGGCTGCATGCGTGTTGTCCACTTGGTAGATGCTCAGTAAACCTTTGCTGGATAGATAGACTTCTGGCCAGGTCCAGGGCTGAACTTTTCTGCAGGTTTAGTTTGGGTTCTCTGGCCTTGAGTGGTCCATAAACTGGACTTTTAAAATTCATTCTTATGGAAGGCAGAGGGAAAAAAACAATCCAGGTCTGAGTAATCACTTGAACCATGATCTTTTTTGTATCAGGCGCTTTTGATTTCCATCCTATATTTCAGACAAAGTTCCTGAAGGCATGTAGTCAGTTTGCCCTGGCCGAGCATTCAACAAGGAGCCCACCTTCCCTCGCATCTGTAGTGGCTGCTTCTCGTCTTCTAATCCCGCAATGTCTTGAATCCCAACCAGCTGAATTTCCTGATACTGATTTCAGAAATAGCTTTACCACAATTAACTAAAAGTTAGACTATTCCAACAAAAAGCACGTTTCTTCTACTGGATGTGCCATTCTTTAACTTGGAGGGAAAGTTTTTTTACCTTTTTCCTGTACATAACACACAATTCCCTTCCTTCTCACACATGCTTCTGCTGTTTTAAAATAGCAACTACAGCTGCCAGTAGAGACTCTTGGGGGAATTTTTAAGGCCACTAATCAGTTTCACAGCTGGAGGCAAAGCTGGGGAATATTTTTCGCATGACACACCAGGTGCTTTGACCTTGTCGGGGCAGCCAGAGGGTTAAGCTTAAGGAGTGGGGGGAGGGGGGAGCGAGGGCCAAGGGACGAGACCACCGGAGGCCCAGCTCCTTCCCCTGACCCCTGCACTGTGCAGAAACCAAGCCCGGCACCAGGGGGATCCCAAGTCCTCCAGGAGCCTCTGGGGGCATAGAGCTGGGGCCGTGAGGACCCCCCCAAGTCCTCCCAGAGTCTCTGGAAGTGCTGAGAAGGTCAGAGCTCTCGGTTCCCCCTCTGAACTGAGCACAAGTCCCAGACTTAAAATGTATGCAGAAGCAAAGTCCTCCTTGAAAGACACCTCCTCCTCCCCGATGTTGCTCAGCCTCCAGGGGCATCAGAACCTTGGAGGGTTCCTTGGAACATGGATTGCTGGGCCTCAGTCCAGACTGCTGTCTCCATAGGCCCAAGAATCTGCATTTCTGACCCATTTCCAGGCGACTGGAAACCACTGTTAGAACTTCTTTTCTGTCCAATCAGTTTAGTTTCTTTCACTCAAATATTTACTCACAAGAGAGTTTGTTTCCCCCAGACACGCAACATGGATGTGGTGAGCAGAGCAGATGAAGAGAACAGAGCAGTGGTTACCAGAGGTGCCTGTTGGGAGAGGTGGTGACCGGTACAGGGGGTCAGTTGTCTGGTGACTACAGAAAAAAGTTTTGGTGGTGAGCATGTTGGAGGCTATAAGAGACCCAGGATGCTCTGGGAATCCAGGTGCAAAACTTAACTCACAACTCTCAAGTTGTACATCATCTTAGTTGACAGTTTTGGTGACCATGAAGGGACCCAGAGTGGTCTTCCTTCCTTCACCTGAACTCCATGAGGAACCGGAGCTTTGGTACCAGCAGCGGCCCCTTGTGCCCTTTTGCCTTCTTGGGGAATCCAGACGAATTTGGGTAAATCTCTCCTGGTTCTCGAATCTCCTGTGTTGGTTGAGATTCTGAGTTTTATTTGGTGGTGGAGCAGGTTAGCTGCCCCCTCCCAGTTGGAAAGATGCGGTTGGGGGGAGGGGAGCAGCTCGGGTGAAATATCCGGGGCAGAACCACTCATGGTCTAGACACTGAGTGGGGCTCAGTTGGAAGATACTGAGAAATTTCCACCCAGTCAAGAGATACTGGGTGGGAGGCTGGGTGAAAAACCCCAGCAGAACACCCAGCCCATGGAAATGTACTGGTCAGGGTCTCGACTGAAAGAAATTGAGGTATACCCAGGGCTCAGTTGGAAAGGTACTGAGGTCACTCCATTGTAGAGGATTGAATGATCTTGGCTGAGTGCATAGGTAAGAGGCTGATCTGATGCTTTCCCTCAATTCAGCTGTCTTTATAGCATTTGCTGGGATAAAAGTGTGGAAAATACATGAGAGCTTTGCTTTGAAGAAAAGGGACAAGACTCCTCCTGGCCGGTTACGGTTTTCTCAGGTGATGGAGAAATTTACTGGAGTGGTGGAGGCCTAGTCCTCATACCATGCAGTGGTCCCATAGGGAAACTCACTCATTAATTAAAATATTTGCTCGTCCAGGGGTTGCACATAAGAACTGGCCATTTAGCAACCTGAGCAGCCATGGTCGTCTTAGATTGCTGGAGGCAGAATCCGAGACACATAAGAGGGCCGAAATGACTCTAGGGTGACTCCTAGAAGAGTTAAGCTCACAAGCAGCACAGGGCCCACTACACCAGTTCACTAGTGATTTTTATCCCTGACAAATTCAGCTTAAAATGGGAAATAGAATCTTGCAGAATCAAAAAGGAGGGGCATCAGAAAGCCAACCTCCGACCAACACCCCAGCCAAATTCATGTACAATATGTACGGAGCTCATACTTGCAAGTACCTAGTTAATTGGGGAATTTATACTAAAGGAGACCCTAACTTAAAATGACCAAACTGGTGTTCTTTCCATATTCCAAAATTGATATTTTTGCATGCACAACTAGAAAAAGCCAGCCGTAAGATCAAACAGACTGAATGGAATGCTTGCTTTGAGTAGTGTCTAGAAGCTTCTAAAAGAGGAAATAATAGAATAACTTCTTTGCAGGAAACCAACAAAAGATTGCTTGATATGATATCAGAACTAGGAAAAGTCGCTACTGCTAACTCTGTCTCTCCCTCTGCTCCTCTTCTCTCTGAACTGCCAGACACTTTGTGCTTCAGCCTCCTGTTGCTCCTCTTTCCCCAGCAAAGGAGGATAAAAAATCAGAAGTGATTATGGCTCCTTTTAAGGAGAAACCTATCCCAGGAGAGGTGACCCATCCTCAGTGTTGACCTTCACACCCTGGACCAGTACAGAACTTAGAGCCGTCGCTAAGGAATTTGCTGATCCCAGTCAGGATCCATTGGGATTTTCTAAGGAATCTGAATTAACCATCCAGGCCTACAAACCTGGTCTTTCAGATCTATATCAACTAATACAGCTATTAGTTTCTGAAAGTAAAGCAAGGGAATGGAGAAAGCCAGGTGGAAACACCCCTTAATGAATTTTGAATCCCACAGTCCACAGGCTCATACTGAATGCAAGGAATTGGCTCAGAAATTACTCGAACTTATCCCAGAGCTTTTTTCAAAGACTGAGGACTGGACAAAAATTCAACAGTGCAAGCAGAGACCAGATGAATCAATTCCAAATTATTATGAGAGATTTGAAAAAAACTTTTAAACAATATTTGGGTTTGATGCCTGAATCATTCTCCAGCCCCCAAAATGATCTCGTGCTTAACTCCACCTTTTTAGAAGGTTTAGATGAGGATTTGACTACTTTGGTCAAAAGACACAATCTAGGTTGGTCTGCCTTGTATACCAGTGGTCTCGTTACACTGGCTGACCAACTTTTCAAAACCTTTAGAAAAAGGATTATCTACCAAAATCATGAACCTTCAGCTGTGCCAGTTAAGTACTCAAAGCCAGTTGAAGGTCAACCAACCCCCATTTAGTTCTCAACTGAGAGGAAAACGAAGAGTTTGTTTTTACTGTGGAAAAGCAGGACATCAGAAAATGAACTGCAAACTAAGAGGAAAAAAAAAAGGCTAAGGGAGAACTGGGTTTTATTTTTATTTATTTATTTATTTATTTTATTTTTCAGTGGGTTTTGTCATACATTGATATGAATCGAGAACTGGGTTTTAGGCCAGAATTCCGAGTTAAACAGGAATAGGGCTGCTGCTCCTAGGGAACATGGGGAGCTTTCCCCCTTTTCCTCTCTAATACTCTGGGAGAAGTAGAAATGATTATAAAAGGGGTAACAATTAAAGCCCTAATAGACACTGGGGCCACCTTTTCAGTTTTAAACCTTACCAAAATTAAAGGCGCTCTCCCTCAGAGTGATACCTCAGTACAGATGGTAGGGGTTTCTAATGTGCCTATTAAGGCTCCTAAATCATTACCCTTAGAGTTCTACGTAGGGAAACTTAAGACATTCCTTTCTTCTAGTAGCAACTGCTCCTGTTCACTTGATAGGTAGAGACCTATTAGAAGTTTGCGAAGCCCATGTTTCCTTTATTTCTGAGGGAGAAGTGTTTCTAGATCTAAAGGACAGTCAGATTGCCTTCATCATATAATGTTTGTGACTCATGATGAGGATGATGCTGAACAAGATAGGTTGCTAACCTTAGTACCTAAAGAATTATGGGCACTTGATTCTACTGACAACAGATGAATACATTCTGCATTCCCCATCAAAATTACTGTAGATAAAGATAAGCCTCTGCCCAATATTTGCCAGTATCCATTAAGGCAGGAGGCCATAGAAGGAATAAAACCTTTAATATCAGATCAAGGAAGGGCTCATTGTGCCTTTGTAACACTCCCATTTTGCCAGTTAGAAAACCAAATGGCAAGGGTTGGAGATTTGTACAGGATCTGACGTCTATCAATGCTATTATTATCCCTCGACATTCTGTAGTGTCAGACCCCCATACTTTAGTGTCGTGGATTCCTAAAGACAGTAGTTTTTTTTCTGTGATAGATCTCTGCAGTGCAGCTTTTAGTGTCCCTGTAGACCCTGGTGATTAGTATCTTTTTGCCTTTACTTGGAATGAATGGCAATATAGTGGACTGTAATGCCACAAGGATATACTGAAAGCCCCACTTCTCCCAGATATTGAAAGCTGATCTAGATGATCTGGACTTCCCTCATAAGTCCGTGTTGATATAATATGTAGATGATTTGCTGCTGTGTTCAAAGTCTTTGACAAACAGTCAGCAAGACACCTTGTATTTACTCCAGAAACTAACCTTAAAGGGGCATAAAGTGTTGAGAGAAAAATTGCAGTTCTGTAAGACTGGTGTGAAATATTTAGGACATAGGGTGGTGACCCAAGGACAAAAGAGCAGATAAAACCAAGGAGGGTCTTGGAATGCAGGAACAGAAAAACCAGACCCTTATTGTCCCTCCCTCCCCCATGTTGTAACTATTAATGGAACAGTGTAACCTATCTCCCCTCCTACCCTATAAGGAGAAGGTATTTGCCCGACTCTTCCCCCACCCAGTATACATGCCTCATCCAATCAGCAAATGACCTGCAAGACCCCTATCCCACTCCTTGTACCCTGGGTATAAAAGTGGACTAAGGACTACCTGTTCAACGTTGGTTCTTCCTTGAGCTGGCCCGCTGTTCTAACAGCGTCTCCCACTCTAATAAACTTTATTTCCCTCTCATTCTGTCTCATGTCTGAAAATTCTTTTCCAACCTGAGCCTGAACCATGACACATAGGATCTCTAAGGAAGAGCTTCTGATTGATCTGGATGGAGTGAAGGGTATTCTGGCCTTCCCTGCCCCAAAGACAAAAAAGATAACTAAGGGGATTTTTAGGACTTGCAGGCTACTGTAGAAATTGGATTCCAAATTTTTCCTTAAGTGCTCAACCATTATATAACCTACTCAAACAGGACCAACCTGAACCACTTTGCTGGAATGCAGAACATTCTGAGGCCACACAGAGACCTTAAAAAAATAAGGCCCCAGCTCTGGGGCATCCAAATTATGATCTGCCTTCTTCCTCTTGGTTCATGAAAATAAGGGAACTGCACTAGCAGTACTAACTCAACCACATGGTGGTTACTACAGGCCCATAGGATACTATAGCCAACAGCTAGATTCAGTAGCCAGAGGCCTCCCCCCTTGCCTCCAGGTATGCTATGTCAGATCACAGAAGAGACAGTCATGAGTCCCCCTCACTATCTTTGCTCCTCATTCTGTGGAAGCCTTACTAAATTCTCATCACACACATTACTCAGCAAGTAGACTAACTTCCCATGAGATTGTCTTGCTCTTGCCAAATATGACTATTCACAGAAGCTTAACCCAGCTACCTTGCTGCTGGAGGAGTCAGGTATCGAAGATGAAAAACATGATTGTATTGTTTTTAACTGACAATATTTTATCCCCCAGGATTGACCTCTGAGAAAGCCCTATGGATAATCCTGATTTTATATTATTCACAGATGGGTCACGAGGACCTCATGGGAAATACCAGGGTGGTTATGCTGTTGTTTCTCCAGTATCAGTCCTTGAGAATGGTCCCTTACCTGATGTCTCTTCTGTCCGAGAGGCCAAATTAATAGCATTAACCAGAGCCTGCCAGCTGGCAAAAGGGAAATCTGCTAATATTTACTCCAAGAACCACTTACGCATTTGGGGTGGCACATGATTTTGGCATGCTTTGGAAACAAAGAGGATTTTTAACATCTGCAGGGAAACCTATAAAAAGGGGAGACAAGTTGCAGAATTGTTGGATGCAATTCTGCTACCAAGTGCATTAGCTTTCATTAAGGTGTCAGGTTATTCAAGGGCTGACACTGCAGAGGCTAAAGAGAACTCTTTAGCAGATCACACCGCCAAAACAGCAGCTCTGCAGAATGATAATAATCAATTAACAACTTATTTCCCTTTTCAGCTTCCTAATAATCTTAATAACACCCTGTTAAATTTTCAGAAAACAGCTCCAAATGGAGAAAAAGATACTTAGAAACAGAAAGGAGTAAGATTTGACTCCAATAAAGGGCTGTTGATAGGCCCAAATGGAAAGCCTATCCTTCCGTTTGGAGCTCAATACCCGACTTTACAATATATTCATGAGTTGGCTCACTGGAACCCAGATAAGATGATACTGTGGGGTAAACAATATTATTGGAAGCCATCTTTCACTATGACTCAGAAAGTTTATTCTAGGTGTACCATATGTCTGAAATACAACTCAGGAAAGCCATTACATAGTTCTCAGGGAAACTTTCCATTACTAGCTGGCCCTTTTGAAATTTGGCAGATCGATTTTATCCAGATGCCCCCCCTGTCAAGGTTACCAGTATGTACTTGTCATGGTTTGCATGCTTTTACATTAATTGAGGCATTCCCATGCAGAAGGGCCACCACGCAGTTGGTAGGCAAATTAATCTTAGAAAGAGTGACTCCCATTTGGGGAGTCCCTGCAGAAATACATAATGATTGGAGAACCCATTTCACCGGAAAAACTGTTAAGGAATTTGCAAAATCTGGCCAATTATGCAGTATTTCCCTTGTGCTTACCATCTCCAGTCCTCTGGGCTGGTGGAAAGTACAAATGGAACAATTAAAATTCAGTTGGCTAAAATTGTAGATGCTTATTCCCTACCCTGGCCAAAGGTTCTTCTGTTGGATCTTCTCAACCTAAGATCTACTCCCTTGGGAAGCATCCTTTGTCTCCCTTTGAAATTGTCACTGGGAGACCAACGAGACTAGGTGAAGGATTGTATGAACCTATATTATTAAAAGGGAGAAAATAAAAAAAAAAAAATGGAGAAAATAATAACAAATGAAGAAACAGACAAAGGATTAATCTCAAAAGTATACAAGCAACTCCTGCAGCTCAATTCCAGAAAAATAAATGACTCAATCAAAAAATGGGCCAAAGATCTAAACAGACATTTCTCCAAAGAAGACATACAGATGGCTAACAAACACATGAAAAGATGCTCAACACCACTCATTATCAGAGAAATGCAAATCAAAACCACAATGAGGTACCATTACACGCCAGTCAGGATGGCTGCTATTCAAAAGCCTACAAGCAATAAATGCTGGAGAGGGTGTGGAGAAAAGGGAACCCTGTTACACCGTTGGTGGGAATGCAAACTAGTACAGCCACTATGGAGAACAGTGTGGAGATCCCTTAAAAAACTGGAAATAGAACTGCCATATGACCCAGCAATCCCACTCCTGGGCATACACACCAAGGAAACCAGGTCTGAAAGAGACACGTGTACCCCAATGTTCATCACAGCACTGTTTATAATAGCCAGGACATGGAAGCAACCTAGATGCCCATCAGCAGACGAATGGATAAGGAAGCTGTGGTACATATACACTATGGAATATTACTCAGCCATTAAAAAGAATTCATTTGAATCAGTTCTAATGAGATGGATGAAACTGGAGTCCATTATACAGAGTGAAGTAAGCCAGAAAGATAAAGACCAATACAGTATACTAAAGCATATATATGGAATTTAGAAAGATGGGAATGATAACCCTATATGCAAAACAGAAAAAGAGACACAGATGTACAGAACAGACTTTTAGACTCTGTGGGAGAAGGCAAGTGTGGGATGTTTTGAGAGAACAGCATCGAAACATGTATATTATCAAGGGTGAAACAGATCACCAGCCCAGGTTGGTGATGAGACAAGTGCTCAGGGCTGGTGCACTGGGAAGACCCAGAGGGATGGGATGGAGAGGGAGGTGGGAGAGGGGATTGGGAAGGGGAACACATGTAAATCCATGGCTGATTCATGTCAATGTATGGCAAAACCCACTACAATATAAAAAAAATAATAAAAGGAGATATGTTACTTTATCATAAAGGCTTAATCAAACTCCTAAAGGGACATTCTAAACTTGTTTCTGAAGCTCATCATAGTAATCTATCTTTGGATGAAGATAAGGTATCACATGATCTGCAACCAGGAGATCATGTGTATTGGAAAAGACATCATATAAAGGACTCACTGAAACCCAGATAGAAAGGCCCTCATCAGGTACTCTTAAGTAACTCATGTGCAGCAAAATTCAAGGGAATTGACTCTTGCTTTCATTTTTCCCACTTAAAAGGGGCCCCTGCTCCAGACTGGACTATAGAAAGGGCTACTGATCTCAAACTCACTTTAAAACAATGCTCAAATAGAGGAGGAGCTGCACTCACTCCAGAATGAGAAGACGACGACATCAAGTAGACAGCTTGCCCAAGATGCTGGACCTAACCCGTATGATCATTTATAATGTTTTCCTGACTTCTTGGACCTTTGCATATGAATCAAATATTTTCGTGGCATGGGTACAATCCTATGCTAATTTTAAGAATCAGTCCAATTGCTGGTTTGTGGCCAGTTAACTGCATCTAGTACTTCTGGGTTGCCTTGGTCTCCCCTTCAAGGCTCTGATTGGGTAGCTCTTAGGAAGTTTATTTTAAAAGAAAGTTCAACTCTGTTTTGTCTACTAATATTACTAGATAGGATCCTCTCAATTGGCCAATACCTGCTCTGACCCTGGCCATAAATTTAAATTTTCTGTTAGGATTACTCAAGCTCATTCAGAGCAATAAGCTAAATCTCAATAAAAACTGTAACGTCTTGTCTATTAAAAGGAAAACTTCCACAATTATGGGATGGATCCATGTGGTTAGCACCAGGCTATGGTCATTTAAGTTTAAAGGCTCCCCTATGTTGGGGACAATTAAATCATACTAAGGATGATCAACCTAGTAATATCAGGAAACTAGGCTGGTTGCCTTACAAACAATGCCAACATATTATTACCCTTAGAGGGAGTGACTGGTATGGAACTGACTGGGTCAGTCGACCAGAGATTTCCTGGGTTGCACCTAATGGAACTCAATGGATCTGTGGTACTAATTTGTGGCCTTGGCTTCCATCGGGATGGATAAGAAAGTGTACCCTGGGATTCTCATGGATGCAAGGTCTTATACATAGCAAATTAGAGGTAACTCTAGCCAGTCCTACCATTGATGTGAGCCCGATGGGTCAAACGGTCTGTATTCCACTGGTATGACCATTTAGCAGCTGTTCTTTTGCCTCCAGTAGGATTAGAGGATGTAATTGCCCATATCAAAGCCTTAACAGCTTTCACTCAACAAGTTTTAAATGATAGTAACCAGACTATTAGCCTATTGAACTCTGAGGTCTCTATGATGACAAAGGAAGTGCTACAAAACCGTATGGCCCTTGACATCCTTGCAGCATCTCAGGAAGGCACCTGTGCCAAAATTCAAACTGAACGTTATGTTTTTATACCTGATGAATCCTCTAATATAACACATTTGATGAATCATATGAAAAATCAGATTTCTGCCTTAGGTAACCCACTCCCTAGTCTTAATGATCTTTTAAAATGCTGGTTTGGTGTGGGATG
Source organism: Muntiacus reevesi (assembly GCF_963930625.1). Taxonomy (NCBI): domain Eukaryota; kingdom Metazoa; phylum Chordata; class Mammalia; order Artiodactyla; family Cervidae; genus Muntiacus; species Muntiacus reevesi. The sequence continues at coordinate 31,378,774 of NC_089259.1, forward strand.
CTCATGGCTAATATATTTACTTGTAATTCCACTTATGTTATTAACTATACTATTTTGCCTGTTTTACAAGATTATTGTTTCTAGTATTACAAAGAGTATGACCAAGTTTCCAACCAGGTTAATTATGACTAGATTTGAAGCAGTTGATCAAATGTATAGCTCCGTTTGAGATCAATGATTGTAGACTAGGAGGCAGCACCTCAGATAGCTCTGAGAGACTGCTCCAAAGAAATAGTAGGGGAAGGTCAATATATAGGATTTTGGTGAAAGGGGGAGTTCAATACCATTAAGCATTCCTAGATATGGGAAAATGCAATGATAGGGAATACTTTCCTGGGCCATAACTAGAAGACAGGTGTCCAGAGATCTTTAACTATGAACACCTAGTCCAGTAATAGCACAGTGAGTGGCTTATCAGCTAAAACCTTCTTCAGAACTGGAAACAAGCCTCCCCAGCAATGCAGGCCAAAGTGGTCAAAGTATGGTTGGATTTATGACCACAAGGGGGCCATGTCAACTACAAACTGGCACTTGCCAAGATTGTTGCCGATGGCTGCACAACAAAGGCATTGGCCATCTGCCTCTGCGGAGACCGAACCCTGCGCTGCTGCAGCTGTTGACCATCAACACCTCCTGAGGGAGTTCAGGGTGGAGTACGGCACTCTGTGCTCCAGGCAATCTGGTCAGACAGGTCTTTAGATAGATGTTTTAAGAACAGATTTTATGATCTCAATCCTTGCATCTCCTCATATCTAGAAAAGCAATAAACCCCTTCATGGTGACATCAGATCCTCGTGACTAGCAGAAAATTTGTTGTAAAAGGAATGCTTAATGGTATTGAACTCCCCCCCCTTTCACCAAAATCCTATATATTGAACTTCCCCTACTACCTCTTTGGAACAGTCTCCAGAGCTATCTGAGGTGCTGCCTCCTGGGCTGCAGTCCTCATTTTGCCCCAAATAAAACTTAACTCGCAACTCTCAAGTTGTACATCTTTTTAGTCGACAGCTGGGGAGAAATATCAATAACCTCAGATATGCATATGACACCACCCTTATGGCAGAAAACAAAGAACTAAAACAGCCTCTTGATGAAAGCAAAGAGGAGAGTAAAAAGTTGGCTTAAAACTCAGCATTCAGAAAACTAAGATCATGGTATCTGGTCCCCTCACTTTATGGCAGATAGATGGGGAAACAATGGAAACAGTGAGAGACTTTATTTTGGGGGGCTCCAAAATCACTGCAGATGGTGACTGCAGCCATGAAATTAAAAGACGCTTGCTCCTTGGAAGAAAAGTTATGATCAGTCTAGGCAGCATATTAAAAAGCAGATTACTTTGCCAACAAGGTCCATCTAGTCAAAGCTACGGTTTTTCCAGTGGCCATGTATGGATGTGAGAGTTGGACAATAAAGAAAGCTGAATGCTGAAGAATTGATGCTTTTGAAATGTGGTGTTGGAGAAGACTTTTGAGAGTCCTTTGGACTGCAAGGAGATCCAACCAGTCCATCCTAAAGGGAATCAGTCCTGAGTATTTACTGGAAGGACTGATGTTGAAGCTGAAACTCCAATACTTTGGCCACCTGATGCAAAGAACTGTCTACTTGGGGAAGACTCTGATGCTGGGAAAGACTGAAGGTGGGAGGAGAAGGGGACGACAGAGGATGAGATGTCTGGATGGCATCACCGACTTAATGAACATGAGTTTGAGTAGGCTCCGGGAGTTGGTGATGGACAGGGAAGACTGACGTTTGGCAGTCTGTGGAGTCGCAAAGAGTTGGACACGACTGAGCAACTGAACTGAACTGACGTTATTGGTTATACCAATTGGTATGTTCAGTTTAACTGTTTTGAAAGTGTGCTACTTGCTCAGTTGTGTGGACTCTTTGAGACCCCATGAACTGCAGCCTGCTAGATGAATGGAATTTCCCATTCAAGAACAACTGTCTTATGGACAACTTTTAGCCAGAAGATGGTGCTCAAGAGCCAAGATAGGAAATCTTGGCACATTTACGGCTTTCATTCTTTTCCTCTCTTTTGAAAGGCCTGGAGTCATACTCTTCAGTTTAGCCCTTGAGCCCAAAGTTCAGCAGCCAGATACATGTGAAGTTAGCCAAGCTATCAGGAATGGGTCCTCCAATGATGTGTTTTAACAAGCATACGATTGAGAGTTAACAATTTGTTGACAATAAGGAAATGTATAAATCAATCACCAGCATGAGAAAATGGGACTTGGGTCTGTTCTAACAAGCAGTGTAAAATTGGTGATGTTAGTGCTGTGATGTTGGTCTTCGTGTCTGTATGGCAGATCACCCCAGATCAGAAGGAGCGGGGTTAATCCATTCTGTGAGTCATTGTTTGGCCATAAGACAGATTGCCTGAATGTGAAAAATTGCTGACCACGGTAAAGGGGTACAGAGCAGTGCTGTATGCCATTCTTATTCATGCAACTCTTTCTCCAAGTTTGAAGTTATTTGCAAGTAAAAAATAAAAACAAAAAGCAAGCTTCCTAGTTTACAGAGTCAGTCAGATATGACATGATTTTATCATTTGGATAACAGCAGCGCTGACACTGCCCTTAGCTTACTTCATAGGAAAAGACACTCAAATATTGGAGTTGGTGGAAACCTACAGCCAACTATGAAATGATAAGTCATGAGCATTAATCAAGGGAGTTTGAAGATTTGATATGTGTCAGTGATCTGAATCTCATGTGTTCACAGTCCGAGGAATCTTAGAATCTCCAGTGACCAGAGACGTGGCAGTGTGTCTGAATTCTTCCAGAGAGGCACGGGAAAAGGCGAGGAGCTAGGTTTTGGCTTTCTTTATTTGTCTTTTAAAAAGAATCTTCCAACTTAGTGCGCTTGCTCACTCTTCATCCATGACTCAGCCAGGATAATCCCCGCCTGTGCTAGAACATCTCCCCCTCACACCCAAACCCACAAGTGGCTGTGCCTCAGGGTCGGGGGGTCGAGATCTATTCCAAGTAAAGTAAAGTAAAACCAGCCCCAATCTTCAGCTTTACCTCCAGGACGACCAGAACAGGACCCACCATGATGAAGAAAACAGCAGCGAGAGCTGTGCTGGGAGCCAGTTCCTCATATTTTTATTACTTGGAGTCTGTCTTAATCTTTCTCTTCCTATCAGGCAACATATGGATTATATTTTCTCAAAAATCAGACTGAGTTTGGCAGCCCCATGCAGATTCTGGAAATGTATGAATGAGTTCAGAAGGAAGTGGGCTTTTTTTTTTTTTCGCTTGTTTGCTTGTTTTTTTGTTTTGTTTCCGAGCACTTAGTGTTCATTCCATACCAAGAAGATATCGGATGTGCAAGTACGTCTGAAATAGAGCTGTGGACGTTGGGAGTTCTCCTCTCCTGTGGCTTCAGCACTCAGTATCAGGACCACTGTGTTCACTTGGCAGGACTTCTCCACGTGGAGTGAGAGATACTGGTTTTACTGCACTCTATAAATACACCACTTATTGGCTCCAACACATTTATGTTCCCCTTCACTCAGTGCTCACTTAAACTGTCCAGTTTGCTTGACCTGGTCTATAAATGTAAATTGCTTACATCTGAAACCCACTCTGGTTGCCTTCTGAATGCACAGGAACTAGAGTCGCATTACTTCTGCAGACAGACAGAGACCAGGTCTGAAGATAGCCTTCAAGCAGGGGGTCACCTTCTTACTGTCCCTCCCCCTCCCCCAGAAGTGTTAAATATGCATATTATTCCAAAACTTTAAACTATTACAGGGATGGGATACTGGGTACATTTATGGAGGCAACGTTTTGTTTTAAAATGTTTTCTTTGTTGAAGGATGTCAGGAAGTTTGACTGATGTCAGAGGAGCAAAGATGAACCGCATTTGTTTTCTTTATCATAAGCCTCACACTACACGTTGCATAGTAAAAGTCAGGAAGACCGGTCTTGGCCCTGTCTATGGCACAGCTGTTCTAAGACATCCTTCCCTCTTCCGAGGCTGGATTACGTGTGCTCAGTCACTTCAGTCGTGTCTGACTCTTTGCAACCCCATGGACTGTAGCCTGCCAGGCTCCTCCATCCATCCATGGAATTTGCCCAGCAAGAATACTGAAGTGGATAGCCATTTCCTCCTCCAGGGGATCTTCCCAATCCAGGGATGGAAATTGCGTCTCCAGCATTGTAGGCAGATTCCTTCCGCTGAGCCATCAGGGAAGCCCAAGCTCTTAAGGAAGGTAGGGGCTAGGCAATTTCACCCCCTATTTTCATCCTCCGTGTTCCTGCTTCTGCACCTACACTGGTTAGATGATGTGCTTTAAGTATCGCTCTCCGTGAATTGATTCCACTTGCTCTAGTCTGCTTTCTCTGTAAGCCCACATCGTTAAAGGGTGTTCTGAAGCAAATCCATCATCTTTTTTTTCCCTCCGTCACAGTAGCTCATCACCTGAAGTCTTTCTATACTCTCCTGCTTTCCACCTTTTAAATATTTTCTTCTGGACTTATCTCTAAAGTCAATCAACCTACTTCCAGAAATAAAATTAAAACTAGAATTAAAAATATGTACACCGTATAAAATCAAACTGCTGTGCACCAAGAAGGTGATCGGAATTAAGAATGCCAGTAGTTTGTCGTCTTCTAAGACATCTCATTTGTGTCACCTTAGTAACTGGTTCATTGACCATAAAGACTGCGAAAGGAATGCTAATGATACTTGTGTTAAAATTAATTGGATGACATTCTGCGTAGGCTGGAAATTCCTTTTTAACTTCTTTGGAAATTTTAGAGAAGTGGATGAAGAAACCTTTTTAAAATGCTTTCTTAGTAAACTTATTAGGAGAGACACTGTAATGATAATCAAAGAATTCAGCACAATGCCCAGCACATACCAGATGTTCAGTAGTCAGTGGTCCTTATTAGCTGACGGAGCTTCAGTCTTTGAGCTATTCAAGCATATGTTCTAGTGTAAAAACATTAAAAAAAATAAAACAGCCCTTTCTTCTAATTAGGTAATGAAGGCTAGCCAGTTGGAAACTGTCCAGAGAACAGTTACATTATCTGAGAACTTACAATATCAAGCAAGCAGCGCCCTGAATGCTGCAAAGCTGTAAAATGGTCTGAAATACTTGAGTCTGAAGTATAATTGGGCTGCTAACTTAGATTCATGGGACACAGACTCATCAAACCTTTCTCCGCTCATCTGAATACTACACAGTACAGAACATTCTTCCTGTATTCTTTTAGTGAAGACATTTTGAGGAAACACAAATGTGGGGTGTTATCCAAGGTCTTTTAAACAAATGTGAAGTTTAATTCAGTTGCTTCCTGAGAGGCTGACTTCTTGCAAAAGCCAAGGAAAATCTCATACTAATCCAAAAGGTACCCAAAAAAATGTCGACACCGTAACACGGGGGAGGGCTCAGTTTGGAAAAGTTAAAGTGTTTGGACAGGGGTAATTACGAGGGCTGTGAGGCTGCACTGTAAATTCCATCATCCCGTTTCTGCTCAAATAAGCAGCACAATGGTTCTTTTATCTTTTTATGTTTTTACCAGGAGACTAGTAAGGCAGCTTTGATGAAGGAAATTCCCATTTATGTCAAATCTAAACACCCAGGATGAATGGGATTTTTTCCCTGTGACCCGGGCATATAAAAACAATGATCTTAAGAGTGAGAAATCCCAAGGAACCAATGGGCTCAAAGTGACCTCTGAATTATTAAGTTAAAGATATGAAATTTGAATTCTGTGTAAAATGACATCCTTTCATACTACATAGCATTAGACATGATTCCAGGTTGTCTTGCTCTGCAAGGGCCAGCCCTGCCCCACCTGGAAAGTCCTCTCCATTGGGGGAATCCTTGGGTGACTGAGCTTCTCAGACTCACCTTTGTGGTACCCACTGAAGCTGGCTGGCTGCCTGCTGGGCCAGCCCTGGGTCTCAGTGGTACCCAGAGCCCCAGTGCCCAGGCTTCTGCTTGGGGAAGGCCTGGTGATGTCCCACCCCCCACAACACTGCAAATGATGGAAGCTTCTGGCACTGGTTCTGTGGATGGCAAACTTTCCCGTTTCACCTGGTGACACCCAGGAATCAGCTTGTTTCTTTTCTCAGCTTCCTTCATTGCAAAGCCACTCTCACCTTCAGCCTCAAAAGGATTCAGTTAGGCAGGGCACTGGGAGGCTCCAAGCAGGAGTTCCCTCCCTCTGAGCCTGCCTTCCAAGGCTTTCATCCCCAGCGTCCTCTGTCCTCTTAGAGTCACATTGAGGGGTTAGGGCTTCAGCCTGTACATTTGGTGGGGGGAGGGGGGGCGGGGGGCGGGGAGGGTCATAATTGAAGTCCATAATGGAGAACTTGCAGCATTCATTTTAAGAGGGTAGGAATTACATTCAGAAGTGTCTGACTGTGTCTAGCTTCCTTGGTTTACCATAGTCTTTTCAAAGTTCATCCGTTCTGTAGCAGGGGTCAGTACTTGATAATATTTCAGTTGTATGGATTGACCACCTTTTGTTTATCTGATCATCAGTGGCTGGACACTGAGTTGTTTCTACTTTTTTGACCATGATAAATAGTGCTGTTATGTGTACAATTTTTTGTATGGACACAAGTTTCCAACTCTTTTGGGTGTGTGCACCTAGGAGTGGAATTGCAGGGTCATAGAGCAATTCTGTAACTTTTGAGGAACCGTCAACTTGCTTCGCACAGTGGTTCATATTCCCAGTTGGCAAAGTGCAAGGTTTCCAGTTTCTCTCCAACACTTGTTATTTTCTGTTTATTATTATCTTTAGTATTACTACTATTGCCATCCTAGTAGGTGAGAAGTATTATTGTGATAGTGACTGGCATTCCTTGCTGGCTCTTGACAGTAAAGAATCTGCCTGCAATGCGGCCGACTCCATTTCGATCCCTGGGTTGGGAAGATCCCTAAAGATGTTGAACGTCTTTTCATGCGTTTGTCAGACTGTCTTCTTTAGAGAAATGTCTATTCAAATTCTCTGCTTCTTTTCTGATTGGATTGCTTTTGAGTTGTATATACACTCTGGATACTCGACTCTTCTCATATAATTTGCAAAAACTTGCTGCAGGCTTTTTGATGGTGTGTTGATTTTATTTATGTCACCCTTTCAGATACTGTGGCATTACTGGAAGTCCTGGCTAGTGTTTAACTCCATATCTTCAAAAAGAAAATATACCACTAGTAAACAGAAAAATCAACATAAAAATGGTTCATTAAACTGTGGAGTTAGGGGTGAGGGTTGGGCAGGAAGAGAAGTATGCTAAATGTTTAAAGTGAATAATAGATGAGAAGGAAAAGAATTTTAAATATGGAAATTACTTTCCTGAAAGTCAGTGTATTAATTACCAGGAAAAAAACAGGAGGATGAAAGATGAAAACTTTTAAAACAACAGGAATTTTTTTTCAGAATTTTATGACCATTTTTATTTTCAGATGAGGTTAGGTAACCACAAGACAAAATTAAAAGAAAGGTAAATTGGCATATTTGTTTGGGTTTGTGGTCTCATTCGTTAACACAAACACTTTAACTTGAAAGAAGTCCTGGTAAACCAAATGTGAGTTTTCATTACTACTTCCATTTATAAAAGAAGACGAAAGACGCGAATGAACCCAGGGAAAGACATTCTTCCTAAACAGACTGCTGATTGGTGTGCAGATGGTAGTGACCTTCTGCTCTTCCTGAAATTTATAGACAATCACTGTAGATCTTGCAAGTTTTAGAACTGCCAGACAAATGAAATATGACTACCCTCATATGATTTGCATCAAGTTCAGTTAGCAAAGTTATAAGTAATCATTTCTATAGTTCTGTGACTTTGTACTTGTACTCTTGAAGATATGGCAGAAATTTGTTTTTAAATAATTGCATTTTATTCACATATATCTGTATATAGGCACAGACTGAAAGGTAAAACAAACTGAAAAATCTGTAGTTAGTGTCTATAGAATTCAACTTTTTAAAAGGGCACACCTTCATTGATGTTTAAATCTACTCTGGCAGACTGCCTGACATTTAGTTTTGATTATAATAAATTATTATTACTACTACCTATATGTTTTGATAACTAATTACAGCTACTCAGAAGAGACTAGTAAAATAGTTTAAGGCTGTCTGTTAAGGATGGTCAGGGAATTTTTTTGTGGAAGGAGTCCCACCACCTTACTATGTTCAGGTAGCACCTCTCACAGAGATGCCCAGTAAGTACCTGACAACTTATTTTATAAAACTTCAGTACAACATACAAGATACACAAAGAAAAAGTAAAATCAAGTCAGAGTGAGGAACAGAGTGATATAAAGTCTCCATGAGCATTGAAAATAGTCAACCACCGCATTGAGTAACCACAGGAGAGGCCACTCCTTCACTTTTTAGGGAATACAGGAACACAGCAATGCAAAAAAAAAAAAAAAAAAAAAAAGGATGAATTTGCTCAAAGCTTTGCACTTCCAAGTCTGCTGGTTGTGGGCTAAGTTGTGAACTGTTTGGGAAAAACCTGTGTTTAGGCTCAGGTATTGTGAAAAATGAAGAAAGTGAAGTCGCTCAGTCATGTCCAACTCTCCGCGACCCCATGGACTGCAGCCTACCTGGCTCCTCCGTCCATGGGATTTTCCAGGCAAGAGTACAGGAGTGGGTTGCCATACCAGCTCATAAATCAATTTCCATATGAAAATGACCAACATTGCTTTCTTTATTAGTAAATTCTGACAAATGGTGGGTGTTTTGGAGAAGTGGATAAATGTATAGTGGAAGGAAGCTATGACATAGGTGCTGTCTAAAGAAATGGACAGTTCCCTTGCATTTTTCCCCCCCAAGACAAAAAGCAAGGTAAAGGATTAAACCTCTGAACACCACCCTTGTTATTTTATGGTGCCATAGGAAAACAGTGCTGCCTAACCATCTGGTCATTGGTGTAGACTCTGAAGTTCATTCCAGGCTTTTTGTAGTGGAGCCTGGTGACCAGCCAGCAGCATAGTGGGTAGGCTTTGGAGTCCAGAAAACTTGTCACTTTCTGTTTGTAAGGATTGTGCAGGCTATCCTCACCAGTAAAGTGGGGCAAGTCATTATGTCTTCTTTGTGGGGTTGCTGTGAGGATTACTCAGGTAAAACTCAGCCCTGTGTCCAGCATAGAGGAAGCACTCAATAAACATTTGCTCATAGTATCTTCTAAGAAAAAGACCCAATCTTAACACCTGAGTCTTCCCTCCACTTCATCTGGACAAATGCCATTGCTCTGATGATTCTTCTGACCCTCCCACCCACCTCCCCGCCCCCAGGTTATATGCTTAAACTGACTCTGGACATCACCACTCAGCTTTATAATACTTGTACCATCTTTGCTTAGTCAGTTCTTTGTGTCTCTGTCCAATTTCCGTTGACTTTCAGCTCTGTTTGGAGGAAATGGCCAGGATGTCTGGCTTTTTGGAGAACCCCCAGTACCCAACCCAGAGCACAGTACACTGTGACTGCTTAGCATGTAGTTGTGGAACAAATAATCTGATATTAAAATTTTGTTAATTTACTCGATTTAGAAAAGTTCCTGGCTGGTGCATTTAAATGCACAATTTTCTGAAGCTAAAAATACACGCCTCCCCACAATGCAATGAAGTAAAGTGCAGTGCTTAGAGAGAGGTTTACTGAAGAGTAAGATGTTTGTTTCCAGGGCGTAGGGTAGGTTTTTTCCTTTGATTCTGTGTGGTGGCTGGCAGGGTAGCCACCCTACTTGAGTCGGACAGGTGGCCCAGCCGACACAAGCGCTGTGAATAAAACTGCCTTGTGTTACACGATCATGGACTTGGAAGGGACCTCTGTGGGTCGTGTGTGTGTGTGTGTGTGTGTGTGTGTGTGTATGTGTGCGCGCTAAGTTGCTCAGTTGTCTTTGACTCTTTGCGACTCCATGGACTGTAGCCCACCAGGTTCCTCTGTCCCTGGGATTCTCCAGGCAGGAATACTGGAGTGGGTTGCCATGCCCTCCTCCAAGGGATCTTCCCAGCCCAGGGATTGAACCCGTGTCTCTTATGTCTCCTGCATTGGCAGACAGGTTCCTTACCCCTAGGGCTACCTCGGAAACCCCTGCAGATTCTGTGCTCCACTTTACAGATGAGGAAACTAAGGCCAGCACAATGCAAGGTTCTTCTTCTGGTCAGATGAGGCCTAGATTTCAGGTTGCTGACTAGCAGACCTTGTTGGCTGGGTCACCAGATCTTTTAAAAATAATCTGGCGGCGTTAATAGCATCAGCAGCTGTCACTGCGGCTTCCGCAGGTCAGCAGCTATCAATTTCTCCTCCTCAAAGCCGCGCTGAGGGTCTGTCAGGAGCCTTGTTTGCTTCCTCCCACAGCTGTCTACACCGCCGGGGCCAAATGTGGGGCCCAGGCACCTTTCTGCCTGGATCCAATAAATCGCTCGGCCCAAATTTAGAAAGACAAGAAGCGACACAAATCATCGGGAAGGAGGCCCCATTGGGGCATTCTCCGTCCCACCTAGTAGAGGCCCGAGCCCACCACGCGGCCCCCGGTCCGTGCGTGGCTGGCCGAGGCCTGGACAGCAGGGGCCTGGAACTAAGTGGGACAGTGATTCTGAGCGACAACTTTCAATGTCTGCCAAGTGGAGCGCAGTTATCATCCTTCTTTGGGGAGTTTTGAGAATCAAACCGAACTGTGAATGCCTAAGACCTGCAGAAACACGTTTAGTTTGTCCTTATTGCCAGGACTGCTGTTACTGTGTCAGCTCCGGCCCGGGTCTCCCGCCCGCCTTCCAGCCGGCAGCCCACCGCCCGCGTTCGCGGGAGTCCAAAGGTGCAGGGCGGGCGGCCAGGGAGGCAGGAGCAGGGCGGGGGGCGGTGGGTCAGCGCGCATGCGCGTCCGCGGCGCCCGCCCCTCTTAAGAGCGCAGCGCAGCCCAGCCGCCGGGCCACAGAGTCGGAGCCGCGCGGGCGGGCTACCTGCGCTCGGCTTCGTCCGCAAACCGGGGGGACCAAGACTTCCGTGGGAGGCGCCCGGCTGTGCGCGCTCCCTACCCACCGCCCCCCGCCCCCCGCGAGGGCGCAGCGCCGGGGGAGAAGGAGCGCCTGACAGAGCTGGCCGCGGCCGGAGAGCAGAGGAGGGGAGCGGGGCGAGCCGCCCGCCTGGATCCGCGCCCAGCAGCAGCCGCGGCCACCGCCAGCCCGGCCGGCTCCCGGGACCGCGGCGGGGCGCGACGGACCCGCATCTACGTCCCGGACGCCCGCGAGCGTCTGGAGACCGACCGTCCGGCCGCGGAGCGGATCGTGGGGGCTGCGGCCGGGTGGTGGGGAGGTGCGCTGCCCGGGTGGCGCGGCCGGAGCCATGCGGACCGAGCTCGGAGCGCAGAAGGCTGGGCGCGGCCGACCGCTGCACTTGCTGCCCGGAACCCTTCGCCCGCTGCCCGGCTTCCTGGGCTCTTCTCACCGCCCGCGCGAGGTATAAAGGCAAGGAGACGCACTCTGGACCCTGGGGCTTAAACTCTGCGGAGCGCCCCGGCTCCGGGTACAGCGCGGCGCGCCCACTGGTGGTCCGGCTAGAGTGAGCGTCCCCTCGGGGATGCACGGGCAGGGTCCCGTCGCGGGTGAAACCTCCGGGGGCTGCGCCACGGCAGCCCCGGGACCCTCTGACTCGTAACCCGGAGAGCTCGGTCGGCGAGTGCCCACGAGTCCAAAGCTGCCTCTGCTCGGACCGCGCCGCCGGCCGAGGGAGGGCATGGCTTAGGTCCCGGACGTCGCGGCGGGGGCGGTGACCCGCGGACCCGACACTCGGCGAAGAGGACCCGGCCTCGGCACCGCGGGGACCAGGGCGCCGGAGTCGGTTCTGCGTCCTCGGAAGACGCGCCGTCCGCGCCCAGGGTGGTGCCATGTGGGCCGGCCGCCACCCGGCCGCCGCCTCCCCGGACGCCGCTTCGCTCCTGCGGCTGCTGCTGGCCGCGCTGCTGGCGGCCGGGGCGCTGGCCAGCGGCGAGTACTGCCACGGCTGGCTGGACGCGCAGGGCGTCTGGCGCCTCGGCTTCCAGTGCCCCGAGCGCTTCGACGGCGGCGACGCCACCATCTGCTGCGGCAGCTGCGCGCTGCGCTACTGCTGCTCCAGCGCCGACGCGCGCCTGGACCAGGGCGGCTGCGACAACGACCGCCAGCAGGGCGCCGGCGAGCCCGGCCGAGCGGACAAAGACGGCCCCGACGGCTCGGCAGGTAGGCGGGCCGGGCCGGGCAGGGCGAGCCGGAAGGGGCGCTGGCTCGCCGGCGGGCCCCGCGAGCCTGGAGAGGGGGAGGGTGTTAGGAGGCTGCGATTGCGGGTCTGGGGTCTGGACTGGGGGGTGGGGGATAGGCGGGGGACGGTGTCTGCACTCTGGCCCAGCCTTTAATGTGTGCGGTAGCGGACACCGGTTCAGTACCCTGGGCCTCAGTTGCCCCATCTGTCAGCTATAGGGTTGGCTTGGATTTTTCCCGAAACAAACAAGATCGTAACATGCAAGTCAGGGTTGGCCACAGACAGCCCCATGTTCCTCCTCCCCGGGGGTCTCTGTGCCCCTCCCCGTGTCTTCTGTCTCCATGAGTATAAATCCTGGCAAAGGGTCCTGTCCTGGCGGGGGCACTCGAGGGCTCCCCAGAGGGGAGACAGCTCCGGGGCCTTCCTCGGGGTGATGGTGACGCGGCGCCCCCATACCCCGGGAGAGTTTAGCTCTCCCTGAGACACGCTCCCCTGGCCGGGTCTCCTTACCACGTCAGACCTGGTGCGTGTGACATCAGAGCGCTGCCAGTCTTGCAGTTTGTGGCTTTGATTTTTTAATTATAGTTTTTCAAATTGCCGAAGTTAGAAAAATACACGCCTGAAAGCTTTTGGTAGGCCTCTGCTTGTCACCAGCCTCCAAGACCCCTTCCTACCTCGAGAGTCCACCCAGGATATGTCCAGGGAGGGAGGACATGGTCCGATGGAGGTGGCAGGGCACCTGTAGCCCTGAGGGGCATCTCTGATTCTTCGGCAGGTATTGAGAAGGAGAGGACTTCGCACCCCGAGCCCCCTGGGTTCCAGCTGCCTGAGCCCTGCTCTGCTGGTCACTCTTCCCAGAACTGGCTGGGCTTGTGAGTGGCAGCTCCTTTCGGTGTCCTTCCCCTTGCAGTCACACATTTCTGTTAGCCACCCTTCCTGATCTCTGCCTTGACTCTGAAGAGGAGAAGGGAGGGTGACTCCAGACGAGGAGCTGTCCTGGAAGGCAAGCCCAGTGCAGCTGGGTGTGTGGCCACAGAGCAGACCTGGAGCTGGAGGGAGGAGCCAAGGCACAGGGCTCCCCAGGCTGCCCAGTTGGCTGTAGATGGCCTCCCAGATGCCGCGGTGACTGCGGACCAGTCAGTGGGCAGCCGGCTTCTCACAATCCTGTCGTGTGAGCAGATGCCTTCTGAGTTGCACTTTGGATCTGTTTTCCTAAAAACCCTGTGCTGCTGCATTCAGTAAGGACAGCATGTCTAATCAAGCAGTCTCCAGGGTTTCTAGGAGCACTGCCTTCTCTGCCTTGCATAGTTATTTAGGCTTCTGATTAAAATCCTGGAAAGAGAACAGTTATTTCCCCCCAAAACTCATTATGTGGACTTAGACTGCTTTCAGTTAGTTATACTATAACGTTTGGGGTACTTTTTCTTAACTGTTAATTTGTTTACTTCTCAATGACATATAAGGCTGGTATCTTAATTTAGAAAATGTTATCTTCCATCATCAGCCTTTAGTTACATGCTTAATAAAGTATGTTTTACTGACAGGCCATCTTTTTTCTGTGACTCAGTGTGGTTCTGTGTCCTAGAAACACCAACTCCAGAAATATCAGTGCTGGCAGAGGAGCATGGTTAGAACAGCCGCTGCCCTAGTGGACAGTTAGGATAAGAGAGAGTTTTGAGTCTCTGCCCTCGGGTGCCGGGGAGCTGCGCATCATCCTGGACCGTGTACTGACCGAGACCGGTGGGACCAGTCCTTGTCCTCATGTCCAATCAGATAGTCAGGGAGATGGGAAGGAACACCTCAAAAGACATGGTCATGTAGGGTGGGGTCCACAGACCCCGTCAAGCCAGTGTGTCCAGCTTCTGAAACCCCATAGTGCTGGGCCCACAACACCCCCCAAGGTCTTTGTAAGTAAAATAATTTTAAAAATGGAGCTCACTACTGATTTTAGGAAAGTGTGTATTTTTATCTTGACAGCTTTATTTTCTGGAATAAATCTTACTGGCTAGGTACGATGTCCACTGCTATATGTTCTATGGCTTTCCCTGGGGTTTTCCGCACAGAATCCAGTGTCCTAAGCCAGGCCTGTGACTCCTCCTCCACCACCTGGTCCTGCCTAGGCCCTTCTTGGTGCCCCTGGAGACACTTGTCCTCCTGGGTCCCTTGTTTCATGCTGACCCATTGTCTGGACAGCTCCCCTGCTCCCTCCCCACCGCCCCCCATTCAGGCCCACCTCCCAGTTACCAGCCTTCAGCTTGGCAAGTGTGTATGGGAGGGCTTTTTTCCCTTAAAACCCTTCTTTGACCTTTGTGCCTTACAAACTCTTTTTGGAAATGGTTGTGACTAGGATGTGACCTAAATTTTTGATTTATTTGCCTGTGAAACAAGAACCTGTGATAAAATGGTCAAAGAAGTTTGCAAGGAATGCAAATAACTTTCTGGGGAAAAGAAAAAAGACTTTGAAATACTATCGACTCATTTCTGTGCAGACCACACAAACTTTAGGGCAGACTGAAATGTGGGCAGTGCAGTTACTGTAGAAATTTTAGAATAAACTCAATGTGCAAAACTCATATTTTTACTAAATTGGATATCTTCCTCAAAGAGTGTTGTGATTGGTGAGTCTAGCTGTCAGCGTTAACAGCTCTGCTTTGGGAACCGACCCCCGAGTCTGCAGGCAGGTCCTATTCCTCACCCCCTTTTCCTAAGCTCCTGATAAAGGATGGTGCTTCCTGTGCTGTGCGCCTCCGATGAGCGTACACCAGCCTGGCCGCGGTCCCGAGGTTCTGGGTACTGGCGCGGCTCATTTATTCACCTCTGCTGCCCATCACCGATTTTTACTGCATCCTTCTAGGAAGTCATCAGATATTTACTGCCTCCTTCCAGGAAGTCATCATGGTATATCTCTCTCCTTTTCTTCAGTCCCCATCTACGTGCCCTTCCTCATCGTCGGGTCAGTGTTTGTCGCCTTCATCGTCTTGGGGTCCCTCGTGGCCGCCTGCTGCTGCAGATGCCTCCGGCCCAAGCAGGAGCCGCAGCTGAGCCGGGCCCCGGGAGGGCCCCGCCTGGTGGAGACCATCCCCATGATCCCGAGCGCCAGCACCTCTCGGGGTTCCTCCTCCCGCCAGTCCAGCACGGCCGCCAGCTCCAGCTCCAGCGCCAACTCGGGGGCCCGGGCACCCCCGACCAGGTCCCAGACCAACTGTTGCCTGCCCGAGGGCACCATGAACAACGTGTATGTGAACATGCCCACGAACTTCTCTGTGCTCAACTGCCAGCAGGCCACCCAGATCGTGCCCCATCAGGGACAGTACCTCCACCCCCCCTTCGTGGGGTACACTGTGCAGCCAGACTCGGTGCCCCTGACCCCGGTGCCCCCGTTCCTGGATGGGCTGCAGACGGGCTACAGGCAGCTCCAGGCTCCCTTCCCTCATACTAACAGTGAACAGAAGATGTACCCAGCGGTGACCGTTTAACTCAGAGGGCGGCCGGGGGCCTGGACCAGACGGCTGAGCGGGCGCTGTGGGCTTGGGAAGGATGCCAGCCTGGAAGTCTGTGCCTGTCGGTGTTGCTTATGGCACGGTTCTGTTGGATGGCTTCATTTGCCCCCAAACTGTATGAAAACATCTTTCTCCAAATTAGCCTGTCTAGATTTGTTTATCCTGGTTAATGATTGATTTATGATGGGAAAGAGCAGTCCCTGGAGATACCTGTGTCGTTACCAACGGCTCCGTGACATCTGTAAGCCTTTAAGTGCCCTTGAGATATGGCTGTCAAAAGAATTTTGTAAACAGATGGAGCGTTTTTATTATTTTGTTATTATTACTTCTTTTTTTTTTTTTTTTTTTGTACAAGATCAGAATTGCTGTTCCCTCCCTGTTACCTGGGCCGGTTTCTAATAAGCATCTAAGGTTTTTGGGGAGACGCAAAGAACAACAGTTCTTATAAAAGGAAGCCAACCTGGACTCAGATGTTAGTCCTTGATCTCAGTATTTCCCAGGCACATCTTAATTTGTTGTAAAAAGATATATATATTATCTATTTTTGTGCTTTTTGGGGGGTCTGTTTTGTGCTTTTTTACCTTGTGTAGAGATCTTATTACAAAGTGATTTTCTACATTAAAAAAAAGACTGAAAGAAATTGTATAGTTCTTAACTGATGACATTTCAGAACTCTGGGATTATTTTAATCTTGAAGTAGTGGATGGTGTAGTAATAAAACCATTCATCCCCTTCTTGATTGTATCTTTTAAATTTCTGGCTTTACATTGATATCTGAGAAGAAGTAATTGTTTTTGTGTTGAAATCATAAACTCTATCATCTGCTACTTCTCCAGGTTACTTTTTAATTTTGCCGTGTGGTATGGCTTGGCTTTCATTCACTTTGGTGTTCAGATCTCCATGTCTATATGGTACTGAGTGCAGGTAATTACTGTTGTTATAAATGTTATAACATCAGCCTTTCTGCCTAGATCTGATAAAACATTTTCTTGTTTTCCCTATAAAAACTCACATGCTTTATAAAGATACTTAGTATCACTTCTCAGCCATAATCCCAGTCTTGGGATGAAATTTAAACCACAAATATGATTTACTGTGCAAATCATAGGCTTTTTATACTGTCATTATCAAAATGTCTTATTTTTCAAGCAAGAGGGACTGTTAAGTTGAGAAGAGCTTTTCAAAGTAGATATTGTCTTTCTTCCCCACAAAGTTAGTTCTTGTTTTCCTCTCTCTTGGTTCTCAGCAAGCACTGTATTCATTACCAGCGTGGTGAATTATGAATCTCAAGTGACTTTATTTGTGTATTGTTCACTTATAAGAAATAAGTCAAAATGTGTGCCAGTAAATTTCCAAATGCTAGCAAAACCAAGATTTGTAATTAAATGGTCATAAGGTATGGTCTTTTACATATTTATATCTGTATCTGTGGTTATCTGTCACTAATCATCTGTCTACCTATTTGATTGCTTATGTGCATCTCTACCTGTTATCTCATGACTGAATAATGTAAAACCATTGTTGGCAATTGGTGTCAACAAGATACTCCATCAAACCTCTTAATAACCAAAGGCAGGGGAAAATCATTTTACTTATTAATAAATATTTTATGGGATGAATTCCTAGGGGAGTTGTTTTTTTTTGAATTTTCATTCTACTTGGTAATTTTTCAGATGGTCTATTAAACCTGTTAATAGAGTAAAATTGCTAAAAATCATAAATACTGCTTTCTAGAACCAAGAGCCTGCCTTTAAAAGTGATTAATACCTGGGAAAGTGATGGTGTGTTCTGAGTCAGTGGGTGTCATTTTACATGTGTCTTGGGAAATGTTGACAGCACAAAACAAGCAGTTCTTCTGGGGTCATTGTACTATCAGGCTAATGTGTGTTCTGTACCTTGTCCTTGACGGAGGATTCTAGCTTATCTAAGGAAGTAAATTTCCTAGGAATTTGGAGGTGAAAGGAGCCTCAGAGATCGCCCAGACGAAAGATTGGCAAGCTTTTTTTTTCTGCAAAGAGCCAGATTGTAAATATTTTAGCCTTTGCCTGTTGTCTCTAAAACTCTGCGGCTCTGCCATTACAGCACAAAAGTAGCCATAGAAGGCACATAAATGAGCGTGTCTGGGCTCCAATAAAACCTGATAGATGGACATTGAAATCTGAATTTTATGAAATTTTCACATGTTATAAAATACTCTACTTTTGATTTGATTTTTTTTTCCCTAGCCATTTCAAAATATTAAAGCTATTATTAGTCCTGCTGCGGCTGCTAAGTCGCTTCAGTCGTGTCCGCCTCTGTGCAACCCCATAGACGGCAGCCCACCAGGTTCCGCCGTCCCTGGGATTCTCCAGGCAAGAACAATGGAGTGGGTTGCCATTTCCTTCTCCAGTGCATGAAAGTGAAAAGTGAAAGTGAAGTCACTCAGTTGTGTCCGACTCCTGGTGACCCCATGGACTGCAGCCCACCAGGCTCCTCCGTCCATTGGATTTTCCAGGCAAGAGTACTGGAGTGGGTCGCCATTGTCTTCTCTGATTATTAGCCTTAGGGCTAAACAAATCCAGTGTGCCAGATTAGGCCATGAGGCCGTGGTTTCCCACCCCCTTGTGGCTCAGCTGGTGAAGAATCTGCCTGGGTTCTTTCAGTGCAATGCAGGAGACCTGGCTTTGATCCCTGGGTCGGGAAGATCCCCTGGAGAAGGGAAAGCTGCCCACTCCAGTATTCTGGCCTGGAGAATTCCGTGGACTATATAGTCCATGGGGTCACAAAGAGTTGGACACAACTGAGTGACTTTCACTTTCCCAACCCCTAATCTAGTCCATGGGCTTCCCAGGTGGCTCGGTGGTAAAGAATCCACCTGCCAGGGCAGGAGATGAGGGTTCAATCCTTGGCTTGGGGAGATCTCTGGAGAAGGAAATGGCAACCCACTCCACTATTGTTACCTGGAGAATCACCATGGACAGGGGAGCCTGGGGGGTTGCAGAGTTGAACACCTCTGAGTGACTCACACACACACGGTCCAGTCCATCGTTACGTGGCACTGGAGTCCCCATGCAGTGTTCTCAGCAGCCTTTTCTAAACACAGAGATGGAGGGAGCCTGCTTCTCTATACGAGACTGTCTGACTTTGTCTTCTTTTCAATATGATTCAAGCAAAAGTGCACTTTAATGAAGGAAATGAGTTTTTCACTTAATGAATGCTACTTGGTCTTTCAAAACAATATAACATCCCTAGAAGCAACTTCAGGTCTCTTCAGTTTTGGTCAAAACCGGAGAAATGTAGCTGACAAAATATCCATAAAGACGTTCAAACACCTGGTTTTGGTCTACCTGCCTTACTGCCAGGAAATCAGAACTGGTAAAGTGTAACGGGCACCCCACAGAAACATTGTAAACCGTGGGGAAAAGAAAAAGAGCACATACAGACAGGAAACAGTCTAGTGCTACACATCCTCTGTGTGGAAAACTTCAGCGTCGGCTGGTTCATGATGGTTCGGGGGCATTTGGGGTTCCTGTTTGTAAGAAAGTTAGATCCTTTGACAGCAGGGAAGAAATTAACTAGGTCTTGGCATCCACCTGAGAACCTGGAAACTCCCCATCTCCTATCTCTAATGCTGCCGCTGGGAAAGTTAAATTTTAACAAGAATATCAACAGTCAAAGTGGCGAGAAGACCATTGAGACAAATGTGTTTTTCCAGTGTGTTTACTATGCAATGCTCACCTTGAAGCCAACCTTCCGCTTCTGACCAAGTCCTTAGACTCATGACTAAGGACATATTTCATTTATTAAATTTACCTTGAGCTCATTTTTTCAAGATTGCACTGTCATGCTCCATGAATTCTGTGACTTGTATTTTCTCTGTGTTTTGTTACAAATTAGGATTTAAGTTTCCTCCGAAAGCATCTCCTGAGGAATGCACAAAGGTGAGAATGGGGTTGGCGAGGCAAGCAGGGCAGAAGTTCTGGGCACACGAGAGAAAAGTTGTTGATTAGTCACTAAGTTGCGTCTGACTTTTTTGTGACCCCATGGACTGTAGCCCGCTAGGCTCCTCAGTCTATGGGATTCTCCAGGCAAGAATACTGGAGTGGGTTGCTATGCCCTCCTCCAGGGGATCTTCCCAACCCAGGGTTTGAACTCCATGTCTCCTGTATTGGCAGGATTCTTTACCACTAGTCACCTGGAGAAAGGTTTAAATAGAGCTACAAGTGGGGCTCAGAAAGTTTGGAATACTGTTTTCTCTCCTCAAGTGGCCGCTGCGCGTAACAGCGATCACCCTTTGTCCCTTTCTCTCTCGAGACTTTGACAGTGTCTCCCTGCGAATTCAAAGCAGTCTTTCGCTTACATAACATCTTCCCACCACACACGTGCCCAGCTATTCATTAAAGTGGTTTAAATTAATGCACAGATGCTTGCTTTTTGTTGCTTAAACTTCCTAAGTGTGTAAAAGGAATACGTTTATTTACAATTGACTTTAACATTGTGACTTCCGAGGAACTTGGCCTGGTCCTCCTCTAGTCTGTCAAAGTGCAGATTAAAATGAGTCATGGGCGTTTGACGCCATCTACTCCTAGCCTGTTCTGGAGAGGGCGGTGCGCTGGTGGGATCTGTGGAGAGGGGTTCCCCGGGCTCAGAAATGAGACTGACCGTGTCAGTCGTCAGGAGGGAAGGCCAGCGTCTCGGGCACCTGATGGACTTGATGAGCTGCTGCCGAGTGAGTCAGGTGTCAGCAGCTGTGGCCGACGGAATTTGCTAGGAGTCTTTTGTTTTTATTCTATTTAAATTTTTTGTCAATTTTTTAAGTTTTAATTTTATATTGGAGTATAACTGATTAATAATGTGATAGTTTCAGCTGTACATCAAAGTGAGTCAGTTATATACATATATCTGTTCTTTTTCAGACTGATGCTGAAGCTGAAACTCCAATACTTTGGCCACCTGATGCGAAGAACTGACTCATTTGAAAAGACCCTGGTGCTGGGAAAGGTTGAAGGTGGGAGGAGAAGGGGCTGAGAGAGGATGAGTTGGTTGGATGGCATCACTGATTGGCATCCATCACAATGGACATGAGTTTGAGTAAACTCCAGGAGTTGGTGATAGACAGAGAGGCCTGGCATGCTGCAGTCCATGGGGTCGCAATGAGTTGGACACGCCTGAGTGACTGAACCGAACTGATTCTTTTTCAGATTCTTTTCCCATTTAGATTGTTACATGATATTGAGCAGAGTTCCCTGTGTTATTCAGTAGGTCCTGTTGGTTCTCCATTTTAAATGTAGCCGTGTGTACATGTCCATCTGAAACTCCCTAACTATCCCTTCCTCCCACTTCTCCCTGGTAACCGTTAAGTTCGTTCTCTAAGTCTGTACACTACCCTCAAGGTGAAGGTGCCTGATCTCATCTGATCTTGGATGGTAAGTAGGGTCTGTCCTGGTTAGTGCTCGGATGGCACTTTTTAACGTGATCACTTCCCTATTTTGTTTATTTCCTTCCCGTCTTGAACAGAAACAAAATCACAGTATCTGTGGAAGCTGTGAAGGAATCCCCAGACCCAGAGTGGGTGGCCGCAGGAACTTAAAAAAACCAGAGGAAAGCCTAGGAGCCCAGCAGTGAGTCGAAACTTGGCTGCTGGGGAAATCACATGTTTTGTGCTTATACAGGGCTCCCCAGGTGGCTCCAAGGTAAAGAATCTGCCCACCGATGCAAGAGACGCAAGAGACCCCTGGGTCAGAAAGATCCCCTGGAGGAGGAAATGGCAACCCACTCCAGTATTCTTGCCTGGAGAATCCCATGGCCAGAGGAGCCTGGAGGGTACAGTCCATGGGGTCACAAAGAGTCGGACACAACTGAGCGAGCACATGCACGTGTGCTCGTAGAGCCCTTGCATTTTTTGAGCAGCCTATATAATGCAAGGAAGAATGAGTCATGCACACGAGTGAGAACCCCATTCCCTGTCATCAACCGTGATCCTCCTTTTCCTCCCCTTCTTAGATAGTAGAGCAAGGAGGACAGCTCCGTCCTTCTGCCCCCTCTCTCTTTTTTAAGAACCAGAGATGAACTATTTTCATCGGCCCATTCATTCCAAAATACTTATATAGAAAATTTCTTGGACTTCTGAGAATTTTTTCTTAATTGAAAACATGAATGTTACTGTGATTTAAGTATCTTTCAGGTGGGCAAGTGAAAGATGACAAAGAGAAATTATTAACCCCTTTCCTGAAAATCATGGCACTACATGGGCACACGTGTGTCCTGCAGATTTGTCAGTGAAAGATGAAAAGATAAAGCCCTGGAAAAATAGTCCCTCCTGTCTAGAATGTTTGGTATTTTTTAATATTAGCTATAACCCACAGTACTTTGAGATAAAATGTAGGGGGTTGGCTGTAATGGTCATTTTACTTTTCATAGTTAAATGTTCAGAATGCTGTCAACACTTACACTCAAAACTGAAGGACATAGATTCAAATCAAGGACAAGAAATTTAGAATTAATGTTTAAAAAATTTTTGATGAGAGATGATAAAAAGGGGTAAAAATGATGGCAGATTTAAGATCAATTTTAAACATAAAACTGGCATCTTAATTTCACACATCTTGAAATGCAGGTCTTTCCATTTAGAAAAACCATAGTTTACACGAGACATTATTTACTCTGGAGCCATAACAGCTGAAGAAGTCTGATTGCCGTCTGTATCATGTATATACAATTGCCACGTGTGTGTGCACCTAAGTGTCCAGAATGCACAGAGGGGAAATTGGAACCGGAATGACTTATTATATGAAGCTGTCTCAGCCATGATTCTGCTTGGGGCCCTTGACTGTTATTTTGAAACTGGAATTTGTTTGCAGGGCTCAGCTTTTCCTGTTTTGATAGAGTTGGTTCTGTCCACCCACTCTGGAAGTAGATGGGCCCAGGTTTGAACCCATTTCTGCCACCTGCTGTGTGGCCTTGGAGGAGGGTTGCCAGTCTTTGAACCTTGGTGTGAATTCTGTAAAAGGGGATTAACACCCACCTCCTACGGTTGGCATGGGGATGGAGGACCTGGCGTCATACACTTCAGGTGGCACCCAGTAGGTTTCTGTGATACACACAGAACTTAACTTCTTTTCAGGTGTTTTTAACCTGCTCAATATAAAGAAATATATACCTTATTTGACAAAGTATATCACATAAGTATATATGTGCATCTTTATAAGAGAACCAGCTTAGGATACTTCCCTTATTTTTGTTTCAACCACTAACAGGTTTTACCTGGGTTAGTCTACATTTCTTGCATTTTGGGGTTGCCTAGTATACGTGTATGGGCTTCCATGGTGGCTTCCATGGTAAAGAATCCACCTGCAATGCAGGAGACCTGGGTTCTATCTCTGTTTCGGGAAGATCCCCTGGAGGAGGGCATGGCAACCCACTGCAGTATTCTTGTCTAGAGAATCCCATGGACAGAGGAGCCTGGCTACAGTCCATGGGGTCCCAAAGAGTCAGACACGACTCTGCGACAGCACGCACGCACAGCAGACTTGTACAGAACTGGCCTTCTCTGACCCTGGAGTCATTTCCATTCATCATAACACCCCGAATACCTGCATTACTTTGCTGTTGCTTTGTAAATTCCCAGGCTCTGTCTGTTCCTTGCGTCTCTACTAGATTTGGTAGTTCTTACCAAGCCTTCCTACTCTGCCACTTGGCATCTCTTTGAAGCAGTTACGGTTCAGTCCACAACCTGGACTGAAACATTAAAATTTCCCATTGAATTACAACCAAGCACACACATCTGAAATCTACATCACAGTGGACCATCACCCAGATCAAGAATAGAAAATATCCACTTGATAGCACCCTTAGAAAATAAGCGCTCTCTCATCACCAATGATTAGCATTGCCTGGTTTTGAGTATCATACAAATGGAATCACATAGTATGTACTCTTCTGTGTCTCATTGTTATGACTAGTGTTGAATAGGGCTATTTATTCCTCTTCTCTGCTGTGTACTATTCCACCCATGGACCGCAGTGTAAGTGTAATTATTTATCAACTCTACTGTCAATGGAGTTAGTGGAGGACAGAGGAGCCTGGCATGCTGCAGTCCATGGGGTCACAAAGAGTGGGACACAACTAAGCAACTGAAAAAACTGTGGGTGGACATGGTTTATTTTCGGTTTGGGGCTGTTAGAAATAGGCAGTTAGGAACATTTTGAAACTTGTGTTTTGGTGAACAAAAACACTCGGTTCTCTTGGGTGGAATTCCAGAAGTAGAGTTGCTATGGTGTAAGATATGTTTGTATATATTTGCCTTCGTATAATAGATATGGACATTGACACACGAGTTATCTTTAACAGAAATTTGTGTAAGGAATTGGTTAAACAGGTGTGAGAGGCCTGGAACAGCAGAAGGGGATGCTGAGATAACTCAGAGGGAGACAGAATTGTTACCCACTCAAGGCAGTTACTTCCCCAGGGTCAAAATAAAGGGAAGAAGCTAGGGTGTTGGAATTTAGAAGCTGGAGACCCGCCATGATCAGAGACAGGGTACCTGCAGACCGGTGTCCAAGAGGTCACAGGGGGGCTGATTCTGAGGATATCTATGTTAAATATAGCAGTGTGTACATACATGTCAATTCCAGACTCCCAATATAGCCCTTCCTCCGTCCCTCCCCCCATAGTAACCATAAGTTCGTTCTCTTAAGTCTGTGAGTCTATTTCTGTTTTGAAAACAAGCTCATTTGTATGATTTTTTTAAAGCTTTGTTTTAATTCAACATTTTCTGTCACTGACAATGCATTGGTGGAACAGTTCATGGTGTATAAGTTGTTCTCACATCCATTACCTCTTCCTGGGTGAGACCATCTCCTTTTCCTAAAGTCTTGTGTATCCCCAGGGAGGCATCTTATGCCCACACTGCTGCAGTACCTTGTACACACCTCACTTCTACGTTGATCTGGAATAATACAGGTCACGAATTCTCTGGAACTCCTTCCACGGAGAGGCGGGGCTGTCAGTTCCCTCCCCTGGGATCTGGGGGATGAGGGGCTCTGTAGCTTCTGACTGACGGCATTTGGGGAGGTGATTCTGTGGTGTCTCCAGGCCGGACCTCGGCTTAGCTTCGACTTCTTGCTCTTGGACGCCGGAGCTGCCATAAATGACCTCTGACTGGTGAGAGTGAAACTGTGGTTGTGACAGTGAAAATGTTAGCTGCTCAGTCATGTCTGACTTTCTGCGACCCCATGGACTGTAGACCGCCAGGCTCCTCTGTCCCTGGGATTCTCCAGGCAAGAATACTGCAATGGGTTGCCAGTCCATTCTCCAGAGGATCTTCCCGACCCAGGGGTTGAACCTGTGTCTCCTGCATTGCAGGCAGATTCACAGTTGGAGTCACTGAAACTGTGGGTAACCATGAGTTAAATCCATTTCACCTGTGACTACCTTTCATGAATCAAGGTAATTTTAATTGTTGTTAGGAGGGACTTGCGTGTCCTCCACTGGAGAGAACCTGAACAACAAGAGGTTTCCTAGTGACCATGGAGTCAGCTGTGTCTAGTTCTAGCTGAGCCTGTTAAGACTGGTCCTGACAGGAGCACCTGCCCTCCAGTTGGGCCGGCCTGCATGTCCTCCTGACCTCATGACGTCAGAGGACCCCAAGCCCACCTTCAACAGGTGCTGCCTGCCTCCTGCGTCTCCATCCCTCATCCCACATATACCCCGCCCTCACCTTCTGGAGAGCTGGTCTGAGGCTTGTTCTGCCATCTTCTTGAACCTTTTGGATAAACCCCTCTTTGCTGCAAACCCCAGCATCCCTTGGGCTGTGGCTCCTGACAGCATGTCCGGCAAGCGAACCTGTTTTGGTGACAAGGTGAGACCAGGTGGCGGGGCCGCCGGTGAGGCTCAGAGGCCCGGGTGGCTCGGCCACTGCGGCCTTCCCAGATGATGGCTTAGCATCGTCAGCAGTCACCACTGCTGAACTCTCTGCAAATCACTGATTCAAGAGCAAAAGAAACTGTTGTTCTTTTTCTTCTTTTTGAAAAAATAATTGTAAAATACAAAAAATTTGCCACTTTCTCTTTAAGTGTAGCATTGAGGACATTAATATTGTTAAACATGCACCACCATCCATCTCTAGAACTGTTTTTTCATCTTCCAAACTCAAAAACTCTGTACCCTAAACACTCACTTCCTGTACCTCTTTTATCCAGACCCTGACAACCACCATTCCACTTTTGGGAGGTCGAAGATTTTATTATTTATATTTTATTGAAGTAGAGTTGATTTACTAGTATTGATTATAATATTCATTTCAGGTGAAGTAGAGTTGATTGACTAATATTGATTACAATGTTAGTTTCATGTGAATTATGATAATTTTATTTTCATTAAAAGTTATTGCAAGATAATGGTTATAATTTCCTGTGCTGTACAATATATTCTTGTTGCTTGGCTATTTTATATATAATAGTTGTATCTCTTACTGCCTTCCCTACTGGGAACCACTAGTTCTATCTGTGAATCTGTTTCTGTTTTGCATATACATTCATTGTATTATATTTTGGATTTCACATGATTGATATCGTACAGTATTTGTCCTTCTCTGACTTATTTCACTAAGCACAAGATTCTCTAGGTTCGTCTACGTTGCTGCAAATGACAATATTTTATTCTTTTTTATGACTGAATAATATTCCACTGTGTGTGTATGCACATGTGCGCTATATCCTCCTAATCCAGTCCTCTGTTCATGGGCAATTGGACTGTTTCCATGACTTGGCCACTGTCAGTAGTGTTTCTGTGACCGCTGAGGTGCATGTACCTTTTCAAATTAGTGTTTTCATTTTTTTCCAAATATGTACCTAGGAGTGGAATTGCTGGATCATATGGTAGCTCTAGTTTTTGTTTTTTGAAGAACTCCATACCGTTTTCTATAGTGGCTGTGCCAATTTACATTCCCAGCAATAGTGTAGGAGGGTTCTTTTTTTTTTTTTTTCCAGAGCTTCTGCAGTGTTAGTTATTTGTGGACTTTTAGATGATGAGCATTCTGACTGGTGTGAGGTGATATCTCATTATCTTGATTTGCATGTCTAATGATAAGCAGTGCTGGGCATTTTTCATGTGCCTCTTGGCCATCTGTATGTCTTCTTTGGAAAAAGGTCTATTCAGATCTTCTGTTCATTAAAAAAATTTTTTTTTTATATTGAGTTGTATGAGCTGTTTGTATATTTTAGATACTAACTCCTCATCAACCATGTCATTTACAAATATTTTCTCCCATTCTGTAGGTTGTCTCCTTATTTTCTCCTTTCCTTACCAAAGCTTGTAAGTTTAATTAGGTCTTATTTATTTATTTTTGTTTTGGTTTCCTTTGCCTTAGGATCCAAAGACTATTAGTATGATTTATGATGAGTATTCCAACTATGGTCTCTTTTAGGAGTTTTATGGTTTCAGGTATTAAATTTGGGTCTTTCATCCATTTTGAGTCTATTTTTTTTAATATGGTGCCAGGAAGTTCTAATCTCATTGTTTTACAGGTATTTCTCCAGTGTCTCAGCAGCATTTATGGAAGAGACTGTCATTTCTCCACTGTGTATTCTTGCTGCTTTGTCGTGTGGGTTTATTTCTGGGCACTCTCTACTATTGCGCTGATCTGTGTGTCTGTGCTTATTCCAGCATGCTGCTTTGGTTTCTGTAGCTTTTTTGTAGTGTGACATCTGAGAGACTGATACTACCTGCTTTGTTCTTTTTTCTCAAGATTGCTTTAGCAATTTAGGGTCTTTTGTGGTTCCACGTGAATTTTACGATTATTTGTTCTAGTTCTATGGGAAAATATTACTGGTATTTTAATACAGCCTTCTACTTTTTGTCTCTGTGAATTTGCCTATTCTAGGTATATCATATAAATAAAATCATGTAATATTTGTCCTTTTGTGTGTAGCTTATTTTGCTTAGCGTCATGCCTTTGAGCTTCATCCGTGTTGTCGCACATGTCAGAATTTCCTTTGGAGAGTAAATAATATTCCACTGTATGGACAGATGAATTTATGTATCTGTTTGCCCGTTAGTGGACACTTGTGTCGTTTTCAGTTTGGGCTGTTGAGAATAATGTGTGTAAATATCGGTCTGAGTCCCAGCTTTCAATTCTCTTGGATATATACCCGGAAATGGGGCTTCCCAGATGGCTCTAGTGGTAAAGAGTCTGTTTGCCAAGGCAGGAGATGCAAGAGACATGGTTCAATCCCTGGGTGAAAAAGATCTCCTGGAGAAGGAAGTGATAACCCACTCCAGTATTCTTGCCTGGAAAATCCCATGGCGGGCTACAATCCACAGGGCTCACAAAGAGTTGGACGCAACTGAGTGCACACACATACACACCCAGAAGTGAAATTTCTGGGTCGTACTTAACATCTGTTTAGTTTTTGAGGAGCCTGTTGTTTTGAGCCTAAATTCTGAGGTGGTTTGTCCCACGGTAACAGGCAACCCGAACGCTCCTGGACTGCACTGTGTGTTTGCATTTCTGTCTTCTCCACTGGGCAGAGCTCCTCGGATGCCCTGTTGGTCTGCGTTGTTAGCTTGTAGCAGCGAGCCTGGACCATGGTTCTGGCACTAGTGAATGGAGAGTCTCACAACCAGCTGTGACCTTGAGAATATTTACAAATCTGATGGGCAGTAGGCATGGGTTCATTACAAAGGACCAGTGCCTTGTAGGGTCAGGAGCACCCCCTGCCCTCTGGCAGGTGTCCCCTCTAGTTGCTGGATGGTAAGGTGGTCCAGAGGTGGTGGTGGAGTGGACCCACCTGCTGCTTTACTGGCAGGGATGCAGCTAGTTATCACCTGGTATGGATGCTTCAGCATCTCTGCAGGCAGAGTGGTCCCAGGGTGGGTGTCACTCACAGTAACAGTGTTCACCATTGCTGTGGGGAGGTGGGGGGTGTGGACCACATCCTGCAGATGAGGAAACTGAGGTGTGGAGGGGCGGGTCAGTGACTTCTGTGAGGTCACAAGGTGGACAGGTGTCCAGGCTCATGAAATGGGGGCTTTGATTCTTAGTCAAAGTCCTTCCATCACACAATGGGTGCTGCAGGGGAAGTTCACGGTCATCCTGGGAGGACGGGCTTCTCGTTGCAAGCCCTCTGGCTGTGGGGCCT
Source organism: Muntiacus reevesi (assembly GCF_963930625.1). NCBI lineage: Eukaryota > Metazoa > Chordata > Mammalia > Artiodactyla > Cervidae > Muntiacus > Muntiacus reevesi. The sequence goes on from NC_089259.1 coordinate 31,407,595, forward strand.
GGGGACTCCGGGCTATGGGTGCAGGCCTATAAGCCCTGCGGTCTGAGGTGTGCCCTGGGGAGATTGTGGGAACCAGGCTCTGAGGATGTGGGTCTTGGTCTGGGCGAGGGCAAGCAGAGAGCCCAAGTGGGCAGTGGGCCTGGATGTCCAGAGGCCCTGAACTCTGGCTGAAGTGACGATCCTCTGGTGAGCAGACAGACGGCCATCTGCTGGGGAAGGGAAGAGACACACTTGTCCCCTCTCTGGTCACTTACTGTGTGGCTGACGTGAATGTCCATTCATGGAGAAGTTTGTGCGGTGAAAAGGAATCCACAGAAATATTAGCAAGAGGAGAAATTCATTTTCCAAGGGAGGGAAGAGCCAGATGCTTAGAGTGGCATTGGCACAGAGATGGGGGTCTGACTTTTATCAAGTTTAGGGGACCAGGTGCAGGGAAGAGGGGGTGCGTGCATGTCTATCTTTGTCCCCAGCAGAATCCGGGCTGCTGTGTCTGTACGATGTGGTTTTACTGCGATTCTGTACATTCTTGTCTTCAGTCGTTTTCCAGTCCTGGGGTCTGAGAGAGACTCGATAGTGGCCCTTGACAGGTGCTGCTCTATTGTGAACAGTGTTAGATGGGTTTACAATTCCCTTCTCTGAATATTCTGGCTTCCTAGATAAGAATCCACCTGCCAATTCAGGCGACGGGTTCAATCCCTGGGTCAGGAAGATACCATGGAGGAAGAATGGTAACCCACTCCAGTATCCTTGCCTGGGAAACCCCATGGACAGTGGAGCCTGACGGGCTACAGTCTGTGGGGTCGCAGGGTCAGACACTACTGAGCGACTAAACAGCAGCAGAAGCTTCTGAATATTAACTTAGTCTTAAGAGGTACATGGAACCTAGATGGCCCCTCTGTTGGGAATGAGAGTGGAAGGCTCGTCTTCTGAGCTGGGCCACAGAGCTGTCCCCACCTGGGGGCCCTGGAAGTTTGTCTCAGAATTGAATTGACCTGTGATGGGGGTGGGGGGCGGGAAAGGGCAGGAAAACAGTTCTTGGTGAAGGAGAGGAGAAACCAGACAAGACAGGGAGTGAAGCAGGGGAGACAGCACAGCAGTTACGGAAGAGTACAAGATAGCCACGTTTAGTGCCTGAAGCCAGAGCTGCAGCCACGGTCACTAGGACTGACAGAGGCTGTCCTTTCATCCAGCATCTGAAAAGGTGGGGGGAGGCATAGACCCAGTGTGGCTGCTCTTCTGGGGTGATAGGGGTGCAACAGTGCAGCTTTCGATCCAGTTAGGAGGAGTACAGAGGTCCCGAGGTCCCATGGAGGAAGTGCAGTCCAGCTGAAAGGGGTGTCGGGCTGCAGGAGCTGTGGAAAAGCGGACGTTCACATCTGACACTTCTGGCAGGGCCTGTGTGGGGGTTACATGCAGAGGGCTCCCTCCAGAGGGCTTAAGCTGGCAGAAGCCTCGGGGAGGCTGTAGGTTCTTTTCCCAGGTGAGAAGCTGGCCTTGAAAGCCAAAGCCCCAGCTTTTTGTGGAGGGAGCGGATGTGTTATGATGGGTCCTCATTTCACCTAGCTGTGTAGGGCAGGTGCCAGGAGTTACCTGGAGAGGTGGTCAGATGAAAGTCAGTGGAACTGATAGGAGGACAAATAGAAGTCCTGTGAAAGGACTATTCACTGAAGGAGGATGGAATTGTTTAGATGCCCGATTTAGGAAGGCCCCTAGGTTGGGGAAATTATTTATTTTAGCTCTGTTTCTTGTTCTGCCCCAATGTCAAGAAGGGGTTTAGGTAGAGAATTTGATTGCAGTTGGGAGGAGTTGGGGGTGAAGGTGTGGTCTGAGTGTGAGGCCAGGGGACTCTACCCCTCGGTAGTGCTGGCCATAATGTACCCGGGAGACTCAATCAGTAAGGAGACCTCCTGGAAGAGGGGTCCGTGGATGGGGAGGGGCATTAGAGGAAGTGGACCCATGAGACAGCCTGATGCCAGAAATGCCACCATGGGGGGAGGGCCCTAACCAGGGTGGGGGGCCTGAGTAGGGTCAAGGTTGCCTGAGGGAGTCCTGGGAACCCGGAGGAGCCTGTCCTGCCAGTGGTACCACACAGCCAGCAACTGTGATGCTGTGAGCCCTTGGCCTTTGGAAGGAGGGCCGTGGTTTCTTCTGTTGTGCGGAAGGAAGGGCGATGGATGAGAGGCCCCTGACGGGTGGCTGGTATGAAAGAGCGTGGTCAAGTACAAGGTAAGAAAGAGAACAAGCATTCTGTCTTAGCCATCTGCAGGGCTGGTCCAGCAGGGGCTGGGAACTTCCCTCCATGGACAGGAAAAGGGTTATGTCTGCCGCTGTGCAAGATTATAAAGAGTAGAAGGGGAAATAAGAGAGTAAGACCCACGCAAGCCCCCCTGGGTATCTGGGTTTCGGTGGTCTCTGGGTTCTGGTGGACCCGTAGTTTGGAGGCAGATGATTGCTGACTGATGTAGGGGAAACAGCAGGGGAACCAGTGGGCTTGAGTCGTGACAGGTGGGTCCAGCTGGATGTCCCGAGAGCTTGGCTGCTGTCGGAGGTGTGAGTAGTACCTGAAATGGACCCTCTGCAGGAGATCAAGGGGTTTGGTATGTGCATGGAGGCTCTTTCATAGGACCCAGTCCCCAGATTGTAGGATTGTGGGTGGGGGCAAGTCCTGAGGTTGGGGTGCGTGCTGCGTGCCAAGTCGCCTCAGTCGTCATGTCCAACTCTGTGCAACCCCATGGACAGTAGCCTGCCAGGCTCCTCTGTCCATGGAGTTTTCCAAGCAAGAATACTGGAGTGGGTTGCCATGCCCCCTCCAGGGGATCTTCCCAATCCAGGGATGGAACCCAGGTCTCTTATGTCTCCTGCATTGGCAGGTGGGTTCTTTACCACCTGCACAACCTGAGGTTGGAGTAGGTATCTATTAGCGTGGGTCCATGAAAGGTTCTAAGTTTAGTTTTAAGGCTAAGAGGTTAAGAGCTTGGAGGAGGAGTCCTCATGGTAATAAAAAATAAGAAGAGCTGGGTGTCATACATGAGTTCAAAGGGATGGAGGTGTAAGCGGGACTTCAGAGTCATCTGGGGTCAGAAAGCACGGAGAATGTGTTCTAACCAGCCCTGATGGAGTTCCAAGGTGAACTTGGTGAGATGTTTTTTAAGGCAGGGGTCCCCAGCTTCTGGGACCTAATGCCTGATTTTCTGAGGTGGAGCTGATGTAATAATAATAGAAACAAGTGCACAGTAAAGGTAATGCTCTTGAATCATTCCGAAACCATCAAACCATCCCCCAGTCTGTGGAAAAATTGTCTTCCATGAAACTGGTCCCTGGTGCCTAAAAGGATGTGGACTGCTGTTTGAAGAGAAGAGGGAGCCTTTTCTGGTTTCTCCTGAAGGTTGGGGATGCCAGGCTGTATGTGGTTTGTATTTAATGTCTAAAGTTTGAAACACCTGTTGGGCAGTTTTAGAGGTGAAAGCTGAGCCACTGTCACTCTGGAGAGAGGTGGGGAGACCCAATCTAGGGATAATTTCTTGCAGAAGCGCCTGAGTTGCACAGAAGCCCTTCCAGGTGTAGCGGGAAGGACTTGGTCCACCTAGTAAAGTGTCTACGCGTGTTAACAGGTACTTGCACCTTTTATGGGTGGTCATACTGGTGAAATCTAATTGCCAGTCCTGACCTGGCAGACGTCCTCTTAATTGCTGGGTTGGGAGAGATGGCACAGGCTTTAGATGTCTCCGGGAGTTCACTCGTTTGCAGATAGGATATGGTGAGGTGACTTCTTCTAGTTCTACTTCTAAGTTAGCGGAATGGAGAAGAGGGGCTGAGAGAACCTTTCAGGGCTCTGTGCCCATGTGGAGAGTGGTATGTGGGTCAGCCTCTTGCTGTCAGCAACAACATTTTCCCGAGAGTAAAAACTGTGGCCTGTCCTGAGGAGCTCCTGGTTCTGAGCACACCTCAGCCTCGGACTGGTGAACATGCAGGGCATCTTGAGAGGGAGAAGGGCTGGAGAGAGCCTGGCGGGAAGGGTGAGGCTGCGGCGGTCAGTGTGGCTGCTTTGTCGACTGTGCTGTTGCCCGTAGTCTCTGAGCACTGGGTCTCCTGTTGCCCTTTGCGGTGCATGACTGACACCTGAACGGATGATGGAGCTGCCTGCCCAAGTTATAGGATAAGATGGGCATGTTTACTTGAGGTCCCCTGGGTGGTGAGCAGGCCCCTTTCTTTCCAGATAGCGCATGTGAGTGAAGGAGATGGAAGGCAAATTTAGAATCTGTGTGTTTGTTGACCTCAGAGTCTCTAGACCTCAAGGTCTAGTTGCAAAGCTCTGTGCCATGCCTAGTTACTCAGTCGTGTCCGACTCTTTGCAACCCCATGGACTGTAGCCCGCCACGCTCCTTTGTCCATGGAATTCTCCAGGCAAGAATACTGGAGTGGGTTGCCATGTCCTCCTCCAGGGGATCTTCCCAAACCAGGGATCGAACCCAGGTCTTCCGCATTACGGGCGGATTCCTTACCATCTGAGCCACTAGGGAAGCCTATAAAGCTCTAATTAAGGCTATTAATTCAGGTTTTGGGGAAGAGGTATTGGGTGGCAGTGGGGAGCTCTCTCTTACTCGGATGGTGGTGACAAGAGTGTATCCTGCTTTGCATTGTTCATTGACTATATATATAGTTGCTGCCACTGGTGAACCAAGTGTTATCCAGGGAGGATATGGGGGTGTCTGTTAAATCAGATTGGACAGTGATGGACTGTTCCAGGATTTCTACACCAGAGTGTTCTGGGGATTTGGGTTCAGAGGAGTCTGGCAGCAATGTGGCAGGTTGAGGACTGAGTGCATAGAGAGACAATGAGTGACGGACTGTCGGGTGAGAGAGTTTGATATTGAGTAATCCTGCTGTTGGTGAGAAACTGAGGGGCCTTGTTTGGAATGTCCATCACCTGGTGACGTGTGGGGAGAGGAAGTGTCTGTCCAGAAGTGAGTTTGCTGCCCTCTGCTCAGAGGAGGCCAGCCTTCAGCTGTGGTATCTTGGTTTTTTGAGAATTAAACTACAGCTTTAAAATCAAGGCTGTGTCTTTGTCCTAAGACTTGTGGGGTGATTGCTCTTCATTTAGGGGGGTATAGCTGAAGGGCTTCTCCAAGTTTGGGGGACCAGGGCCAGAGCAGTGGGGAGGACTGACTCGGGAGACGGCCTCAGGAGGAGGTTTGGCTGTAAGGCCACTGTGAGGGGCCAGATGTGGAAGTGTCCAGTGAGGCTCAGAAAGGCCCTGATTTCCTTTTAGTTCGGAGGTGGAAGGAGAGAGGCTGTGAGCTCTGGGTGTTGAGTAGTGACTGCGTGATGTCCTGGGGATGAGGGAAATTCCTGGGAATCCGACTGTGACTGGACTGACGTGTGCTCTAGAAGGAAGACCTTGGTAGCCTCACAGAGCTCGGCGGGTGAGGAGGGTAGTGGATCTGGTGAGGGAGGTGTGGTGGTCCAGCTGTAGAGGAGGGGTCGTCAACACAGTGAGGAGGAGTGCTGCCCAGGAGTCATGGGTGGATAGATCAGAGCCGGAGGTTTGACCAGAGAGGTGGGAGCTATCTCTGAACCCCTGGAGAAGGGAGGGCAAGGTGAGTTGTTGGAAGCGGAGAGTGTTAGGGTCCATTCATAAAAAAGCAAATATATTTCGAGAATCTCGGGGGAGAGGGATGGTGGAGAAAGCATCTTTTAGATGGAGGACAGTAAAGACCTGGGTGTTAGGAGAACTGAGGGCAGTGTGGGAATTTGGGACTGCAGGGTGGAGAAGGACCACTCTCTCATAAATCACAGCTAGGTCCTGTACTAGACAACACGTGCCTTCTGCCTTTTTAACAAGTTGAACAGGGGTGTTATAAGGGGAGTTGCTAGGTCTAAGGAGCCCAGAGTTTAGAAATTTGTGAATGAGGGGTGTGTGTCCCCTAAGATCTTCCCGTTTTATAGGGTATCGAGAGCAGCAGGGACAGCAAGAGAGGTCCCTCCTGGTGACAGTGACAGGAGTCAGGTGAGAGGTCCTCCTGGGGGTGTCAATGTCACGTACCATTGTTGCTGTTCAGTCGTGTCTGACTCTTTTGTGCCCCCTTGGACTGTAGCACGCCAGGCTCCTCTGTCCCTCACTATCACCTGGAGTTTGCTCAAGTTCATGTCCATTGAATTGGTGATGACATCTAACCATCTCATCCTTTGTTGCCCCCTTCTCCTCTTGCCCTCAATCTTTCCCAGCATCAGGGTCTTTTCCAATGAGTTGGCTCTTTGCATCAGGCGGCCAAAGTATTGGAGCTCAGCTTCAGCATCACTCCTTCCAATGAATATTCAGGGTTGCTTTCCTTTAGGATTGACTGGCTGGATCTTCTTACAGTCCAAGAGACTCTCAAGAGTCTTCTCTGTATAATTGAGGGAACCTGTTTAAGCATTTCTTGTGGGAGAAGAGGGCTGAGCATCAGAGGGAGCATCTCTTAAGACTCCAGGGAAGGAGGCTTGTGATGTAGAATTAGTTCAGTCTTTAGTTTAGTCAAAACAAGCTTGGGGGGAGGCCTACGAGGGTGCCTAGGAGGGGATGGGACAACTGGGAAGGACGAGGAAGGAATGTGAAAATCTGGTCTCCCAGTGAGTGTGGTGAGTCAGAGGTTTGGAGTGTAGGTTGAGGTTTGCTTTCTGCTGTGATGATGATGATGGGTGAGGGAATCAAGGGACCTGAGAACTTGGGAAAAGCAGAGTAAGTGGCTGCAGTAGCAGTTAAGAAATTGACTTTCTTACCTCTATGGATAGAGTTACCCGAGGCTTGGCCAAGTTGATTAAACAATATATTTGTTTATTTGAATGTGCCCGGTCTTAGTTGCAGCATGCAGGATCTTTAGTTGAGGCATGTGAACTCTTTAAAAATAAATTGATACATATATATGTGTGTGTGTGTGTACACACACACACATTTTTTTATTTGATTGCCAGGTCTTAGGTGAGGCATGAAAACTCTTATATATTTATATATATATATCGGCTTCTCCAGTGGCTCATTGGAAAAGAATCTACCTGCGGGCCTGGTGTGCCATGGGGTCACAAAGAGTTGAACATGACTTAACAACTAAACAACTACACTATTTATTTATTTATTTGGCTGTGTTGGATCTTAGTCACAGCACACTGGATATTTGGGTGCAGCATGCTGGCTCAGCAGTCATGGGCTTAGTTGCCCCAAGGCATGTGGGATCCTAGCTCCGCAACCAGCGATGGAACCCATGTCTCCTGAATTATAAGTGGATTCTTAACCACTGGACCACGAAGAAAGTCCCACAGGCTTAGTTGATCTCATGTCAGGGAGCCAGGTGGCCGTCAATCTGAAGATGGTAGACGTTCTTGAAGATCATGGGGGTGGAGGGGTCCTTGCAGGAGGGTCCCCGGTTTCAGAAGGGGATTTTGTCCCTTCTCCTCACGGTGAGGGAGGGCAGTCCCTCGCCTCGTGCCTCGTTCATTCACACAGTGGGCATGGTCCTGTGGGCAACCTCTCCTGGTAATTTTGACTCCAGGGCCCCCTGGTCTGCAGCAGGAGTAGGAGCCAGATTCGGGCCCCAGTGACTGTTTTCCTTGTCGCTGCTGGGGGGCCTCAGACGATTCTTAGCCTGGTGGGTGCCTCTGATCGATTGCAGAGGTGAGCATTTAGAGAGATTTTTCTGCTCTCGAGACCCTTGTGATCTCGCTCCCTCTCAGCCATCCTCATCTCCGTTATTAGAGACCTTAAAGCCTGGTCTCTGAGTTCAAACTGGGGGGTCTGAGGGCCCTTCTCTAATTTTTGGAGTTTTCCACATGTGTTGGAGGTCGACTTGGAGATGAAACACATTGCCAGCATTGCTTGGCCTTCCTCAGAGGTTAAGTCTGAGTTGGTGAAAAGGCATAGAGCCTCTGAAAGATGAGACAGGAGAAGAGCAGAGTTTTTATTTGGGCCTGAAGTAATTTCTTTACTTTTGTCATAGTTACAGACTTGGTGGTGGCCCTTTTCATGCCTTCGATGAGGCAGGTAAGCACATGGGCCCATCACTGTCTGTCCCGACACTTCCTGGTAGTTTCAGTCTGGGTCATTGTCAGGGACCACCGTGGGTCCCAGCACGTGAGCATCAGTTGGCCCCTGTTAAGGTCGTCCCCATATTCCCTGGCTCTAGACCAGATTCTGGCTTGCTCTGCTGTGTTAGTACAAGTGGGGAGAATGACATGTATGTCACACCAAGAAAGGTCTTAAGTTAAAGTAAGATATTCAAATTCTTTAGTAAATTTGGTGGGGTCTTCCAAGAAATTGCCTAGCTTGAGTTCAGTTTGAGAGAGATCAGACATAGAAAAAGGAACACAGACACGAACGATTCCCTGGAAACCATGCACTTCATGTGAAGGAACTTGGGGGGCTGACTCCAGAGGAAACTGGGGGGGGGGGGACATCCAGACCGGGTGTGCTGGGGAGGAGAAGGAGAACTGGGGGCTGGTGGAGGAGCAGTTGGTGGTAGGGAAGAGGGGGTGCTGGGGGTCCTGGTCCGGGAAAGGGGTTCAGTGGTTTCCAGGGGCTGGAGGAGGATGTGGCTGAGGGGACTGGGGGGAAGGAGCAGGAAGAGGGAGGTGCTCAGGATCGGAGGTGGGGAGGTCAGGTGGTGTTGATGTTGACATGTGGCATGAGGACCACAGTTTGGGGTCTTGAGTGAGTTGACACAAGGCCTAGACGTCAGGAGCCTCAGACCATTTGCCAAGGCGGCGCAGTACAGATGGAGGTGGAGAATAGTGTTGAAGGTGAGACAGCTGTCCTGGGGCTGGACCTCCCAGTCTCCCAGTGTATATTGAGGCCAAGCTGTGCGGCAGAAGACCTTTCATTTGGGTCTGAGGTTGTCCAGGTTGAAGTGAAAGTGTTAGTTGCTAAGTTGTGTCTGACTCTTTGCAACCCCATATACTGTAGCCCACCAGGTTCCTCAGGTGGACCTAGTTCCACCAGGTCTTTGGGATTCTCCAGGCAAGAAAACTGGAGTGGGTTGCCCTTCCCTTCTCCAGGAGATCGTCCCCACTCAGGGATTGAACCTGGGTCTCTTGCATTATAGGGAGCTTCTTTACCAGCTGAGCTACCAGGGAAGCCTAGTCTGAGAGCTTTCCAGTGTTTGAGGAGACATCCCAAGGGGGAGTCTTTCCCTGGGGCAGATTGACAGTTGCCCATAATGACATCTAGGAAGAAGAGGAAAGAGAGAATTTGGGAGATGGGGCCATTCTGGGAATCCTGGTGTTCAGAAGAAGCATCCCCCGCCCTCTTTGAACAACCTAGGATTCACTCTGAGTCAGAGATGAATCGGATCATTGATGAGGCATAAGGAAGATGGACAGGGGCATCTGAGAGGCCATGTTCCAACCTAGACCTCGATGGCGACAGACCTGACCTCGGGGTTTCTGCCACCCAGATTCTGTCACTGATCTCCCTAGAGGAAGCCCCATCAAAGGGAATAACTTTGTTTGGTGGATGTCTCGGTGGGTGATGAGGAAGGTCAAGCCAGAGGTGAAGGCGAAAGGAGTTCAGTTAGTGGAGGTTCTCCCCGTTCCAGTCACCAACGTGTTAGGTGAGCTGATGCAAATTGTGAAAGAATTCACAGGAATATTAGCAAGAGGAGAAAAGAGTGTTTGTATTCACTTTCCACGAGAGGAAAGGGGTGGATGCATGGAACAGTGCTGGCACTGAAGGTTGGGGGTCTGAGTCTTTTATTGAGTTTAGGGTGCAGGGAAGTGGGGGCACTTGCATGTCTATCCTTATCCCCAGCAGACTCTGGGCCACCGTGTCTCTGTAAGATACGGTTTTACTGAGATTCTGTTTGTTCTTATCTTCAGTAGTTTTCCAGTCCTGGGGACTGAGAGAATCAACAGTGGCCCTTGACAGGTGCTGCTGTATTTGTGAACAGTGTTAGGTGGGTTTATGGAGGTTAACAGAGAAGGACAGTCTTGTTGGCTGAGTGGGACTAAACCATCTTCAGGGCTGTGGGATGTGGCTCCGCGGTTTGGTGCAGAGGGTGGTCTCCCTTTGCTGGGACTGGGTGCTGTGTCCCCCTGAAGTGCTGCCCCCGTGAGGAGGTGGGTCATGGTGGGTGGTGGAGTTAGTGCTTTTGTAGAAGGGACCCAGGAGCTGCCCAGACACTGGTGTGGTGGGAGGACCGGGCGGAAGGATGCTGTGACCTGACCAGACCCCTCTCCTACATCTCAGCCTACAGCCTTGGCTACGTGGGAAAGGAATGGGGTTCTTACGAGCCCTCAGGGCTGAGTGGTCTTGTTGGGGCAGTGTCTGTGCTGTGGGCTGAGCTGTTGGATTCCTCTTTCTGTCTCTGCTTCCCCTTGGAAGATAAGCTCCGAGAGGCAGGGACTTTGCTTCTCTGGCTCCTCTCCAGAGTTGGGAAGATGGCTCAGGAGCAGCTATGCAGGTATGTGACTATCTTACAGGCCAAAAACCACTGGACAGCAGAACTCAGGGTCATTAGCAGGTTCTTGCTTCCAAGCTTGACTGTGGCACCCATGTGGATGGCAGGGCCCAGGTCTTCTACCCCTGCCTCCAGCCTGGCTTCTCCCCAGGCACTGGGCCTCAGCCACCTCATCAGAGAGGCCCAGGTTCTTAAACAGCTGTCTGGGCAGCTGGGACCCGAGGGACCCTGAGCCGTCCCTCCTGCATGCAGTTGCCAGAAGTATGTTTTCTCCTGTCTTCAGAAATAAGCTGTGGGCCAGCCTTTGCATACCTTCATAGCATTGTCAGAGCTGCTCTGCCAAATTCTCAAGGTTAAGAAGTTTTGTTCATTTGTGTTCACGGACATCTGTCTCCTTCACTGCCCGCCTCGGAACCAGCCCCTGTTTCACTGTGCCCACGTGGTTCCAGAAGTGTCCTTTGTGTCTGCCCTGGGGGCCCTCATGTGGGGGGCAGGTGGTGGTGGAACGCCTGCCCCCCACCACTCCTGGGTCCCAGGTCTGCAGTAAACCCCCCGGGGCTTATCACTGAATAAATTGGAGAGCAGGATTCCATTAAAATGTTTTCAGCAAAAGTATTAAATAAATTTGCTGGGAGGTGGTTTCTGTTACCGAGGGTCTCCCCCGCCCCCATCCAATTTTAAATGTAATATGGAAACAAATTCAAGGGCTTTACCTGCAGCCACCTTTGCGTGTAATTTGCAGGCAGCGGCTTCTCTTAAGCACACTGAGAAGGAAGAAAAGAGTGACTTTGTTCTTGGCTGAAGGTCCATTTCCACTCACAGCAGCTACTCGTGCCCCCCATTCAGGGCCATTTGGGAAGGCTCGGGGACAACCCAATGTAACTCCCCATCTCCCCTGGCCACGGGCAAGGTGTCTGGTCAGCAGAAGGGCTTTACATTAAAAGAAACTTAACGTATGCACAGATGTTTTGTTGGAAGAGAATCAGGAAGAGTTTCTCAGCAATTAGAGTATTTCAAATCAAAACATACATTCTTTAGAGTAGAGGAGACAGTGCAGGTGGCATTAAACTGTGAACGACTGAGACAAACTCTGTAGATACTGGACAGAACAGACCCTCTCTGTTCAGGGCTCAGGTCGAGGCTGCGACTCTTAGGACAGCCCTGAATCCTTGCTGTCAGCACCCATCACTCTGCAGTCTGAGGTCAAGGACTGTGCACTGCAGAGAGAGACGAGCATGAAGACAGAGCTTTGAGGCCAGCGTCAGGAATTTTAAGTCATTTTATTTATGTGTTGTTGTTGTGGTTCAATTGCTAAGTTGTCTGACTCTTTGAGACCCCATGGACTGCAGCACACCAGGCTTCCCTGTCCTTCACCATCCCCTGCAATTTGCTCAAACTCATGTCCACTGAGTCGGTGATACCATCCAACCATCTCACCCTCTGTTGTCCCCTTCTTCTCCCACCTTCAATCTTTCCTAGCATCAGGGTCTTTTCCAATGAGTCAGTTCTTCGCATCAGGTGACCAAAGTATTGGAGTTTCAGCTTCAGCATCAGTCCTTCCAATGAATATTCAGGACTGACTTCCTTTAGGATGGACTGATTGGATCTCCTTGCAGTCCAAGGGATTCTCTAGAGTCTTCTCCAACACCACAGTTCAAAAGCATCAATTCTTCAGCACTTAGCTTTATGGTCCAACTGTCACAACTGTATATGATTACTGGAAAAAACACAGCTTTGACTGTATGGATCTTTGTAGGCAAAGTGATGTCTCTGCTTTTTAATACACTGTCTAGGATGGTCATAGCTTTTCTTCTGAGGAGCAAGTGTGGCCTCCTTTAAATAAGAAAGCCTCAGTGTCTGGGAGTTGGACTATGTGGTTTGGTGCTTCTGGTTTTGGTAAGTGGAGGATTTTATTCAGTCCTCCTTTGGGAAAAGATTAAGTCCCACACCTCCAATTATAGACCCAGGTACATCGACTGCCCAGCTTTGCAACAACTGCTGGAAAGTCCCCATGAAAGATTCCTATGTGGAAGAGAACGTAGGCCGAAGATGTTAGAGGCTGGAGCAGGTTTCTGCCATGTGCTGTGTTCCTCTGACCGTACTTCAGTCCCTCATGTTGTGTATATTGTAAGTAAAGGTTTTGAAAATACACAGTGGAACATAAATGAGCATCCTGAGTCTTTTTCAGAGACAGAACTATTCTAGAGAGCGCTGCTTAGGCAGAAAGGTAGGGTCTGCGCACTGTCGTCAGCTGCCCTTGGCCTTGGTGGCTCAGGTTCATTCTGGTGAGCACACTGGCAAAGGCAGAATTTTGTAGAAATGATCAAGAGATGACAAAGGGTGGAATTTAACACCTGCTGATTGCATGAAATAATCTTGTTTTGCATGACTTTTTAAAAAGAGAAAGCAAGGACTATTTAGAGCAGAGGAAAAGCTGCAGAACTCTGCCTGGAAGTGAGGTTGGCCTCCTCTCCCCACTGTGCCAGGAGATGGGGCCACCAAGGTCATGACCCCTGTCCAAGTCCAGTTCTAACAGCACATGGCCTATCTAGGAGGAATTGATACTGACCAGGGTTCTTGGCCTTCTCAAGGCAATAGAAACTGATCAGAGGACAGACAAGAAATTCAGGCAGGGCTTTATTGGGGCCCCTCTGCAGCAGAGGGGAGCAAGAACAAGTAAGGGATTCCCTTACTCACTTGTTCCCCAAGGGGAGATGGTGAGCTGGTCCCTTATATGGGGTGAGGGTAGGGGTGTGTCCAGGGGTCAGGCTGGAGGGTGGCTTAGGTGGGGTTTGCCCAACCCATTGAGGGTGTTGAGTGCAGGGGACATGTGCAGTACCCTGCTTTTGCTCTTGGGTCCTCCGAAGTAGCAGCTGGGGTTCTTTGGTCTCTCGGTATTTTATTGTCCATAACTTGCCCTAATTACACATTGTTGTTGTTCAGTCTAAGTCATGTCTGACTCTGTGACCCCATGAACTGCAGCATACCAGGCTTTCCTGTCCTTCACTATCTCCTACAGTTTTCTCGGTGATACCATCCAACCATTTCATCCTCTGTCATCCCTTCCCCTTCTGCCCTCAATCTTTCCCAGCATCAGGGTCTTTTCCAATGAGTTGCCTCTTTGCATCAGGTGGCCAAAGTACTGGAGCTTCAGCTTCAGCATCAGTCCTTCCAATGAATATTCGGGACTGATTTCCTTTAGGATTGAGTGCTTTGATCTCCTTACAGTCCAAGGGATTCTCAAGAGTCTTCTCCAGCACCTAGTTCAAAGGCATCAGTTCTTTAGTACTCAGCCTTCTTTATGGTCCAACTCTCACATCCAGACATGTGTGTGTCTGGATGTGTGTTTGTTGCTCAGTTGTATCTGACTCTTTGTGACCCCATGGACTGCCAAGGCTCCCATGTCCATGCATAACTACTGGAAAAGCCATAACTTTGACTATATGAACCTTTGTCATCAAAGTGATGTCTCTGCTTTTTAATACACTGTCTAGGTTTGTCATAGCTTTTCTTCCAAGGTGCAAGTGTCTTTTGATTTTATGACTGCAATCACCATCCGCAGTGAGTTTGGAGCCCAAGAAAATAATATCTTTCACTGTTTCCACTTTCCCCATCTATTTGCCATGAAGTTATGAGACTGGATGCCATGATCTTAGTTTTTTGAATGTTGAATTTTAAGTCAGCTTTTCACTCTTTTTTTACCCTCATCAAGAGGCTCTTTAGTTCTTCTTTGCTTTCTGCCATTAGAGTGGTATCATCTGCATATCTGAGGTTGTTGATATTTCTCCTGGCAATCTTGATTCCACCTTGTGATTCATCCAACCTGGCATTTCACATGATGTACTCTGTATGTAAGTTAAATAAGCAGGGTGACAACATACAGCCTTGACGTACTCCTTTTCCTATTTGGAACCAGTCTGTTGTTCCATGTCCAGTTCTAACTGTTGCTTCCTGACCTGCATACAGGTTTCTCATGAGGCAGGTCAGGTGGTCTGGTATTCCCATCTCTTTCAGAAGTTTCCCCAGTTTGTTGTGATCCACACAGTCAAAGGTTTTAGCATAATCAGTGAAGCAGATGTATTAAGTTATTTTTAGTCCCTTATTGTTTCTTTGTTTCCTGTTTCTGGAGGAGATATTTGTCCAGGTGACAGGCACTGCAGCAAAGGGGCCCAGGGCCTGTCTCAGAGTCATAGTAAATGTGTCAGTCACTCAGTCATGTCTGATTCTTTGTGACCCCATGAACTGTAGCCCGCCAGGCTCCTCTGTCCATGGGATTCTCCAGGCAAGAATACTGGAGTGGGTAGCCATTGCCTCCTCCAGGGGATCTTCCCAACCCAGGGATTGAACCCACTTCTCCCACACTGCAGGTGGATTCTTTACTGTCTGAGCCACCTGGGAAACCCATGTGAAGTGGATAGGTAAGAGGTTTTTGGGTTCTGGCCTCAGGTCCTCAGGGAACCGTGTCCAGCATGCTTTACTTCCTCCCTGCCCTGCACCCCTGGGACGTATGGAGCTGCCCAGACAAAGCCAGGCAGGCAGGCCACTGGTCAGGGTTCCGGCAAGGATGCCCCCTCCCCTGTGCTCCAAAGCTGACTTCTGGGTCCTCAGCTCCCCTAACCCAGCTTCCCCATGGCCTGGGCCATGTGAACTGTGCCTCCCAGGAAGGGACTTCCAGGGCTGTGGATGCTTGCCCAAAAGTGACATGTTGTGCCTCCAGGGACATGAGTGGTCTCATGACGCTCTTGAAAGTAATGTCAGGGAAGAAACACTTCCTTCTGCCCTCCTGGGTTCTGTGGTTGGCTGAGTTCATTGACATGAAGAGCACACACATTTATTTAACATTCTTATGTGCACATAGGAGCCTTCAGGAGGAAAAATGAAGACCCCAGCAGCTCATCTACTGTTTTACGGAAAGAGAGATTGTGGGACGTGAGTAGGAAATTTAGAGGGGGATCTTGTGGAGGATCAGGGTTATTTCACAAGATGGTCTGTCCATGCCTATGACTGTCTCCACACCCATTTCTTGTGGCAAGAACGTCCTTCTCTTCATGATGCAGGGAGGGAGGGCCCCTTTCTCACAGAGATGCTGGGGCCTGACTGTTGGTGGAAAGCGGGGGTGGGGAACCCTTCCCACACCTGCTGTTTCGCAGGCGCCTTCAGCTCAAAGTCCTCATTATGCCAAAGCGGTTGCTCCCCGGATGCCGTGTTTGGACCCTCTTTCAGGACAGTGTCATGACTTCACACTTGACAACAGAATCTGAACTTCCCACATCTCAGTTTGCAAGGGAACTGGGATGAACCAAAGGGAAGGAAGTGGTTGAGAGAGAAGGGCTTCCGTGCACAGTTTGCCCCTTTGCCTGGTCAGTCTGGCTCAGGGAGGCCTCTCGGACCTGCTTCTCATAAAGGGGGCCTGGCCTCCTACTCATCTGCAATTCAGATCGCTCTGCACGCCCGCCGTTCACAGCGATTCTAGGCTGTCAGCTCGGGAGGCAGAGCGTGCGGGTGTGTGGGTGCGGGGGTGTGTGCATAGTCTGGAGCTGCTGACAAAACCTCTGTGTAATAGGCCAAAGTCCCTATGGCAGGAGCTGCTTATTAGTGGGAAAGAAATTCACAAATACAGCCCGGTCCAATCATTTACTTTAACAAAAGATTTATTTGAAACAGGTTTGTGCAGACATACACCAGTCAACAGGATTGATCAAAGCCACGCATCACTACATTTTCCAACCCCTCCTCCCCAAAATACCAGTAAATGGCCTTCATTTGTATTCACTCCACGAGGAACCCCCGGCTCCCCTGTTCTGGCTAAAGACTGCTGTAATTTAACAACCAGAGGACGTTAATAGGACATGAGGACGGTAGTAAGACTTCTAGAGGGGGAGGACAGGACCCCTATACTCCAGAGAAGAGCTGCCCACTCTGCTGGGAGCCAATTAAGCTAGCTCCCCCCTCCCCGTGCCCCCTTCCCTCTGCATAACCAGATGAAGTCTCCCAGCCAAATGCCATCTCAGCGGTGGCAGCACAGACCTGACAATGGAGAGGAGAACACGTGGCTTTGCCCAAGTGAAGGAGACACTACAGGGTGGCACGTTCAGGCCGCAGCCGGAAGGGTGACCTGTCAGGGCTGCAGGCCCTGGGGGCGGGAGGACTGAGGGGCAGCCCAACACACCTCCCAGCTCAGCCACCCGGGAGAGGGCAGGTGGAGTAAGAGCGACTGGACTTGGGTTGACTTTATTAATGGAAAACCACAAACGCATTCCCCTGTGCAGGGGCCTCGTGGGGAGGAGGGAGGCCCTGAGACAAGGCAGGTTGTCCTTCTCTTCTGTACCTGGTGTCTCCTGCTCTGCCTGTAGCTGCACGCCCAGCCGTCTCAGGACCCCGGCCGGCTCCGGTCCTTCGGAAGGAAGTGGGTTCACATCCTGACCCTCAGGCGGCCCCCCTCCTGCTGGCCCTTTCTCCACACTGTCAGACTGGCTTGTGAGAGGCTCTTGAGAAGGCTCTCTTGACCCCGGGTTTCCCCGGGCAGGGTTATTTGGATAGCGCCAGTCTTTCCACTTGCTTCTTCCTCTTCCGTCATAAATCAAAGCCACCTGACACTTTGTTCCCGGCTTTTAAAATGCACAGGTCTCCTTTCTGTGGCCAGGTCAGGAGAAATGCTGATGGGCTAATCTCGGGAGCGTGTTTTTCTTGGTCTGATGCCTGGGAGTAGATATCGCTAAGGCAACTCGGACGAGAGATTGTCACTTGAAAACGAGCCGGCCTGGGTGTCAGAAGAATCGCTCTCTTGTCTCCTTCCTGTCCACCCCCCGCCCCAGTCAGGGGAGCAGGGGGCTCTGCTGGGTGACAGGTATGGGCTCTACGTGGTGTGGGGACAGAGGGGCGCGCGCCCCTCCTCCACTGCTGCTTGTTTCACAGCTCTAGTCGCTTGAAGCTGCTGTGGGCTCCCAGGGCTTTCTTCCCACCGAAAGTATTCCCGTGTAGACCCAAAAAACCAGAAGCCCTTTAAACAGCCGGAGCTGGAGGTCTGGCATTAAATGAAGCTCTTGTAAAAAAGAGTGGAGGCGTGGGCTGCTGGGCACGGAGGATACAAGAAAAACTCAGTGAAGAGTCTGATACGTCAAGTATCATGGGTCCCTTCCTTTTGGGAACACTTGTTAATTTGTCATCACATGGGATCTCAGGTCCTGACCTTTAAGACCCATTGGAAAATCTTCTAACTGTCCTCTTAGTTCTTCAAGATGGAAAGATGGCTAATATGAGGCAAAATAATTTTCCCCCAAGACTTACAGAGACCAAGAACAGACTTAAAACCATAGAGCCTCTGCTGTATTGCTCTATTTTTTGGGAAGGGATGTTTTATTTTCACTGTCTCCATCACTCATATATTTTCTAATTTAAGCATCTGCATGAAGAAATTTTTTAATGAACATGATGGGGCGGGGGGTGGCATCCTTTAACTTGACCTGATAAACTCTCTTCTTTGCCACATTATTTCAGGTTCTGCTTAACCAGTTTCCCTGTTAAAATTCTTTATGGCTCCCAGGAGATAAAGGCTACATTTCAAATGCTGAGCCTAAATCACCCTTGAGTTACTTGGGGACAGTGACCCTGGGCAGTAATTCAAACCCTGGCTGAAATGTGTGTAGTTCTTTCACATGTTCAAAACTAAAGACCACCTTATCTTAGAGCAGAGCTTTGAAAACATTTTATTCAACCTGTGGTCCAGGATGTAAATCTCTAGGAGTGGGACTATGATAGAAAATTCTCTTCTTTATGGTTCAAAAAGATAAAGGATCATTGTTATAACAATGAGATGATAGACTAGAGCTTTCTTTAAAGAAAATTCAACCATATAGTTGATAATATTATGCCCATATGCATTTTCAGATATTAGTTACTTATACTCACTTTTTCATGATTCACAGTTTCTGGACAAGTGATTATAGATTTTCACTGCCAGCTCCCTACAGCAAGACCTAAAGCCTTGCCAGGGGAAAGCAAAGACCAGCACAGCTCTCAGCTGTCGTCCACCAAAGCCCAGGCTTCCATGTTAGGGTTTCACTCCAAATGTTAAAGGCACAGCATCTCCTTTCTCCAAAGCGCAGGGTTGTTGTTGTTGCTGTTGTTGTGTGTGTTGGGAGAGGGGAGAATGTAACACTGGTCAAGAAGTCTGAAATATTCTGCCTAGAGACAGACTAGAGCCATCAGTGACACCCCAAAATTATGACCAAGCCCCCAGACTGGTGATCACAGGCTAATCCCAACAGCCCAGCAGAAATGGCTGATTTCTTCTGCTTTCTCATCTTATCCTCTCAGCATGCAGGCACCCACCCATGCTCGCCGGTGCAGAGCTGAGAGCCGGGGAGGCTGCTCTCTTCTGTCTGCAGAGGTAGCCGGCACCGAGCAAAGGTTCAAATGCACACCAGCAGTCTGGGTGGGTACCAGGCTAGCCCAGCACTGGGTCCGAGTGGGATCTGCCATTTTAGCCCAATCGAATGTCAGGCCCTGCAGTGCTGACCTGCTGGCCTGTGTCACGTTCCGTGTGGCAGAGTGACAAGTCCCAAGTGGCATCTCCACGGAGCTGACAGCGTGGAGCTTAGTCGGCCCACCCTGCTCCCAGGGAAGGGCTTGTGTGCGACACTCTGACCTCAATTTAAAGATAGGACAAACAACACAGCTCGAGTCGCCCCAGCTGAATGTCATGCATCTCACATAGTGACAGCTGCTCCTCCCGGACACCCAGTTTAGTCATTTGGCTACAAGATAGCTTAATCGTGGGAGAGAATAAATAGAAAGGCATCTCTCTAGTGCTTCCTTCTCTGTGCATCTTTCATGACTGCAAAGGCTGTTTAGTCTACTTCTCAAGAGAGCTGGAAAATATACTTCAATCTCAGAAAACTTGGAACTGTATTTCAACGTGAAAAATGAAAACCATAAAGCCTTAAAAAAAGTGCACGCAGTAATTCGCAAATCTGATTCGGAAGGCTTCAAGAACCAGCCAAATGTTTGACAAAAAAATTGAGTTTGAATTCCCTTTTCCAACCAGGTTTAGTTCCCAGATGACACCAAATTGTCCTGGGTGCCTAGTGCAGGTCAATCCAAAAGTTCATTTCTCCTCTGTATTTAGGATTTCCTCCTCCTGTGTGTGAAGGTGGGACATCTGCCTGGCTTTGTGTGTTAATTACAGGCATGTATTTTGTTGTGATTCCTGCTCAAGGGTCCTCAACTCCTCCTCTCTCTGGTTGCCCTAGTGTTTAAAATGTCTCAGACCTTGGGAAGGGAGAAGGGGAATTTTCCTAACCTCGCCTGTTTGCTGTGCTATTCTGCTTGCCCTGGAACCCTCTCTGGGCTCTCATCATCTCTCGTTTTCTGTAAACCAGGCAGATCAAACCCTAAATGATCTCAGTGCCCAATCAGACACGGATGTTCTGCAAAGAAGCCGAGGAAGCAAAATGCCCCATTGTTTTATTTTGTAATTTAGCACGGCCCTCCCCAGGGGAACTGTGTCGTTTTAACCAGCAACAGCTGCCCCAGAAGTATTGCTGTTACACCATCCAAATAGCTGGTTTGGCAACAGAGCTGCAAGCAGGGGACATGCCTCCAGGCTGGTTCCAGGTGGTGCCTTCCTGCCTGAAGGCACCTGGATTTTGTCCTGTTCAGAACTTGGACAAACACGTGGCCACCCCAACCCCCACCCCCTCCACCCCATGTTGGAATCATGGACCCTCCTGTCCAGACAGCTGCTTGCATCTAACATGGGCAGGATAGGAAGGAAAATCTGTCCAGGTAAGAAAGGCCGCTTGCTTGAAACATCTGGAGCTCTGTTCAATTAAGACTGCAGGCCTGTGGACACTGTAGGCTGATCATGACGACTATCTGGGCTTCGGGCTTGATTTCAGAATTCTACTGAGATTTGCAGGAAAAGCGTCCTCCTTCGGTGTCTCTGCCGCCACTCCCCTGCAGTGGCTCTCTTCCTCTGCACCTTCAGGGACCCTCACTAGGCTATTTATCCTCCCAGAGTCTGGAGCGACTGGTGTGTTCCTTTGCTGGGGAGACGTGCTGTAAATTTACTCGAAATCCAAAATGTGCTCTGAACTCCCAAGAGAACGAGTGTGGCTTCTAATTTAAGCAGGTGCCAAGGTCCAGGGGTCTGGAGGCCAGAAAATGAGGTTTGCGAGCCTGAGCAGAGCAGGCAGGGCTCCAGCAAGTCCACATCACCCTGACCTGCAGGCCTCCTCGTTGCCAGAAAGAGGAAGATAAACACTTGGAATATATGTAAATTGCTGTTTCTTTAGATAGAGAAGAAGGGGGGTTTCTTGCATCCGTTTCTGAATCTGGGGGAGAAGGAGGGAGGGTGAGGGTCGGAGCGGGTGCCCGCAGCTGCCATGCACCAAGCGCAGGGCCAACCATGCAGCAGGACTTTTTGGGGCGCCCGGCTGGGAGACGCCGGGCAGGAGGGGTCAGGAGACTGCGGACCCTGGCGGGTCTGCCCTGCTGAGACCGTGACTGAGGTTCCAAAAGTTCTTCTCAGGTTTACCACCCAGATACCTATGTTTATGACTTCACTGCAATCAAGATGATGATGCCAACTTCATACAAACACAGGGGACATCAAAGACAGCGGGCTGTCCACCTCGAGGGAAGGTTCCGTGCAGCCTGCGGAACAAACCTGCGGGTATCTGACCCCCGAGCTGGGCTCCTCACGCAGCATGAAAGCCTCTCCCTGTTCTCCCAGAGCCACCCGGACGGATGTGTAAATACTGGGGAAACATAATGGTTTTAATTTCACACCTCACAGCGCACAGTTGAACGCTTGAACAAGAGTCGGGCCGAGCATGGCGGACGAGCAGGGAGGGCGTGGGGCGCCCCGGCGGTCCGGGTCCAGGCTCGCCAGGGCACGGAGCGAAGGAACGGGCTAAGGCCACAGGACGTGTTGCGGTGTTTTGGCTGCTGCCATGAGTCTCTTCTGGCGCTCCGGCTGGAGGCAGCGTCCTACTTCTTCCTGGATTTCTGCTTCGTGGTGTCGTAGGAGCGGACGATTTCCTCCTGGGTCACGGCTCCATGTTCCTCCTGGGAGAAGGCGTACCCATCTGCAAGAGAAGCACAGGGGCCGGTGAGGAGGGGCGTTCGGAGCAGCTGCATTTGGGGGGAGAGACTGCGGCTCTGTAGCCTTGGATGGGGGTCCAGGGCCCTGTGACCCCCGTGAAGGGGTGGGTGCTGACGCAGCTGGGCAGGGCTCATTTAGCGCAGCCTGTGAGGCATCATCTGTAGGTCACTGGGCCATGGCTGCACTTTCCCACCACCCATCAAGTCGTCCTTTGCGGGAAACATCCCAGTGCGCCCCGAGCTGCAGGCCAGTCGGTAATTCATGAAGCCATAAACACACTAACAGGAAAGGCTGGCAGAGCGCACATGGTGCTGGGAGCCTGCCTGGCTGACGTGCACGGATCTGGACCAGTAATAAATTACCGTGAGTGTGTGTTCGTGTAAATAAAGAAAAAGATCACTAGATAAAGTTGAGGAGTTTAATGATTGACCCAGTGGTTACATAAAGACTAGATTTTACAACCAGTACCAATAATGATTTTTTTCTTTTTTTTTGGCCACAAAGCTTGTGAGATTTTAGTTCCTCACTCAGGGATTGAACCTGGACCCTTGGCATTGACAGCCTGGAGTTCCTAAGCACTAGATCTCCAGGGAGTTCCCACTTCCAATGATGATGACAGTAGAAAATTATTAAATGCTATGTGTCTCGGGCACTGTTGTATGTATTATGCTAAGCACACATGGCTTATTTCCTCCTCCTGACAGCCCTCGGAGACAGGTGAGAGCTCTTCCCATGTCACAGGTGGGGAAACTGAGGCACAGGTGATGTCCTTTTTCCCAAGGTGGCAGAGCTGGGAGTCAAGCCCAGGCAGGGCCCACATTCCCCTGCAGCTCTGTCCTGTGTTCCTGGGACGGAGTTTGCATTCCCAGCCCAAGGCAGGACACTCCCTCCTAACCAGCCCTTCCCACTGGAGGGACATTTGTAAGACTGCCTCTCTGCTCACCGACCCTCCTGGGTCAGGGGTCCAGAAACGCCCCACAGCCAGATAAGACGTTCTGAGCAAAAGACAACCCAGGCCAGAACCTGCCTCCCATCCACACATGTTTATGACTTATCACTGGTGCTGTTATCTCATCATATCCTTTAAAGGAGAACAAGAAATCAGGAGTTTTGCCTGTGTATCATCCTGGATTTCTTTTTTGTTTGAATTTTTATTTTATATTGAAGTATAGTTGATTCACAGTGTTGTGTTTTGGGTGGACAGCACAGTGACTTAGCTATACATGTGTTCAGTTCAGTTCAGTTCAATCGCTCAGTCGTGCCTGACTCTTTGTGATCCCATGGACTGCAGCATGCCAGGTCTCCCTGTCCATCACCAACTCCCGGAGTTTACTCAAACTCATGTGCATTGAGTCGGTTATGCCATCCAACCACCTCGTCCTCTGTTGACCCCTTCTGCTCCCGTCTTCAATCTTTCCCAGCATCAGGGTCTTTTCAAATGAATAAGCTCTTTGCATCAGGTGGCCAAAGTATTGGAGTTTCAGCTTCAACATCAGTACTTCCAATAAACACTCAGGACTGATCTCCTTTAGGATGGACTGGTTGGATCTCCTTGCTGTTCAAGGGGCTCTCAAGAGTCTCCTCCCAAAAGACATCAGTTCTTTGGTTCTCAGTTTTCTTTATAGTCCAACTCTCACATCCATACATGACTACTGGAAAAACCATAGCCTTGAGTAGACGGATCTTTGTTGGCAAAGTAAAATGTCTCTGCTTTTTAATATATACATGTATCTATTCTTTAAGCTCTTCTCCCATTTAGGTTATTAGGGAGTATTGAGCAGAGTTCCCTGTGCTATACAGTAAGGTCTCTTGTTTGTCTATTTTATATACAGTTGTGTGTACACGTCCGCCCCGGTCTCCTGTCCTATCGCTCCCCCCACCCCCATACCATGAGTTTGTTTTCTGTGATTCTGTTTCTGTTTTGTAAACAAGTTCATTTGTAACCTTTTTTAGATTCTGCATGTAAGTGACATCCTATGATATTTGTCTTTCTCTGCCTGACCTACTTCACTTAGTATGTAAGTGGCGCTCCCACACCGGGGGAGGCAGGCAGCCACGGGGCTCTCCATCCTAAGCTGGCTGTCCCCCCGCCCCACCTTTACAGGGGATCTGGAGCCCAGGGCCGAGGCCCCAGGTGAGAAGGGCTGGTTCCAGTCCTTGCTTGGCCACAGAACTGGTGCCCTTTAAGGTTTCGGTCTCCTGGATTTACTCTTCTGTAAAATAAATGGCCTGTCCCAGATGAGGCCTCCACCTCGAGTCTTCCATGCGGGCACCAGCACGGGCCCTTGGCTGTCAGTGCCCAGGCCACAGAGCCCTCTCCTGCAGGCAGAACTGCTTCTACCCTTGGCGTCCCCAGCGGAGGCCTCCATTCCAGGTCAGGGACCAGCCTGACTTGACAATCAGCCCAGACAAAACAATTGGTAACTGTGTTTTAATGTGTCTTCTCCAGTGCTGGATGGGCTGGAGTGAAGGGGACTTGCTGAGAGGTACAAGTAAACATTGCTTGGGAATGTCCTGTCGGGAAGAGGACCTTAGCATCTGGAGTAGTCTACTCCCTGTTCCAGGGGAAGGGCTGCAGCCTTATCTTTTATTTCGTGTTTTCTGTTCAGACCCGCCTGCGCCTGGGGGACTCAGCTGCAGTGCCCTCCTGGGCTCACAGGAACAGGGCCATCCTGTGGGGTAGCTTGGCCCCTCAGGGGTGGGAAGGGTTTCCAGGGAAGCTTCTGGTCAGACAGCAAAGCTATTCTGCTGGAGTCCCCTCCTCCAGCTCCCCCGGGGGCATCTACCAGGATGTTCTCAGCCTCAACTGAGGCTAAGTGGACTTGCAAGAAAGAAAGGATGGCAGTCCTAGGAACAAGGGTGCTCTGTGATTCAAATAAACATTTTCCTCTTGGAAACCAGGCCTGGGAGGGGTTAGACCAGAACCACCAGGACAGTAACCACCCAGCCAGCCTCTGCATGCCCAGCCTGACCAAGATTCCCCATCGCTCACAGCTCCTGCCAGATGAACAGGTAACTGCCATCTGCATTCAAACGGGGAAGGGGGGAGCCCTGGCTCTTAGCATTTCCCACCATCGCTCATCTCCAGGAAGTCCTGAGAACCGGGAAGGAATGCTGGGGGCCTGGAGAACACACTTGATGGCTGGTGCATCGGCTTCCTTGACCTCAGCCACGGCCGGGACCCGAGGACAGCGTTTGGGTAGGTGGGAGGGCAGACGCACTGCTTACTTGTTTTGTCTTCTTCTGGTAGAACATTTGGGGAAGTCCATAAAATCAGGTCATTTTTTCATTATTTTGGAATAAAATGTCCCTTAAGTAGCATTCCTTCAACGCTGAGCTCTGATAACATCTTAGGGAAAGTAGCTGTTTCCTGTCTGGAAGAGTCCTCAGAGCAGTAGAATGTGGGAAGACCAGGGGGACGGTAAAGAGATCAGACCGGCCAGGGAACACTGAGCTTGGGCTGCCGACACAGTGTACGTGCGGTCCCCGGGAACAAGTGCTCCAGGACCTGGGCTCCTGGTTTCCTGGGAACACTGAGGCCGGAGGCTGCTCCCGATGCAAGATGGTCTTCTCTGGGGGTGGGTGATGAGAACACCCTCCTGTCCTTCAGGGTCTTACTATTAGTTGCTGACTGTCTTTAAAACATGGTGTGATTTTAGCAGCTTGCCTATGTTTTGTACTTGTTCATTAGAAAAACAATTTTTTTTTTGTCCTTCAAAACATGGAGAGTTCAGAAAGCAATTCTTAGTTATTTTAAGAGCCTTTCCGGTTGTTGCCAGACAGCCGCACGGGTCCTCAAGTGGTCTTTGCTCTCCTGTCTGTCCTTTCTCTGGTCGGAGGCTCCACA
This sequence comes from Muntiacus reevesi, assembly GCF_963930625.1. Lineage (NCBI taxonomy): Eukaryota > Metazoa > Chordata > Mammalia > Artiodactyla > Cervidae > Muntiacus > Muntiacus reevesi. Next base: position 31,432,973 of record NC_089259.1, read on the forward strand.
GCACAAGACCTGTGTTTATGGAGCCAGCGCGCCTGTTCCTCGTGGGCTATGCTCCGCCCATCATGCGGCCTCACAGACTGTGTAAGATGGACATCATTCCATTTTTTCCCCTCAGGTGAGAAAACAGATGTTCAAAGAAATATGTAAGTGGCTCAGACTTATTCAGTTAGTGGCAAAAAAGTAATACCTAGCATTTATCAGACTCCTTACTGTTAGGCTCTGTGCCAGGCACTCTGTAGGTACAACCTCAGAGAATCATCCCAGTAACCCAAGTAGATTCTCCTGTCCTCTCTGATTTACAGGTGTAGAAACAGAGGCGTTAACTCACCTGAGGTCACAGAGGGGCAGAGATGGGATAGGACTGCAGACAGCCCGGCTCCAAGTTGCAACCCCGAACCTGGGAGCCCACCACCCCGCCTCCTTCAGACTCACCCTCTCGAGGATCAGAGGCCCTGGCTGGGCTCTGGAGCCCTGGGCGGTGCTGGATCAGTTACTGCGCTGATCTGAGGCTCGGCCAGGTGTCCTGAGGCAGGTAAGCCCACCACCTCCCTGAGCTCCATTCCCTCTGAACTCTCGTGTCTCCTGCTCCCCTGGCCTCTGGCACATCCCCGTGGACCCCACTTGGCAGAAACCAGACCAAGCCTCCACTTGTGGGGCCAGGGGAGGCAGGGGCTAGTGATTGTCATTGCTTAGTTTGCCAAGAGCACGGGGCCATCCTTGGGGGGCACCAGGCAAAGACAACATCACTTCCATCTTAGAAAGAATCTGACTGGGAGGCTGACACAAGGATCTTCACCATATCCAAGTTTTAAGTTTATGGACCATGTCATTCAGACACTTGACTAGGTCCTGGGGAATTACCTGCCATCTGGTTGTCCCTGCCTGGGGCCAGGTACACCAATTCTACTTCCCTATGTGGGGCTCCAGCCTGGCCGTAGGCTCCCCCCATCCTCCCTGTCCCGGGGGGCTACTCACGTGGCATGGACTGCTGGAGGGAGCTGCCCCGGAAGAGGGTGGGCGGTGTCTTCCTGCTCAGCCTCTTTAGCAGCCGGTCTCGCTCGTTCATCCTGGGGGCACAGCACACATGGTCAGTCTCCGGCCCCGTGGACACCTCCTTGAGGTGCTTGGAGGGCGACTTCAGGTTGTAAGATGAAACAGACCAGGAAGAAGCTGCCCCCATCCAGAAGAATGCCCCATCTCACCAGTCGCCTGTCCACACAGATGCTGCCTGCTGCTGCTTGACCCCATGAACTGGGTCCTCTGAAAGCGGCCCTGTGTCCAGTCCACCCTGTGCAGGACACCTTGGAGCCCCGCCAGCCTCACCCTGGAGGGGACCAGAGCTGTGGCTCTGGTGAATGAAAACCCTCCATCCCTGCCAGGCCTGGAGCCTCCCCCAGTACCCTGGGGACCCAGCAGGAAATGGATTCTTTCTGCAGAACCTGATGCTTCTTTAGAACCACGGTGAACACCAAGGTGCATTTTCTTTGAAAACATAAGGATTAGGAGTTCTTCCTGCTTCTCCAGACATGATCCCCTCCAACGCTGCCACTGCTGTGGGGAGACAGAGGTCCCCTCTGAGGTCAACTGGGTTTTATGCCTGCAGATCAAGGTGGGGGGTACTCGGGGTGGTACAGTGCCCTGACTTCCTCCTGTTGGGGAGACGTCACCAGGCTTTCCCCAAGAGATCACGGTGTATAGAGCTGCCCACACCGTCTGTGGTGGCTGGACTGGGCCCCTCCAGACTGCACCTGTGGGAGTCCCAACCCTCCAGGATGCCAGGATGGGCCTGGATTAGGAGCGGGGGTTTTAAAGAGCTGATCAAGTTCAAATGGGTTCCCTGGTGGCTCAGACAGTAAAGAAACCATCTGTAACGCAGGAGATCTGGGTTCACTCCCTGGGTTGGGAAGATCCCTAGAAGAAGAGAATAGCTACCCACTTTAGTATTCTTGCCTAGGGAATCCCATGGACAGAAGGGCCTAGCAGCCTACAGTCCACGGGGTTGCAAAGAGTTGGACACGACTGAGCAACTAGTGTTAAGTTCAAATGGAGTCGTTGGGGTGACCCTAATCCAATCTGACGGGGTCCTTATGAGGAGAGGTGATCAAGACACACATACACAGAGCGATGACCAAGTGAGGACACAGTGAGGAGACTGCCTTCACCCACAAGCAGAGGAGGCCACCTCCGGAGGAACCAGCCTTGTAGACACCTCGCTCTGGGACTTCTGACCTCCAGAACCATGAGAAAACACTGCTGTTGTTTAAACCACCTGCTGAGTGGTACTCTCTATGGCAACGCACACAGCCCCCTCCCCAGCCCCCAATCTGCTCTGCCCCACTTCCCACGATGGAAGTTGTAGGAGAAGCCGAGGTTGCCTGTGGTCCAGGCCTGAGCCCAGGGCCCACTTCATGCTCCCCCAAGGGCCTATGCAGGGGGAGCAGGGCCCAGCTCCTCTCCATAGACCTACGAGCTGAATTTCACTGTGCACTAAGACTGCAGTGTCTGATTATCTTGGTTGGAAGGACGAGCCTCAGCCTGCCCACCTCGGGAAGACATCTGATGAGGACACACGCTTCCCTCTCTCCTCACACTGCTTCTCCCCGCCCTCTTGTCTTTCCTTCCAGGGAAATGAACTGCCCTGGGCCCTCTGAACCACCACCCTGAGCCACAGGGCTGAGCAAATGTACCATCTGCAGCTCCCAGACTCTCTGGGCATCACCAGGCATTGCGGTCTTCATGCAGGTATGCTGATCATGGTGCTTGGTTATTCGTCAGCTTGACTTACTTTCACACACACACTCAGACACAGTCTCCACTTGCACTCTTGTACCAAACCCTACAAGTGTTGGAAAAGCTCAAGATAGAAAGGGGTATAAGAATAATATTTACCACTTCCAGCATTCTGCTATCTATATATGGTTTGAAAGTCACCGACTCAAGAAGTGACTAATGAGTCACTAAGTAGTGAGTCATTACTAAGTCTACTCAAGAAGACTTAGGAAGAAAGGTGAAGAAAACACAATCAAATATTTGCTTTGGTTAATTCTGCTTAATAATAAGGAAAAAAAAAGTACAGCTTCCTTAGGAAAGAATAATTTAGGTCTAAAAAAGAGAACTCTTGATAAAATATTACAAACCAAATTCAGCAGTATAATTAAAGGGTTATAGAACCTTATCAAGGGCTTCCCTTGTGGCTCAGTCAGTAAATAATCTGCCTGCAATGCAGGAGACCCAGGTTCAATCCCTGGGTCAGGAAGATCCCCTGGAGAAGGAAATGGCAACCCACTCCAGTATTCTTGCCTGGGAAATTCCATGGACAGAGGAGCCTGGTAGGCTTCTGACCATGGGGTCGCAAGAGTTGGACACAACTTAGCGACTAAACTTACCACCAACAACCTCACCAAATGGGATTTGTCCCCGAATGCAAAGGTGGTACAACATACAAAAATCAATCAATATAATACACCACATCGATAGAATGAAAGAACAGTATCAATGATCACCTAAATTAACACAGAAAAATCATTTGACAAAGTCCAGTGCCCTTTCATAATAAAAATACTCAGCAAACTAAGACAAGAAGGGAAATTCCTCAACAGAGCATTTATGAAAAATCCACAATTGGCATCATACTCTGTGGTGAAAGACATCTCTCTCATGATCAGGAACAAGACAAAGCTGTGCTGTTTTACCACTTCTATTCAACAAATTTACTGGACATTCTAACCAAAGCAGTTAGCTAAGATTCCAACAACTTTTTTTTTTTTTAATAGAAATGGAAAAATTTATCCTAGGATTCACATGGAATTATAAGGGGCCCCAAGTAGTAAAAAGGATCTTGAAAAAAAAACAACAGAATTATTGAACTCATACTTCCTGATTTCAGTTCAGTTCAGTTCAGTTGCTCACTTGTGTCCGACTCTTTGTGACCCCATGAATCGCAGCATGCCAGGCCTCCCTGTCCATCACCAACTTGCAGAGTCTACCCAAACCCATGTCCATCAAGTCGGTGATGCCATCCAGCCATCTCATCCTCTGTTGTCCCGTTCCCCTCCTGCCCCCCTGACTTCAAGATTTATTGTAAAACTATAAGCGAAAGTGAGTCAATCAGTTGTGTCCAACTCTTTGTGACCCCAGGGATTATATAGTCCATGGAATTCTCCAGGTCAGAACACTGGAGTGGGTAGCCGTTCCCTTCTCCAGGGGATCTTCCCAACCCAGGGAACGAACTCAGGTCTCCCACATTGCAGGCAGATTCTTTACCAGCTGAACCACAAGGGAAGTCCAAGAATACTGGAGTGGGTAACCTATCCCTTCTCCAGTGGATCTTCCTGACTCAGGAATTGAACTGGGGTCTCCTACATTGCAGGCAGATTTTTTACCAACTGAACTACCAGGAAGTCCTGAAATTATAGACATATAAATCAGTGTAGTGTAGTTAAGAGCCCAGTAGTAATCTTGTACATCTATGGTTGGCTGACTTTGGCTAAGGTACCAAGACCATTCATGAGGAGAAAAAAGTCTCTTCAGCAAATGGGTCTGCAGTAACTGAGGTTGAGCTCTTACCTGCAATCACATGCAAAAAGTATCTCAAAATGCGTCGAAGACCTAAATGTAAGAGCTGTGGTTGTTATTCAATCACCCAGTCATGTTTGACTCTTTGCGGCCCCATGGACTTCAGCACACCAGGCCTCCCTGTCACTGTAAGAGCTAAAACTATATAAATCTTTATATGAATAAAAATTAAAAGATTTATATATATCTATATCAGTTCAGTTCAGTCGCTCAGTTGTTTCCGACTCTTTTTGACCCCATGAATTGCAGCACGCCAGGTCTCCCTGTGCATCAACAACTCCCAGAGTCTACTCAAACCCATGCCCATCGAGTCGGTGATGCCATCCAGCCATCTCATCCTCTGTCGTCCCCTTCTCCTCCTGCCCCCAATCCCCCCCAGCATCAGGGTCTTTTCCAATGAGTCAACTCTTCGAATGAGGTGACCAAAGTATTGGAGCTTCAGCTTCAGCATCAGTCCTTCCAATGAATATTCAAGATTGATTTCCTTTACAATGGACTGGTTGGATCTCCTTGCAGTCCAAGGGACTGTCAAGAGCCTTCTCCAACACCACAGTTCAAAAGCATCAATTCCTTGGCGCTCAGCTTTCTTCACAGTCCAACTCTCACATCCATACATGACCACTGGAAAAACCACAGCCTTGACCACACGAACCTTTGTTGGCAAAGTAATGTCTCTGCTTTTTAATATGCTATCTAGGTTGGTCATAACTTTCCTTCCAAGGAGTAAGAGTCTTTTAATTTCATGGCTGCAATCACCATCTGCAGTGATTTTGGAGCCCCCAAAAATAAAGTCTGACACTGTTTCCACTGTCTCCCCATCTATTTCCCATAAGGTGACAGGACCAGAGGCCATGATCTTAGTTTTCTGAATGTTAAGCTTTAAGCCAACTTTTTCACTCTCCTCTTTCACCTTCATCAAGAGTCTCTTTAATTCTTCTTCACCTTCTGCCATAAGGGTGGTATCATCTGCATATCTGAGGTTATTGATATTTCTCCCGGCAATCTTGATTCCAGCTTGTGCTTCTTCCAGTCCAGCGTTTCTCATGATGTACTCTGCATATAAGTTAAATAAGCAGGGTGACAATATGCAGCCTTGACGTACTCCTTTTCCTATTTGGAACCAGTCTGTTGTTCCATGTCCAGTTCTCACTGTTGTTTCCTGACCTGCATACACGTTTCTCAAGAGGCAGGTCAGGTGGTCTGGTATTCCCATTTCTTTCAGAATTTTTCACAGTTTATTGTGATCCACACAGTCGAAGGCTTTGGCATAGTCAATAAAGTAGAAATAGATATTTTTCTGGAACTCTCTTGCTCCAATGGATGTTGGCAATTTGATCTCTGGTCCCTCTGCCTTTTCTAAAACCAGGTGGAACATCTGGAAGTTCATGGTTCATGTACTGTTGAAGCCTGGTTTGGAGAATTTTGAGCATTACTTTGCTAGTATGTGAGATGAGTGCAATTGTGGGGTAGTTTGAACATTCTTTGGCATTGCCTTTCTTAGGGATTGGAATGAAAACTGAACTTTTCCAGTCCTGTGGCCAATGCTGAGTTTTCCAAATTTGCTGGCATATTGAGTGCAGCATTTTCACAGCATCATCTTTTAGGATTTGAAATACTCAACTGGAATTTCATCACCTTCACTAGTTTTGTTCATAGTGATGCTTCCTAAGGTCCACTTGACTTCGCATTCCAGGATGTCTGACTCTAGGTGAGTGATCACACCATCGTGATTATCTGGGTCATGAATATCTTTTTTGTACAGTTCTTCTGTGTATTCTTGCCACCTCTTCTTAATATCCTCTGCTTCTGTTAGGTTCATACCATTTTTCTCTTTTATTGTGCCCATCTTTGCAGGAAATGTTCCCTTGGTATCTCTAATTTTTTTGAAAAGATCTCTAGTCTTTCCCATTGTATTGTTTTCCTCTGTTTCTTTGCATTGATCATTGAGGAAGGCTTTCTTATTTCTCCTTGCTATTCTTTGGAATTCTGCATTCAAGTGGGTATATCTTTCCTTTTCTCCTTTGCCTTTCACTTCTCTTCTTCTCACAGATATTTTTAAGACAACCATTTTGCCTTTTTGCATTTCTTTCTCTTGGGGATGGTCTTGATCACTACCTCCTGTACAATATCATGAAATTCTGTCCATAGTTTTTCAGGCATTCTATCAGATCTAATTCCTTGAATCTATTTGTCACTTCTACTGTATAATTATAAGGGATTTGATTTAAGTCATACCTGAATGGTCTAGTGGTTTTTCCTACTTTCTTCAGTTTCAGTCTGAATTTGGCAATGTGTTCATGATCTGAGTCACAGTCAGCTCCTGATCTTGTTTTTGCTGACTGTATATAGCTTCTCCATCTTTGGCTGCAAAGAATATAATCAATCTGATTTTGGTATTGACCATCTGGTGATGTCCAGGTGTAGAGTTTTCTCTTGTGTTGTCAGAAGAGGGTGTTTGTTATAAAAAGTGTTCTCTTGTCAAAACTCTATTATCCTTTGCCCTGCTTCATTCTGTACTCCAAGGCCAAATTTGCCTGTTACTCCAGGTATTTCTTGACTTCCTACTTTTGCATTCCAATCCCCTATAATGAAAAGGATATCTTTTTTTTTTTTTTTTGGTGGTAGTTCTAGAAGGTCTTGTAGGTCTTCATAGAACCGTTCAACTTCAGCTTCTTTAGCATTGCTGGTCGGGGCATAGAGTTGGATTACTGTGAAACTGAATGGTTTGCCTTGGAAATGAACAGAGATCATTCTGTAGTTTTTGAGATTGCATCCACATACTGCATTTCAGACTCTTTTGTTGACTATGATGGTTACTCCATTTCTTTTAAGGGATTCTTGCCCACAATAGTAGATGTAATGGTCATCTGAGTTAAATTCACCCATTCCTGTCCATTTTAGTTCACTGATTCCTAAAATGTCATTGTTCACTCTTGCCATGTCCAATTTGCCTTGATTCATGGACCTAACATTCTAGGTTCCTATGCAATATGGCTCTTTACAGCATCAGACCTTGCTTCTATCACCAGTCACATCCACAACTGGGTGTTGTTTTTGCTTTGGTTCCATCTCTTCATTCTTTCTGGAGTTATTTCTCTAATGATCTCCAGTAGCATATTGGGCACCTACTGACCTTGGGAGTTCATCTTTCAGTGTCATAGCTTTTTGCCTTTTCATACTGTCCATGGGGTTCTCAAGGCAAGAATACTGAAGTGGTTTGCCATTCCCTTCTCCAGTGGACCACGTTTTGTCAGAACTCTCCGCCATGACCCATCCGTCTTGGGTGGCCCTACATGGCATAGCTCATGGTTTCACCGAGTTAGAGAAGGCTGTGGTCCATGTGATCAGATTGGTTAGTTTTCTGTGGTTGTGGTTTTCAGTCTGTCTGCCCTCTGATGGAGAAAGATAAGAGGCTTATGGAAGCTTCCTGATGGGAGAGACTGACTGAGGGGGGTAAACGGGTCTTGTTCTGATGGGCGGGACTATAATCAGTAAATCTTTAATCCAATTTTCTACTGATGGGTGGAGCTCTGTTACCTCCCTGTTGTTTGATCTGAGGCCAAATTATGGTGGAGGTAATGAAGATAATGGCGTCCTCCTTCAAAAGGTCCCATGCGTGCACTGCTACACTCAGTGCCCCCAATCCTGCAGCAGGCCACTGCTGACTCATACCTCTGCCAGAGACTCCTGGACACTCACGGGCAAGTCTGGGCCAGTCTTTTGTGGGGTCACTGCTCCTTTCTCCTGGGTCTTGGTGTGCACAAGGTTTTGTTTGTGCCCTCCAAGAGTCTGTTTCCCCCATCCTGTGTAAGTTCTGGTGGCTCTATGGTGGGGTTAATGGTGCCCTCCTTGAAGAGGGCTTATGCCATACCCAGGTATAAAAACAAAACAATGCCATTAGCAGCAAAATGGATAGACCTGGAGATGATCACGTCAACGGGGGTAAGTTAGACAAAGACAAATACCATATCACTTAGATGGGGAACCTAATAAAAATGATACAAATGAGGTTAGTTACAGAACAGTCTCACAGATCTCAAAATCAAACTTAAGATTAACAGAGGGGAAACTTGGGGAAAAGTGATAAATTAGGAGATTCGGATTAACAAGTACACACTATTATATATCAAATAGATAACTAACAAGGACTCACTGCACAGCACAAAGAACTCTACTCAGAGTTCTGTAATAATACACATATAAAGCATATATAAAAATACATATATATAACGGAATCACTTTGCCGTTCACTTGAAACTGATACAATATTGTAAATCAGCTATACTCCAATCAAAATTTTTTTAAGAAAGTGAAAGGACAACCACAGAATGAAAATATTTACAAATCAAGTATCTGGTAAGGGCCTAGTACCCAGAATGTATCGATAATCCCAACTCCACAGCAAAAAGACAGACAAACCAAACCAAAAACGGGCAAAGGATATGGATACATTATCTGAAGAAGAAACACCATGGCCAATGAGCACCTCAGAAGATACTCAACATCGTTAGTCATTAGGGAAATGCAAATCAGAACCACAAAGGGAAATGCTAATCAGAACCACAAAGAAATAGCACCTAGCATCTACTAGGGTAGCTATAAGAAAAACGAGAACAGATAATGACAAGTCTTGGAGAGCATGTGGAGGGATTAGAACGCTAGCACATTACTGGTGGGCCTGTAAAATGATGCGGCCATGGTTCTTCAGGAACTTCAATGTGTAATTGCTATCTCAACTGGCAGTTCCACTCCTAGGCTACATAACAACTAAAAGAACCAAAAATGGACTCAGACCCTTGTTCACCAATGTCTGTAGCAGCATTATTCATAATAACAGTCCAAATAGACATCTATCAATTGTTGTGTGGATAAACAAAGTGTGGTCTTGCCATACAATGGAATATTATTCAGCCACAAAAAGGAACAAAGGACTGACACATGCACAACATGGAAGAACCTTGAAAACCTTATGGTGAGTGAAGGGCGCCAACCCAGTAGGCTACGTCTTGTCTGGTTTCATTTATATGAAGTGTCTGGAACAGGCAACTACAGAGACAGAAGAGTGGGTGGGGACTGCAGCAGGGAGTGGAGGTGGGGAGGGGGAAGAGGAAGGGAGCAGGGAGGGTCTGCTCAAAGCATCTGAGGTTTCCGCTTGGGGAGATGAAAATGTTCTGTAATTAAACAGGGGTGAGGGCTGCACAGCGGTTGAATGTACTAAATGCCACCGAACTTAGTGGCTTAGTACATTTAGTACTAAGTACACAACTTAGTACACTTAGAATGGTAACTCCTATATACAGAGTAAACAAGGTCCTATACTGAACTATATTTAGTATTCTGTGATAAACCATAATGGAAAAGAATATGGAAAAATATATATGTATAACTGACTCATTTTGCTGTATGGCAGAAATTAATACAACATTGTAAACCAACTCTACTTCAGTAATATTTTAAAAAACAAAACTAAATTTAAAAGGATGGGGGCTGGCTTCTGAATGGAGCAAAATTCCCTCTCCTCACCTGAAGGGTTGGTAATGATGTCCTCTTTATGGTTTATCTTCCCCACCGGAGTTGGGAGGGGGAATGGAGCCTAGTGCTTGTTTGACCTTTGTCCATTGCAGCTTAGGCAGAGATACTGCCTGAGCTCTATCCCCACTGTGGAAGGTGCAGGTAAACACCAGTGATGGTGGTGAAAGCCCATCTCATGCAGCCCCTCAGGCAGACTGCTGCGAAGTCGGCACATCCTGGGGGAGGTGGTTAGTGTGCTCCAGTCTCAAAGAGCAGCAGTGGGATGGAGCAGAGAGCTGGCAAGCGTTATTCGGGGGATAATAAACCTATGCCCACGTGTCTGTTGGGAAGTTGCTCCTGCTAGAACCACACACGCATCACTGGTGCAGAGCAGACCATAGAGAGTACAGCAAGAACCATGAAACTGCTTTAGATCTTGTCAAAAGTTGACACTTTCCACCTGTGGGGCTGGAGAAGCAAGGAGATCAAACCAGTCAATCCTAAAGGAAATCAACCTGGATATTCATTGGAAGGACTGATGCTGAAGCTGAAGCTCTGCTACTGTGGCCATCTGATGCAAAGAGCCAACTCATTGGAAAAGACCCTGATGCTGGGAAAGATTGAAGGCAGGAGAAGGGGACGAGAGGGTGAGATGGTTGGATGGCATCACTGATTCAATGGACATGAGTTTGAGCAAGCTCCAGGAGTTAGTGATGGACAGGGAAGCCTGGCATGCTGCAGTCCATGGACTCGCAAAGAGTCGAACACAACCGAGTGATTGAACAACAACAGAAGTTACAGCTGGTAGGAATCACAGCTGACACCACAAAGCAGCCAGAAAAAACAGGTATTTTTAGAAACTTATTTTTAAATGACTGCTGGACTGTCTTCAAAACATAAATCTGATGGGTTCCTCGAGATAAAAGCTAATCCAAAGTCCCCTTACCTTCAGGTAGGGCCAAGCATCTACTCAGCTAGCTGACTGTTGAAATTAGAACCCACTTTTAAAGATTCCCAGGGAATGAAACTTCATGGCCTCAACTGGTAACTAATTTGGCTCATTATAATCTTAACATTAGGAAATGAGAAATTTGGGGCTCAATCATATTCCAGACTTACCCAGGCCTTTGTAGGATTAAAAAGTAAAAACCCTAACAAAATAACAACAAAAAACCCTCACCATAGTTAAATACACTTATGTAATGAGGGAAAATCACAAGAACAAAAAAAACCAAACAAAAACAAAAACAAAAAACCCCAGTATTTCCAGCCCAAGATTCCAATAAGACAGGTGTTCTACGCTGGACGTATGAGCCCTTCATAAACTCTATGGTGGTGGTGATGCTTTAGTCGCTCAGTCGTGTCTGACTCTTTGTGAGACCATGAACTGTAGCCCACCAGGCTCCTCTGTCCATGGAATTCTCCAGGCAATTAATACTGGAATGGGTTGCCATTTCCTTCTCCAGGGCATCTTCCTGACTCAGGGATCGAACCCAGGTCTCCTGCATTGGCAGATGGATTCTTTACCAACTGAGCCACCAGGGAAGCCCTCATAAACTCTATTAGATGGTGGTGAATTATTCTCCTCCTGGGCTGCCTTTGAGGCACTGGGGGCAGGGGGCCGTATCAGAGACGCTCTCCCGGCCCTTATCCTACAGGAACCACAGAGAGCAGGCAGGGAGGAGGCCTTGTGAGCAGAGGCTCTCAGAAACACCAGTGCAGCTCTGCGTGCTCCCCTGGAGGACTCGTCCTCACACAGGGACCAGGTCCTCTGTCTTCTCTGTGTTTCCACAGTGCCCACCCTGGCTGAGAACAGGGGACACAGTTACACACACAAACCCACCCTTGTGCTTGGCACCGCCCTGTGTGTCTGCCCTGTGACTCCATCACTGCCTGCGTCCTGAGGCTGTCTGTCCACACTGCCCACCGCTGACCTCAGGACAGCAGGTGTCCCAACGCTAGCTGTGAAAATTCCTCTTTAGTAAATTCTTCTTTTAAAATGACAGAATGGAGAGCCTTCCCTGGGAGCTCAGGGGTAAAGAATCCACCTGGCAGTGCAGGAGACACGGGTTCGGTCCCTGGTCTGGGAAGATCCCACAGGCCGCGGGACAGCTAAGCCCATGCACAACTGCTGAGCCTGGGTTCTAGAGCCCCAGGTCTACTGAGTCCACGCGGCACAATTACTGTAGCCCTGACACCCTGGAGACTGTGCCCCACGACAAGAGAAGCCGCCACAGGGAGAAGCCTGAGTGCCACAGCTAGAGAGCAGCCCATGCAGCAATCAAGACCCAGCATGGCCAAATACATCAACAATTTACAGAAATGACAGAATAGGGACAGCATCCCACTTCTCTCTGAGAAGAGGAAAGCCCCCTCTAGATCCTCGACAACACTATGAGTGAGAATTAAAACAGTTCCGTGGCCTTTACAGAGACAGGACGCTGTGTTTTGTCAAGAAAAGAATTCAGATGCAAGCAACAGCTGGAGGACAGTCTGGCTGAGGACAGGATAGAGTTCAAGGTTAACTAACTTAATACAAATTCCATTCCCCAAATAAAAAGATTGCTCTCGTCCTCCCAGGTCTCAAGTCTCCTCTGACCATCAGAACTGGGAAGGCTTGTCTCAGCAGTGTCTGTTTTCTTCTCTTCTGCACAAGGCTTTGGACAGTGCGGGTAAGGGGCGCATTCTGGGTGTCAGAAGGCATCTCATCCTTCTATAGTGTGGATTGGGTGATTTCTTTTCAAAAAGAAGAGTGTGACCAAGGAGTGGTAGTACCAAATTGGATGGAGAACTTGACAGGGGAAACAATGGATCTGCAACCTCAAAAAAAGGCGGGGGGGGGGGGGGGTCCAGCAGAGAACAGACTTGTGGACACTGGGAGAGGGTGGGGCGCATTGAGAGAGTAGCACTGAAATGTGCACATCACCGTGTGTAAAATAGCTAGCGGAAGCTGATGCATCGCACAGGGGGCTCAGCTCAGTGCTCTGGGATGACCTAGAGGGGTGGGATGGGCTGGGGGTGGGGGTGGGAGGGAAGTTGATGCGGGAGGGTATATATGTATACTATGGCTGATTCACGTCGTTGTATAGCAGAAACCAACAGAACATGGTAAGGCAATTATTCTCCAATTAAAAGGAAAATTTAAAAGCTATTATACAATACCTGCTTGAAGTCAAACAAGAGAAGTGAGGTCTGTCTGTTGACAACCAGCCTGGCTCAGGACACAAGTGGTGTGCATGAGGTGACGGTGGTGATGGATAGGGCTGCCTGGGAAATTTTAACAAGAGGAGGGGCAGGGGACATTGAAAAGATCCCACAGCAAAGATAGATACATGTAAATCCTGTTCCACCATGCCTGCTCATGGGTTGGGAATCTAAGTAAACCAGTGAGGTTAGGAGGAAAGCCAAAAAGAGAAACAGGCAGCCGGCAACTACACTGTCCTTTACCTGAAATAGCAAGTTAGCTAAAATTGGCAAAAATGCTTCTCCTGAAAATCGGCATTATCATATTCTGCCTACTTTTAAAACGTTTAAAAGGCTGTTAAAAACAAAATTCCCAGAGAAACTTCTGCCTCCAAGAGGATGGAATAGATGCATTTTCTCTATTCTGCCTGTAAAGTACAACTGACAACCCTGGACATCACATGTCAAACAAATATATGAAGACACTGAAAAGGTGGAGAGAAGGTGGAAGACCAGCTAGGGACCTTGGGGCATGAGAAACCCGAGTCTCCTTTTGGCTCGTAGATTCCAGACTTAGAGTGGAAGAGCCTGGCAACACAGAAATGCCCAGGGGTGCAGCCAGAAACACCCAGGAAGAAAGCCCTCTTGTCTTCTGCCAAAGAAGCAGGAAGGCTGCAGCCTCACAAGACAGAACACTCTTAGACTATAACCACTCTAATCACACACCATGGAAGAAGCTGTGACTCTGCTCCCATCTGTGGCAGCAAAAACCAAGGGAGCCCTGGACTCCACCCTCAAGGGGCTGTGACAAGGTGTCCTAAAGCCCTACTGTGTACGTGATGGAGGAGGCAAGGTAGGGACCTGGGGTTTTCATCCCTGCCAGCATCTGGCCCCTGTGGTATCAGAAAAGATGTTGGGAGATGCATAGGGGAGAATGGACTTCTGTCCTTCCTCTCCTCACTGGGGGGTGGTATCAGAAAAGGCCTAATGGAGAATCAGGACTTTCATCCTTACCCAGTAGTGATAAGGACGTACCTACCTGTGACCCCTCCCACCTGCCCTGCAGCATCACTGGAGACCATGCGGAGAGCAGGAACTCACACCTGCTCTCTGCTGGCATCAACACAGACCAAGCTGGGGTCCAGGATCACCTCTGCCTGGCTGGGGGGAACCTGCCATAAATCCAGAGTCACATAACACAACACCCATATGTCCAGGTTTTATTTGAAAGGTTCTATACTGAGAAATTGAATGTAAAGAGATCAACAGATACTGATATCAAGATGACAGAGACGGTGGAATAACCTGGCCAAGATTTTAAAGCAGCCACAATACAAATGCTTCAGTGAGCAAATATGAACATGCTAAAAGCAAATGGAAAAAAGAAGAAAGCCTCAGCAAAGAAATAGAAGATAGAAGAAGAACCAATTGGAAATTTTAGAAGCTCAAAAACACAATCACTGAAATAAAAAGCATGGTGGATGGGCTGTCTTGATGGCAGGGCAGAGGGGACAGAGGAACCAACCTGTAAACTGGAAGACAGGGCAGTAAGCAATGATCTGAGTTCAATAACAGAGGCAAACAGTCTGAAGGAAAAATTAGCAGAGTCTTGGGGACCTGTGGGACTATAACTGGCAACATAGCGATTCATGTCTTTAGAATTCTAGAAGGAGAGGTGAACGAGGATGGGGCTGAAAAAGCATTCCAAGAAATAAAGGCTGAAAACTCCCCAAATTTGGTGAAAGACATCATCCTAGAGATTCAAGAAGCTCCATGAATCTTAATTGGGATAAACCCAAAGAAAGCCAGGCCAAGACAGATTATAATTAAACTTCTGGAAATTAAAGACAAAGAAAAGATCTTAAAAAGCAGCCAAAGAGAAATGACACTCTACCTATAGTGGAAAACCAATTCGAATGACAAAGAATTTCTCATCAGAAATGATTGAGGCCAGACACGGCATAATATTTTTCAAGTGCTGAAAGAAAAGAACTGTCAACTCCGTGAAAATACCTTTCAAAAATGAGGAAGAAACTGGAACATTCTTAGATGGAAAGAAAACTAAGAGAATCTGTCACCACCAAAACTACCCCATAAGAATTGCTAAAGGAAGTTCTAAAAACAAAAAGGGAATAATAAAAGAAGGAATTTCAGCACATCAGGGGAGAACATGGTAAGCAAATATATGGGTACAGCAATGAGCCTTCTCTTTTCTCCTGAATTCTCCAAATTACGTCTGACAAGTTAAAGCAAAAATTACATACTGTCTGATGTGGTTCTGAATGCATGTAGAGAAAATATTTAAGAATATTATAAATATGGGTGGGTAAACAGATAAAAGGAGGCAAGATTCCTGTACTTCATTCAAACTGGTAAAATGACAACACCAGTAGACTGAGATTAGTATCGTATATATAATATAATGCATAGAACAACCAGTAGAAAGAAACTATACTGTAGAGATACTAAAAAACATAACAGATAAATAAAAATGGAATACTAGAAAATGTTCACATAACACATGAGAAGAAAAAACAGAAAAATGAAAAACAGAACAAATAGAAAACAAAAGATAAAATGGTAAACGAAGCCCAAACATATTAATAATACATAAAATATAAATGTTTTAAATATGCCAATTAAAAGACACAGGGTGGCAGAATGGATTACAAAACCAGACCCAATGATATGATATGCTGTTTACAAGAAACTTACACTTTAAATATATTGCTATAGAAAGAAAATAAAAGGATGGAAAAAATACATCACATGAATATTAATCAAAGGAAAATATGTTAACTATATTAACATAAGATAAAGTAGATTTGAGAACAAAGAAAAAGTACCAGACAGTGAAAGACATTAGTTCAGTTCGGTTCTGTCGCTCAGTTGTGTCTGACTCTTTGCGAACCCATGAATTGCAGCACGCTGGGCCTCCCTGTCCATCACAAACTCCTGGAGTTTGCTCAAACTCATGCCCATCGAGTCGGTGATGCCATCCAGCCATCTCATCCTCTGTCGTCCCCTTCTCCTCCTGCCCCCAATCCCTCCCAGCATCAGGGTTTTTTCCAACGAGTCAACTCTTCGAATGAGGTGGCCAAAGTATTGGAGTTTCAGCTTCAGCATCAGTCCTTCCAATGAACACCCAGGACTGATCTCCTTTAGGATGGACTGGTTGGATCTCCTTGCAGTCCAAGGGACTGTCAAGAGCCTTCTCCAACACCACAGTTCAAAAGCATCAATTCTTTGGCACTCAGCTTTCTTCACAGTCCAACTCTCACATCCATACATGACCACTGGAAAAACCATAGCCTTGACCAGACGGACCTTTGTTGGCAAAGTAATGTCTCTGCTTTTTAATATGCTATCTAGGTTGGTCATAACTTTCCTTCCAAGGAGTAAGCGTCTTTTAATTTCATGGCTGCAATCACCATCTGCAGTGATTTTGGAGCCCCCAAAAAATAAAGTCTGACACTGTTTCCACTGTCTCCCCATCTATTTCCCATAAGGTGATGGGACCAGATGCCATGATCTTAGTTTTCTGAATGTTGAGCTTTAAGCCAACTTTTTCACTCTCCTCTTTCACTTTCATCTTTTTAGTTCGTCTTTGCTTTCTGCCATAAGGGTGGTGTCATCTGCATATCTGAGGTTATTGATATTTCTCCCGGCAATCTTGATTCCAGCTTGTGCTTCTTCCAGTCCAGCGTTTCTCATGATGTACTCTGCATATAAGTTAAATAAGCAGGGTGACAATATGCAGCCTTGACGTACTCCTTTTCCTATTTGGAACCAGTCTGTTGTTCCATGTCCAGTTCTCACTGTTGTTTCCTGACCTGCATACAGGTTTCTCAAGAGGTAGGTCAGTGGTCTGGTATTCTCATGTCCTTCAGAATTTTCCACAGTTTATTGTGATCCACATAGTTGAAGGCTTTGGCATAGTCAATAAAGCAGAAATAGGTGTTTTTCTGGAACTTTCATGCTTTTTCGATGATCCAGTGGATATTGGCAATTTGATCTCTGGTTCCTCTGCCTTTTCTAAAACCAGCTTGAACATCTGGAAGTTCTTGGTTTACATATTGCTGAAGCCTGGCTTGGAGAATTTTGAGCATTACCTTACTAGCGTGTGAGATGAGTGCAATTGTGCGGTAGTTTGAGCATTCTTTGGGATTGCCTTTCTTAGGGACTGTAATGAAAACTGACCTTTTCCAGTCCTGTGGCCACTGCTGAGTTTTCCAAATTTGCTGGCATATTGAGTGCAGCACTTTCACAGCATTATCTTTCAGGATTTGAAATCTTTCAGGAAAGACATTATGTAACGACAAAAAGTCAGTGTACCTAAAACACACAGTGATCGTAAATGAATGTCTGTGCACCAGCCAACAGAGATGCAAAGTGTGTGAAGCCCAAACTAATACATCAAAAAGAAAAACAGACAAACTCACAGTTATAGTTGAATCTGTCAATATGCCTCTCCCAACAGTTGAGAGTACAGACAAAATAAGCAAGGAAAAATCACATGATTGTATCAGTTGATACAAATTAAAACCACAATGAGTTATTGTTACACAACTTTCACAATGGTTAACATTATAAAAATAGGGACCACACCAAACGCCAGCAAGGATCTGGAAAAACTGGATTCCTCACACATTACTGGTAGGGATGTTATGTGGTCTGACCACTAGTTCCTTAAAAACACCAAACATACCACATCATTGTGAATATACCAAAACCACTGAATTTACACTTTAAAATGATGAAGTTTATATCTTTAAATTGTATCTCCAAAAAAATGATCAGATAAGCCTGGACTAACATGCAGCCCAAGCTGCCAATCAATAGAACTTTGAGCTAAATAAATGGTTGATATTTTTTCAAAGAGGGAACACCTAAACATGCAAGTACCATAAACCCAGCAGTTGTACTCCTAGACTTTTATCCCAGAAAAATGAAGAACTCATGTTCTTGCAAAAACCTGTACACACACGCCTATAAGAACTTTATTCATAATAGCCCCAATCTAGAAACCCAGGTATCTTTCAACAGGTGAATGGTTTAACAAAGCTCGGCGTATCCATACCATGACGTACTACTCAGCAATTAAGAGAAAGGAAGTACTGATACACGAAACGACACACATGAATCTCCGGAGAGCTATGCTGCGTGAGCAAAACTCACTGCCAGAAGGTTACATACTGTATGGTTCATTTATATGACTTTCTTGAAATGACCAAATTATAGAAATAGAGACCAGAGAGATGGAGCTAAGCAGAGGAAAAGAGTAGATTCGATTATAAAAAGATGACATGAGAAAACTTGTGGTGATGGAAACATTCTATATCCTGACCACGTCCGTATCAGGTATAGACGACTGAAGCTATTCCTGGTTGTGAGACTGTTTCTTCACTTTTGCAGGATGTTACTATCAGGGGAGGGCTTTCCTGGTGGCTCAGTCGGTAAAGAGTCTGCCTGCAATGCAGGAGACCTGGGTTCACTTCCTGGGTCCAGTTCCTGGGTTGGGAAGATTCCCTGGTGAAGAAAATGGCAACCCACTCCAGTATTCTTGCCTGGAGAATCCCATGGACAGAAGAGCCTGGCAGGCCACAGTCCATGGGGTTGCAAGAGTCAGACATGACTTAGCAACTAAACCACCACCACTATCAGGGGAACTAAGAGTACGTGGGATTTCTCTGAATTATTTCTTACAATTGCAGGTAAAGCTGCAATTTTCTCCAAATAAAAAGTTTTAATAAAAATCCCTCTCAGTTTTACGCACTCCCTCCTGTTTTGTGTTTGTCTGCAGTTACCCTTTTGAAGCAGTCGGGCGAATGCTGCATCTCAGAGCTGTGTTAGAGCGGGATGCGGGGGGGACCCTCCTCCATCCCCCGCCAGCCCTGCCCCAGGGAGCAGCCGTCCACCTCCACCGAGCCGTCTGACCTCATTAGAGCAGGCGAAGTGGAGTTGGATCGACAGCCCCGCACATATGGAAACCATTCCCATCCCAGGACTTTCAGTGAGGTGGGAGGCTCCCCTCGAACAGAGTTGAGCTCTGTGGGTCAGTCGGAGAGCCCACGGTGAGGTTAGGTCAGAGTCCTGGGGCTGTGAGGAACAGATAAATTAGCAGGGGCACCTGTCTGACCCGGAGGGGCCTCAGGGAACGGCGGCTCAGTGGGTTGAGGAGCCCCAGGTGTAATGGAGCAAGTCAGGAATGGTCCAGGCTCCACGCATTTCCTGACGGGCATCTGGGGAAAGGACGAGCCTGAACAGGACTGCAACGGTACAACAGCATGTGGGTCAGCAAGAGGCAGCTTTACTGGCAGGAAGTTTTGTTAAAGCTCTGTTTCCACCCATTGGACCTGCCTCTCACCTGCTCAGAAGCATTGGCTAAAGGACCCTGGCTTCCTCTCCAACCCAGGATCCTACCCGCCCACCTCTCCCTCCCTCTGCTCCAGCCACAGGGCCTTCTGGCCTTTCCTGGGACACCCCAGACAGTTTCCAACCCCAGAGTCTCCGCCTCCCAGGTGGATCCTTTCCCCAGCTCCCTCAGAGCAGCCCCAGGACCACTCACGTGAGAATGCCCTCCTCTCTATCCCCGTGTCCCCTGCTTTAGCTTCATCCCACTTTCACTGCAGACTTGGTGTTGACGTCTGTGGTCCGTGCTGGATGTCAGCTCCAGGAGGGCTAGAATTTGGGTTTGTTCACAGTTCTGCAGCCAGCACCCAGAACAGTGCTTTAGCCCATAGCAGATACTTAGGAACTATTTGTCGCAGGATTGGAGGAGTCAAGAGAGTCTGGACTCTGGACCAGAGCACCAAGCAGAGACAAAGACAGACGTGGCAAGGCCACAGAGCCCTACGTCTTTCCCCATGAGCTTTCCTCTTGCAGAGGGGTGAAGGGGTAGCTGGCACGACCTCACAAGATCTTGTCACAGGAGCTTCTTTCTATAAAAGGGAATTTCCAGGCCCACAGGACTCCCAAGTCTACTTTGTAATTTGGCCAAAGAAGAGCGGGCACTTCTCAGCAGACCCATAGTCTGGCGAAGAGTCAGGAAACTGTGCATCATGGCCGCAGTCCAAAGTGCACCTTCAGATGATGCCCAGAAGCACAGACTCATTGAAGGCTGCAAAATTAATAAATGAGGAGGTCCCTGGCCCAAATCAAGGTTAGGAATTAAAATCTCAGGACACGTGATCCACCAGCAGTTGAGAGGGCTTGAAGCGATGGCCAGTCAACAACCACCTTGCCTTTCTCCCCCCTCCTCTGAGTACACCGCTCTCCCCAGCTCCACTCTGCTCTGTTGCTGCCTGATTTGGATTTTTTTTGTTTTTTTTGCTTAAACTCTTGATTTTTAAAAAGATGCCTCAGTTTTCTCTTTTTGTAGGAACAGTATGTAATGAAGGAGGGAAAAGAACTTCAGAAAAACATTTATAAAAAGGCAACAGTGGAAGCAGCCTAAAGGTCCATCAACAGAGGAATAAAGAAGAGGATAAAGAAGATGTGGTACATATAGACAACGGGACACTCTTCAGCCATGAAAAGGAATGAAACTGTGCCATTTGCAGAGATGTGGATATAGAGACTGTCATATGGGTGAAGTAAGTCAGAAGGAGAAAAACAAATACCGTATATTAATGCATATATGTTGAATCTATAAAAATGGTATAGATGATCTTATTTTCAAAACAGAAATAGAGACACAGACGTAGAGAACAAATGTATGGCTATGACGAGGACGGGATGAATCGGAAGATTAGGGTTGACACACATACACCGTTGATACTACGTGTAAGAAAGTGAGAGTCGCTCAGGAGTGTCTGACTCTTTGCGACCCCATGGACTAAACAGTCCATTGAATCCTCCAGGCCAGAATACTGGAGTGGGTAGCCTTTCCCTTCTCCAGGGCATCTTCCCAACCCAGGAATTGAACCCAGGTTTCCCGCATCGCAGGAGGAGGATTCTTACCAGCTGAGCCACAAGGGAAGCCCAAGAATACTGGTGTGGGTAGGCTATCCCTTCTCCAGTGGATCTTCATGACCCAGGAAGCAAACCTGGTCTCCTGCATTGCGGGCGGATTCTTTACCAGCTTTACAGCTTTACATCCCACCAAGTGTAAAATAGATAATGAGAGAACCTACTCTACAGCACAACTCTACTCTACAACTTGATTCAGTGCTCTCTGGTGACCTTAATGGGAAGGAAATCCAAAAAGAGGGACTAGACATACACGTAGAGCTGATTCAGTTTGCTGTATAGGAGAAACTGACAGCAAAGTAAAGCAACTGTACTCCAATAAAATTTTTTAAGAAGGCAGCAGTGAGTGATTTTTGATGGTTATAGGTAACAGCTGGAAGAGGGACTGACGTAACACAGGGTTCTGGAGAAAAGCCGGGGGCGTGGAAACCACATAATAAAGGTGGGTTTGAACAATGAAGCCTGTTGGGCTACAGTCTAATTTCCCGAGGGTAAGGCTAGCAGCCCCAGCACGTAAAATACTGGAAAGTTAACCTGACCGGACAAAGGAGCCAGTTTGTGAAAGTTAAGGCATGCGGACAGGGCCTTCATCATATTTTTTGAAATCAGTTAAGTTCCCTGAATGTGAACTTGCCCTTAAATGAAAAATAAAATTTGCCTATTAGAACCTCAGCAGATTTGAATCAAGTATGAAACCACCGATATCTCTCATGATGGTGATTTTGTTTTAAGGTAGCCAACTTCCCAGGAGGCTCATGAAGCTGCAAATTAATTACAATAAAATAACTCCCCCCTCCACCATCACCCCACTTTCATTCCCTCCAATACACACAGGGTCTGGGCAATGAACACCTGACTTCACAGATTCAAATCAGCATGCAGACAGACAGAAAAATTCAGAAGGGGCCACAGGGTCCCCCGACTCATTTGTGGAAGTAATTAAAAAAAGATGAGCTTCTCTACCGATTAACCTCCTAAACGCTAATTAAAGATAATGATGGATGGAGGTGCAGCCTGCCCTGTTCTCTGGTGTCTGCGGGCAGGTGCCTCCAGGGAGGTGAGGGTGGAGTGGGCACTGCCTTCCTGCCGATCGGTGGGGAAGACAATAACCTCACCCGGTAAGAACAACTGGGGAGGCCCTGCAGCCTCAGACCATTCTCTGTTTCTTTACAGACCTCAGACCACAGACGAGTCACTGCTCGTTCAGCCCAGCCTACAGGGAGAGCCGGAGGACTTCAAGAAATTGGTTTTTAAACCAGAGCACTTGAGTCACGGTCTTGAGCTGCCTAAAACCCGTCTGGGAACCAGGTGGGTTTGTAATGTAAGAAAGACTTTACAAAGGGGGATGCACTCATGGTCCTGAGCCCCCAGAGTCCAGCCAGCCACTCCCAGCACGTGGGGGAAGCTCCCCAGCTCCTCCCCCACTGCATCCCCAGTGGGGGAGGGGACTGTGACAACAAGTCCTGGGGAGACTCGGGAAAAGCCGCCAGCTGCCCTCCCTTTCGGATGACTGTGTTCCACGTGGGATGCGGTGCTGGGCTGCAGCGCCTGGGGAAAAGGTGAGCGGGATGACTGTGGGGTGAGCCCAGGCCTGTCCCCAGCCCCGTGCCAGGGCCCAGCATCTCCACGCTTGGGGACAGGTGGCGTCTGAGCTCTCTGACCCCGAGAGCTCAGGGTCAGGCCTGCCCTGACCCCTCAATGGACAGGCCTGCCCATTGGCTGAGGCTGACGGCCCCGCTCCGTGTCTTGGCGGGGCCCCTTCATCACTCCCGGGGGACAGGTCTCTGCTACCAGGCATGGCCACTTTGGAGCTTTCCCAGATTTTTGGAGATTTCCCAGAATCCTCTCTGGAGACTAACAACTCTATTTCCCATGGCCAAGCCGCTGGCCTGGCTGAACCCCTGACTTTGCTTAAACCCTGACTTTGCTTAAATAAACTCTTACTTTTTAAAAATATGCTTTCAGTTTTCTCTTTTTGTAGGATAGTATGTAGACAGCAGTGATGTTTCTCGGATGTTCTATTAGTTGCTATTTCATAATCTTTATGGATGACCCAGAGAGAGTCTTCTTGGAAGAGGCCCTGTCTTCTTCCAGGTAGGAGAGCTACTAAACTTGCTGGTGTTTCTGGCAGACCATCGTTTTCAAAATTTCAAAATAAGATTACTGTCTGCATCACTGCTGGCTCACACTTTGCAGTCTGAAGAAGAGCCCTCGTTGAGAGGACTTACCTATATCCAACAGGGTGAGGCTGCCCAGGCAGGTCTACCGGATCACCTTGGTCTGGATGCCAGCAGTCTGTGGGAAAGTCCTGGCAGCTGATGCTAGGACAGTGTGTGAAGGACGTGATGAAGAAGAGAAGTATAGGGGGCGCAGGAGAGAAAACAGGTTTCCCTTTTCTCTTCCAATGGAAAAAAAAAGCCCTCTGGATTATGAACTTTTTAAAGAGTATATTAAATGTTTAAAGTTAACTCTTCATATATTATTACCTGGCCTCTCTCTGGGTCATCCATAAAGATGATGAAATAGCAGCTAAAAACCATAGTCCATCTCCAGCGTTTGATCCCTGTACTTCAGGAGTGCATAAACCGCAAGGGAGAGTGCTGAAACCTCAGAGTATGACACATCTCTGCCTCTGGGAAGCTGTTTTTCTAAGATAAAGAATAACATCCATCGAGAGAGGAATGGCTAAGGAAGATGTGGTACATAGATACAAAGGAACACTACTCAGCCGTAAAAGAATGAAATAATGCCATTTGCATGAACATGAATGGACCTGGAGGTTACCATACTTAGTGAAGTGAGACAGAGAAAGACAATTACCAAATAATATCACTTATATGTGGAATCTAAAAAAAAAAAAGAAAAAAGATACAAATGAACTTATTCACAAAACAAAAACAGCTTCAAAGACTTAGAAAACAAGCTTGTGGTTGCTAGAGGAAAGGTGAGGGGCGAGGAGTTTGAGGTTAACAGATACACACTCAGTGCAGAGTGAATGCTTGGTCGCTTAGCCGTGTCTGACTCTTTGTGACCCCATGGACTATAAGCCCACCAGACTCCTTTGTCCATGGGATTCTCCAGGCAAGCATACTGGAGTGGTTGCCATTTCCTTCTCCAGGGGATCTTCCCCATCCAAGGATTGATCTCGGGTCTTCTGCACTGCAGGCGGATCTTTATTGTCTGAGTTACCAGGGAATCCCAGAATACACACTACTATATAGAAAATAATCAACAACGAGCTACTGTATTGCATAGGGAATTTACACCTAGTGTTTACTTTTTAAAACCTGCTTTTGGGTGTGATTTGTAGTAGTAGTCTGGGTTTTAACACCTTCCCCATTCCTGTAAACAACCAGCGCATGTTATTTCTCCTGGCTGAGTAGACCCATCAGGTCCTGCCTGGGGAACAACATGCCCACTGGTGCCGGGATTTCAGGATGGAGGCCAGGTCACGGTCAGCTCCAGAGCAGCGTTCTGAGCACACTGCATGTGTGCTCAGGGCTTCTCTGCAAGGCAGTCACTCACCTGCACTTTTTCTTTTCTCAAAAACAGTGTGAGGCCACGGTGAGAAACCCTTCCTATGTTGTAAGATATTCTAGGGTGGGGTTGAGGGTGACCTTGGAATACTCCTGGATGAAATATGCGCGTCCCAGGACAGCCCTGGTGGAGAGGACTCCTGGGGACATCTGAACTTTGTTTCTGCGTGGACACACTGCACAGAGCAGGGTGAAGAAAGGCCAGTACTCTCTCCTCAGAGGATCTCACTCATGGCTGTTTCTCGTAAGTGAGGCTAAGTGAGGCTGTTGACGGCTCCCTGTGGTTTACAGAATAAAGCCCCACAGGTCATATGATCTGGCCCTCCACCTACTTATGAGACCTAACTTCTCAGCCCTTGTTCTGCATTTTTCACTGTGCCCGGATAACTCTTCACATCTGCCCTACAGCCAGCTCGCTCCCCTGCTTCACTCTCCAGGGGCAGATCCTAATTCTCACGGTGCTCTCTGGGCAGTCTCTCCATCACTGCTACAGCAGCTTCCCACTCTATTCCCATGCTTATCTGCCATCCCTCCCTGAATTTCTATACCACCCACAACGATCTCTGGGAAAACACAGGGACTCAGTATAGACTCTTGCCTGGTTTAGCGTCACCACGAAGGACAACATCATCAGCATCTCTGGGTGAGCAAACACATACCAGCAGCCCCATGTGGAAAACTCTCGGGAGCTCCACTTTTATCCAAGCTGACCCCTAGCCATTAGGAGGAAATCGCACCAAGGTTCTGTCAGAGAAACCTCTTTTCATAACATGACCTTCAACAACAGGATATGCCTATTCACAGGCATTTAAAAATAGTGGGATTCTGCTTGCTTATCAGGTGTTTTGTGCAAAACATTTGTAAGAGTTTGGACGTAAATGGTAATGGTTTATGGAAGAAAAAAAAATTAAGGGAGTATTATGTCCTGTACTGCTCACT
The DNA here is from genome assembly GCF_963930625.1 of Muntiacus reevesi. Taxonomy (NCBI): domain Eukaryota; kingdom Metazoa; phylum Chordata; class Mammalia; order Artiodactyla; family Cervidae; genus Muntiacus; species Muntiacus reevesi. Next base: position 31,458,688 of record NC_089259.1, read on the forward strand.
GATGGTTGAGCAGAGTTTTGAGAGAACAAAATATCGCTGAAAACTCTAGAGTTGTTTCTTTTGTTGTTGTTGTTACTTCATTTTTCTTTTGTTGTTCCTATAAATAGTAGAAATATTCTTTGAACAGCAAAGAAAGCCACTGATAAAATGAAAGGACAGCATCCTGAGTGGGAGAAAATATTTGCAAATGATATGAATGACAAGGGATATCATATATAAAATATATAAACAACATATACAACTCAGTATTAAAAAAAGAAAACCCCACAAAACCCCATTTAAAAAATAGACAGAAGACCTGAATAGACAGTTTTTCCAAAGAGGTATGTAGATGGTCAACAGACACAGGGAAAACTGCTCAACATGGTACTTATCAGGGAAATGCAAATCAAAACCACAGTGAACTATCACCTCACACCTGTTAGAATGGCTGTTATCACAAAGACAACAAACAACAAGCGCTGGTGAAGATACAGAGGAGATGGAACCTGTGTACACCGTTGGTGGGAATGTACGGAATAAACTGGTGCAGTCACTATGGAAAACAGTGTGGAGGGTCATGAAAAAATTAAAGAAGAACTACCACATGATCCAGCAACTCCACTCCTGGGTATATATCCAAAGAAAATGAAAAGACTAATTGGAAAAGGTAAATGCACCCCAATGTCCAAGGATGCATTATTCATCATAGCTAAGATATGGGAACAATCTTAGTACCCATCAATAGACGACTGGATTAACACATACACACACAATGACATGCTACTCAGCCATAAAAAGAATGAAATTCTGCCATATGAAGCAATGTGGATGGACCCGGGGAATATTGTGCTAAGTGAAATGAATCAGACAGACAAAGACAATTACTGTATGATATCACTTACATGTGGAATCTAAAACATAATACAAATGAATGTATATTGCAAAACAGAAACAGACTCACAGATACAGAAAACAAGCTACTGGTTACCAGTGGGCAGAGGGGAGAGCGGAGGGGAGAGGAAGGGATGTGAGATTAAGAGACACAAACTACTATATATACAATAAATGAGCAACAGGGAATTATAACCATCATCTATAATAGCTTTAAATGGAATACAACTTATAATAATACTGAATCACTAAGTTTTACACCTGAAAGTAACATTACAAATTGACTATATTTCAATAAAAAACAGAAATAGATGTTCTTTTGTTGTTCTTGTAAATGGCAGAGGTAGATGAGAAATGTTGGCTGGGTATATGTGCGTGTATATACCTAACAACATCAATCAGTGGTTAGGTATGTGAAAACACTTGCTGCTGACATGAACATGAAAGCAACAAGGAAAATCCAAGTGGATCCCCAGCAGGTGCGTCTCCCGGCCTCCACGCTATGTCTACTGATGTCATGGGCTGGCTGCGCTCCAGCAGGGCTACAAAAGAACAAAAGTCAGAACCACGAAACCTCTGCTGAGTATGAGCTGCTGCCTTGAAGAAAGAAATGAAGGCAGGGAACACAGAAGTGACACAGTTATGAAGTAACCCTGATGGAATGATGTGGTTATGTCCTTTGAGAATACCACACAAAAAGGAAGAAGAAGAAGTTGATAGTAAGGATCAAAGGAGGAAGAAGGATGTCTGCTGGGCTGAGAGGCGAATTCCCTCACGATGCTCAAGACGAACCTTTATCTGAAATCAGACGGTGCACTCTGCCCATAGACATTCCTTACAAAACAGCACAGACACATATCGATTGTTTCTGAGGATGAAAGGGTGTTCTCATTTCCCAGCACTGAAGAAACTCAAGCAAAAACCTCCAAGGGATGGCAGGAATGGTCCTCAGTCGTTGGATCAGGGCGGCACGATTTCCAGATGCAAGAAGCAGGGGCCAGATGGAGCAGACGTGCAGGTGCAGCATTTCCCTGGGTTATCAAATGAGCAGCTCCCTTGGATTTTAATTTGGAAGGCTGCTGGGGAATCTCAGAGGCTCTAGGACGCATTATTTTTGATGCTGGTCAAAGAACTCAGCACCGCGGCCATCGAGCCAGGACACAGCCCAGCCCGACACCACTGCCGTTGAGGGCCTCAGCATCTTTCATCCGTTTTGAGAAAGGCTGAATGAAAGATGCTGCCTGGATGGAGCAGGCAGAGGCCTCGGTCTCCAGCCTCGACAGTTCTCCCGCTTTCTATATATTTGTGAGGACAGTGAAAAGATGTCACCAAGACAAGAAGCCCAAAGTTCACGGAACCAAAGTGCTTCCACCGAGTTCCTGTCCTATGTGCTGTTCAAAAAAGACAAATGCTTTCTGAAGCAGCAGCACAGAGTCAGGATGATACAGGGCATCTGGGTGGTATGTCAAGGCTTTAATAAACAAAACTATTGTTCTACAGATATCTTGAATATCTAACAATTGTGATTATTTTGGATGAACTGGCAAAAAGAAATCCATGGTAGAATTTAAACTTTAAAAATTTCATTAGTAATGAAAAGTTATGTTTGTCAGTAAATTAAATGAGTGCATAAAATTTACTTTTTAATTTAATCACATGTTCAAGAAAACCGGGTCCTGCAGTCCCCTTGCTGAGACCCATCCCTGGTTCTGGTGATTGAAACCATCCCTGGTCCCCTGAGCTGGCTCACCACCCCCTAAAAGACCCTGCTGCCTGCAAGAAGACGCTGACTGCAAGAAGATGCTGACTGCAAGAAGACTCTGCCTGCAAGAAGACTCTGCCTGCAAGAAGGTTCTGCCTGCAAGAAGACTCTGCCTGCACTGCGGAGGCCCCCAGTTCAACCAGACAGCCCCCTTGGCTTTCCCACTAGCCTCTCTGCAGCCAGCAGGGCTCTTTCCTCAGATCTCTGTCTTGTTGGCCGTGTATATTGATTTTATTTGGGTCTCTGATGAGTGTCACCTGGAGAGGCTCTGCTGCCACTCCAGTCCTGCCAGTCTCACCCCAGCACAGAGCTCTGCCTCAGTTTCCTCCTTTCCTCCTGTTCATTTTTCTGTTTGTTCTCTGTCACCTGCACTGAAATGTGAACCTCAGCACAGCAGAAATCTGTCTCACCCTACGCCACACCCTGGTCTGGCGGGTCCCCACTTCGGACTTGTCTCCTAGTAAGCTGATCAATGGTTCTATTTGTTTGGAAGCCAATGTGGTGACTCATTAGCAAGTGTGTGAACTCCCAATTATCCCAATTATACCACCCATGGTGCCCTGAGTAGATGCTAATTGCATGAGACAGAATACATGCTGAAGATCCATGTTATCAGCGTCTTGTTAGGAAGCAAAGACTTTGCTGAGGTCCCTGAGTAGCTGAAAACCGAGGGACCATGATTAGCAGTCATACCTGTGTCCTGTGCCCTGACCCAGAGAAGGATTTACTCTCTAGAGACACTACTCAGTCCATCACTAAATGCAGTGGTTCTCTGACAATGACCATCTCCTAGTTCTTGTGTCTTGGAAATTTATTTTCCAAGTTCTCAATCTCAAGTTCAACGATGTAATATTTACCTGTGACCAAATGGGCAAATAGATGGGGAAAAATGGAAACAGTGACAGATTTTATTTTCTTGGGCTCCAAAATCACTGGGGATGGTGACTGCTGCCATGAAATTAAAAGACACTTGCTCCTTGGTAGAAAAACTATGACAAACCTAGACAGTGTATTAAAAAGCAGAGACATTACTTTACTGACAAAAGTCTGTATAGTCAAGCTATGGTTTTTCCAGTAGTCATGTATGGATGTGAGAGTTGGACCATAAAAAAAGTTGAGCGCCAAAGAATTGATGCTTCTGAACTGTGGTGCTGGAGAAGACTCCTGAGAGTCCCCTGGACTGCAAAGAGATCAAATCAGTAAATTCTAAAGTAAATCAACCCTGAATATTCATTGGAAGGACTGAAGCTGAAGCTTCAATCCTTTGGCCATCTGATGTGAAGAGCTGACTCATTGAAAAAGACCCTGCTGCTGGGAAAGATTGAAAGCAAGAAGAGAAGGGGGTGAGAGAAGATGAGATGGTTGGATGGCATCACCAACTCAATGGACATTGCATTCGAGCAAACTCCAGGAAACAGTGAAGGACAGTGAAGGACAGGGAAGCCTGGTGTGCTTCAGGCCGTGGGCTCACAAAGAGTAGGACATGACTGAGCAACTGAAAATTAACAACAAATGGGCCTCAACTGGCCTTACAGGTACCAGGTACAGATGGGGCCACCTCATCTGACACAAACAACCATGCCTGGGACCTGGGCAATATGTTCAGAGCAGTGTCAGTGCAGAAGCAGATATGGGATATCAACGAAAAATGTCCAGCAGCCCATCTCAACATTTCCCCCCCCAATAGTCCAATATGACCGGGGGATTCAATAATCTCATGACTGCACCACAAAACCCATTGGCAGGGCACCAGAAAGTCCACACTTAGTTCCTCGGCCTCCCCAAGAACTGAGGAGTGAAACAGGCGGTAACATTAGGTCCTTTCTGGACAACATCTCACTGTGGCTCCATTTCAAAGCAGGTATTCTGGGTCATCTGGTTTCTGGCTGGGATGTTTTGCTCCCATATCAGTTGGAGGCAGGGGAGACAGGTTGGGGGGGCGGTGGCGGTAAACAGAAAAGCAAATAGCTCACTGATAATCAAAGGAAAGCAATTAGCAGAGATCTTCTAAGGTGGAGAAGAACTAATCTCTGCCTGGAATGTGAAGCTTCACCATTCAAATGATATGACCTGTACAAGCAAAACAGAAGTCTTATGTCCACCCTTGATTGCTTCTCTTGTTGCTCAGATGGCTTAACTATTAATAAAGTCAACTTTCAAAAAAGAGGATTAAAATAGTTCATGTTAGTTTTAAAAGGATGCTATAAGCTGTCAACCCTGGGTCGTTACTGACATTAACTTCATGAGTGAAAAATTTTTGAAAAGGGGTCTTGTTGGCAGATAAAAGTTGACACTGAGCTAACTTAAGTCATAATTCAAAAAAAATTAAACATATTTAAGTAATTTGACAAATAGAATGAGGACTGCTGCCAGCAAACCACTGATCAACACTGAATCTGCCTTCACCCATTACCTCATCTCCCTACATCGCAAGGAAACAGCACTCCTGCCCAGCCCTCTCTGGGTGTCCTGTAAAGATGCCATCATCATTCATCAAGCTATGGCCAGTGGCTAGATTCTGGGTACATCTCGGCACAGCTAGCCTGCCTCCCGAGGTGGATGAGAAGTCTATTTCTCGCTTCAAAACAAATGACAAATGGTGTTCAGAAAAGTTGTTCCTAAATATCAAACACCAGGCCATAACAACAACAACAGGGCCCTTGGGATGGAGCATCATAAAATATTAATAACAGAGCCGATTAATTCTAGTTGACACGGGCAGCTTAGGTGTTCATTAGCTACATGCTAGTCAGGTCTCTTACCTCCTTAAGAGTTTATTCCCTCATCCCCTCCTCCCTGGGCCCAGGATGCAAAACAGTCCCCAGAAATCCCTGTCTGGGTCATCCCATCAGCCCTCCTGTCGTTTTCTGGGTCATTTACTCTCCCTGTCCCCCAAATGCATGTCCTCGCCTGCTCTGACATCTCCCTGGTCTCACCTGGGAGTGCTGCTGCCTCTCTTGCTGGTTGTTTCCCTGAGAAGGCTCCCTGGTGTCTAAACTGAGAGACCTGCTGGTGCTCGACCTTGCCCCAGGCTCTTCCCCACGCTCAGGGTCTGTTAGGCACACGCTGGTCCCCAGGAAGGTGATGCTGGCCGGACGCCATCTTTCTCTACAAGGCTGCTTCTCTCTGAGCCCGTGGAAACAGAGCAGTCTTCATCAGCTCCCTGCCCTTCTCTCCTCTGCAGTGGTCAGCTGCTTGGCTTCTGTGTTCCTCTAAGCGAGGGTATGGTTTCTCCATTTGCTCCATGTTCTTTCTGCATTTAGGGACCTAAAACCACCACCCCCTGGCTCCCCAGCTCCTGCAGAGCCCTGCTCATGATGTCAGACCCTGGTCTGCAGACTCTGATGGGGCTCCCGCTCCAGGACCGGCCTCCCTCCTGGTCTCTGGGGCTCCGAGGCTCTCCAGGAACTCTGAGGAAGGTCAACTCAGAAACTGAAGCTCTCAGTGACTCTCACTATCTTGGCTTCCTAGAAAGACCCCTGGACTTGGAAGATGGGGTCCAGCCCCTGCTTAGTTGGATGACAGGGGCGTGAGTCCACCTCCCAGAGGGCAAACTCCCCACTCTGTACAGAAGGAAAGTGCCAAATGCTGCCTGCAGCGACAATCGTGATGAGGAAAATCAAATGGGGCATCATGTCTTCAAGTCCATGGCATTAATAACAAGGAAGGGGATGCTTCTTGAGATCCAGAGACTTAAAAAACAGAGCAAGCACATGTTATGTGTGGACCTCGCCTAGATCCTAAAACACACCTAATAAAACCCTAAAAAGACAGGGCTGAGATGACCCAGAAAATCTGTTTATGGGCTGAGCATCAACTGATACTGAAAAATGATTGCTAATTATTAGAGGTGATAACAGGCAGTGGAGTTACAGTGTTTCTATGTCACAACACAAACAAGGATAAGATGTATTAGTTATCAGTTCAGTTCAGTCGCTCAGTCGTGTCCAACTCTTTGCAACCCATGGGCTACAGTCCACCAGGCTGCTCTATCCAAGGGGATTCTCCAGGCAAGAATACTGGAGTGGGTTGCCGTGCCCTCCTCCAGGGGATCTTCCCAACCCAGGTCTCCTGCCTTGCAGGTGGATTCTTTACTGTCTAAGCCACCAGGGAAGCCCATAATATAGGATATTTAGAGCCAAATGCTGACATATGCCAGGGTGAAATGCTGTCACGTCTAGCATTTGCAAAGAAAAAACAGCAGTGGGGAGTTCCCTGGCACTTGAGTGGTTAGGACTTGGCGCTTTCACTTCTGAGCGCCTGGGTTCAATCGCTGGTCTGGGAACTAAGATCACCCTGCAAGCTGTGAGGCGTGGCTGAAAACAAGAAAGAAAATATTTATAACAATAGGCGTATCTGCTTGAAGGCAGAAGAGAAGGGGTGATAGGAGATTGTTGGATGACATCACCAATTCAGTCGACATGAACCTGGGCAAACCCAGAGAGACGGTGAGGGACAGGGGAGGCTGGCATGCTGCAGTCCATGGGGCTGCAGGCCATGGGCTACAAGGAGTCCGACACGACTTGGTGACTGAACAACAACAAAAGGGTCTAGATGAAACAACTGTGGCAACATCTTGGAAACTGGAACCCGGGCAGTGAGTACACAGCAATTCCTTGTATTAGTCTCTCTACTCTTGTGTTTGTTGAATATTTGAATAATTTAGAAAACTGTGGAAATGAACATACTCAGGGAAGCCCAGGCGTATGTCAGGATAGTGGGAAGACTCAGGAACGATGGAGGAAGGTCAGTGTGTCCAGGGAGGAAGCATTTGTCCTCAGGGCTGGGTCCCTGCAGCACAAGGATCCGACTCCTATGTTTCTCCAAGCCCTTTGAGAAAACCAAAGATCCAGTGGAATTGAACTGCGGTTCTGCTTCTGAGTTACAGACACAGGAGTATTAACACTTTCTGAACATCTACATGTGCTACGGATTTAACATGTATTATTTCATTTAGACCTCAATTCAAAGTGATGATAAGCAAACTAAAGTTCAGAGACGTTTGTAACTCAGCCAAGGTCACATAGCGCAGTGAACAGCCGGGCCTGGAGCCCAACTGAGGTCTGTCTGTCTCCACAATCTGTGTTTCCTCCCCAGCTTCATGACACATCGATGGAAAAAACGCAGCTGGAAGTGAAATAAATCTTAACCAGGTGTCGGAGGCAGAAGTTTGCCACCTGGCCTGGAGAGGTTCATTGAAATGATGGCATAATTTCCTAACCTTTTAGCTAATAAAACAACTAATAGATATTTTAGGGGGGAAAGTGTGGGGAGTGGGGTGGAGAGGGAAACAAAATGAATGTGTTGTTTGCAGCCAATACTTTGAGAAAGAAAGTATTTTTCCTGAAATGATATAAAACCCATATTGGAGAATAATATACAATCAAGCTGGTCGTATCCTATTTTTGGCCTTGTTTCTACTCATCTTTGACTCAGCAGTTGTACCCAATTTGCCTTGGAGGAATGACGAAACCAAATAGCTTTTTAAACATCATTCTAAAGATCAAAGGATTTCCATTTGAAGATCAAAGCATAATGGATATTTTTTTGGTAAGAGCACACACTCAAAATGTATTGGGCAGTTTTTGTGTTTTGTTTTTAACGTAACTGGTTTCAAAAGAGCCTGGGAGAGTGTGGCCTGGGGTGGAGTGGATGAGCTTTTTGGTCTGAAAACCCTGCTGACGGTGCTCTGTGACAATCTGGAGGGATGAGGTGGGGACGGAAGTGGGAGAGGGAGTTCAGGACGTGGGTGGGGGGCGGTCGGAAACACCTGTATACCTATGGCGGATTCATGTTGATGTATGGCAAAAGCCATCACTATAGTGTAAAGTAATTACAAACCAACCCCTGCTCATGTGATTCAGGCTCTGTCCTCTGGTTCTGGGCAGATGACACTCCACGAGGAGGCCCAGATGGCCAGCGAGGACTGTGTCCTGGCTGTGTGGAGCAGCCTTGATGTGATGAACGCTGGGGGACACGAGGAGGCTGTGGCCCAGACAGAGGAGCAGAGAGGAATTTCTGAGAGGCAGATGTGTGTCTAGATTTCCCCTGAGTGCTGGCTCGGGCGGGGCAGAGTGGGAGGGTGGGGGACACTGAAGCCTGTGCATCAGTGTTCGCAAAGGACAGAAAACCACGTGGGGGATGCGGTGATGGCTCAGGGCCCGAGGAGACCAGCCGCATGGCTTCCTCTACCCAGGCCTCAGCGAGCTTGGGGAAAGCACATAAACAAAAGAATTCCACCACCTGGCTGGCCCAAGGCAGGGGTAGCGACCAGAACTCTTGACCTTGAACCTGGAGAAGATCAGCACAGGGTCCACCCCACCTGCCTCCTGCCAACTCTGATGAGCAGAAAGGTCTGGGACAAGACTGGGGCCTCCTTGTTTCTCCTTCAGACTTAAGGCACAGCTGGGAAACTAGGTGTTTGCATTAAACACACCCAGCCTTTCTTCTTGCTTTGACGAAACACCTAAAACACCAGGACACCCCCTATCACACACCAAGGAAGAAAAACAATGTAAAGGGGAAAAAACAATAGCTTGTCCCCTTACATGATATTTTAGGCATTTGTCTGAACTGTATTTGTAAAGGAAGTGGCCACTGGTAGATTTTCTTCCAGCAGGGAAAAAAAATGCATGAGTTATGCGTTAGGAATAAAGAGGGAGGGATAAACAGCAAGGTCCTACTGTACAGCAAGGGAACTACATTCAAAATCCTGAGAGAAACCATAATGGAAACCAGCATGAAAAAGAATGTATAAATGCATAACTGAGTCACTTTGCTATAAGCAGAAAGTAACACAACATTGCAAGTTAACTCTAGTTCAATTTTTTAAAAAAGGAATAGAGAGGGAAAGATATTACCAAAATACTGAAACAAGGAATTCTTCCAACTTAGCTCATTTTTAAGACCATGTAGAGTAACGGTGTGCGTGACAGACTGTTCCATAGGCAGAATGGTAGGGCTATCTTGTGAAGAACTCTGGGAATATGGGTTGGCAACAGGTGTTCTGAACAACCAAATATCTGTAAGTTCTTAGCATCTCTATTGTACACGAACTAACTGGTGAGAAAAATGCTCCACCCAGAAAAAACAAACTGAAAATCAAGAAAAATCATTTTGCTCATCCCCTTGGCATTTCTTACTTCACTATACTTTCTAGACACCTAATTCTCTTTCTCAGTTTCTTTTCTCTAAGTCATGAGAACAGGCTGATTTATGTCCAAATCATACAGGTTAATTTTGGAAGCTGATTCCACTCATAAGAGAAGGCAGAAACCGTTTCATGAAACTTTAAGGTTTACCAAAATCATGCAAAAGTCTGGGGGCTTAGATAAGATCAATAAAATGTTGGGTATTTTCACTGGATGAATTAGGGGCACAGAGCCCCTAATTAGGGTACTTGGAATCTCCAGGTACCATTTCAAAATGGTCATTTGGCACAAAAGGGGTTTTGGAATTGATGCATAAAGATTTTGGTTCTGTTTCTTATGAGCGCGTTCCTGAGAAAAACGGCTAGACGTGGCTATTCGTTAGACTTTGCCAGTGACTTGGACCTGCTTTTAGGACTTGGCAGGCTGTGCTCGAGGGGCCCTCTTTCGGGCATCAGAGCTAAGCTGAGGGACAGTGACGGGCAGGGTTCGGCCATGGAGCCAGGACACCTGGGTGCTGGGGCAGCGGGGAGGACCAGAGCCCCCGTCTGTGCTTCTCTTAAGTCACCAGATGAAAGGGCCCTGTCACTAGAGGTTGAGTGACAGTCTGCACCCTCGGTGGCCACTTTCAACAGGAGCGATCGCCCTGGCACCAGATGCAAGAATGCTGCAGGTTCACCTTCCTCACCTCGCTGGGTTTCTGCATTTCCACTTGGTCAACAAATATTTATGGGGTCTTCCCCGGTGGCTCAGTGGTTAAAAATCCACTGGTCTGGAAAGATCCCACATGCCGTGGAGCAGCTAAGCCTGTGCACCACAACTATGGAGCGTGCGCTCTAGAACCCATGTTCTGCAAGAGAAGCCGCTGCGATGAGAAGCCTGCACAACGCAAAGAAGAGTAGTCCCCGTTGGCGGCAACTAGAGAAACCTGAGTAGCAACAAAGTCCCAGTGAAGCCAAAAAGAAAGAAATTAATTCAATTAAAAGAAAACAAATATTTACAGAGCTTCCTTACGTGCCAGACTGACAGCTGGAGAGAGAGGCGTGGATGAACTCAAATATCACATGGGGCAGGGAAGCAGGCACGGGGAGGTGGGGGGAGAGACAAAATACTCAGGGTCTCTCAAAGAAGGCATCGGTTTGTGACTCTTCAGAGGCGGGGACAGGGCGGCCCTCACCCTGGCCTGGCCGCACCTCCCCCAGCAGCTCCTCAGCAGCAGGGAGTCCAAGCAGGAGTGAAAGGAGCCAGGCAGGTGGTAGACGAACAACTGGGAGAGCAGAGTCCTCTCTCCAGAGCAGCTGCCTCTCCAGGCTGCCCATGGACCACCCAGGAAATCTGGGAGCCGCTGGGGGGAGGAGGAAGGAGTGAGGGGTGCTGGGAGGCCTGGAGTCCCTGAACTAACCTCTCCAGGAGCCCCAGTGTGAGGCCAGATCTGGGAGGAAGGAAGCTGGATCCTGCACACCCATGTTCACACCCTCCCTCCACCTCCTAATCGACTGTCCCGGTAAGGAGTTTACAGCGTGCTCAGGGAAGAGATTCCAAAATGCAGGAGGCAGAGACCACGTTTAAATTCCGGTTATCTCTTGATCCACCTGAACATATGAAAGTGAACTTTGAACAGGATAAGTGCTTTAAGAAATTACATTCTCATTGAACCTGAAAAAGTACGTGTATGTCTGTATAACTGAGTCACTTTGCTATACACCTGAAACTAATACACATTGTAAATCAACTATACTTCCATAAAAAAATAAGTAATTTTTAATTTACATTTTTTTTTAACCAACCACAAGCTGAGAGCCCACGACACCCTTCAATATCACAACCTTCCTGCCAAACCAAAGCCCAGCCCCCAACATTTTGCTGACCAGAGACTCAGGTTTGATCCCTGGGTCAGGAAGATCCCCTGAGAAGGAAACAGCAACACACTCCGGTATCCTTGCCTGGAGAATCCCATGGACAGAGGAGCCTGGCAGGCTATAGTTCAGGGGTCACAGAGAGTCGGACAGGACTCAGCAACTGATCACAGCACTGGACAGTATGCTGTCACTTGTCATAAACTCAGTTTCATAAATTAACACCTCCCACCTCCATGAGTCTCCATCTCTAACAGATGAAGACAGCCTCCTTATAGGAAATCTCTTGCCCAAGACTGCAGGGCTCGCCATGGCTGAGCCAGGATTCCGACAGGCTCAGAGCTCTGTGATCCTACCTGCACACATCCTCCCTGACTCGAGCCTCCGCCACACAGGCTCTCATCCTTTCTGTGCATCCCCATCCTCACAGCTCTATCTTCCATCCTGTCTCCAGTGGGCAGCCTCTCTTGACTGCTCAAGCCAGAGGCCACCTGGCATCGCTGCCTCTTCCAGATGTCCCCTGTGCCGCTAAACCCCCATCCAGGCCTGTTCTGAGGACCCCACGGGCCGGAGATCCTGCCCAGGTCAGCTCAGACTTGGTGAAGAGTTGTCTTACGCTGCCTTCCTTGCAATGTTTTCCTGTCCAGTGTTTGAGAAGAGTTTTAGAATTTTGCTTGGAAAGTCTCATTGTCCTCAGAAATGACTCATGATCTCTTAGCAATCACTGTGTATATATGGGAGGATTCTTGAGATACAGAAGAGCCTGTAAAATTTTTGCAAATAGGATAAAACTGTGCTTATTTCGCTTGACAGTTATTAAGACTGACATCCATGTATTAGTTTCAATTTGTAGAGGAATCTCCCTATTTTTAGAAGCTATGAACATGTTGTTTTTGGAGATTAAATAATTTTGTGGGTCCTTGACAACCTAGACACAAGCCCTGTGTCTGCTGTCCAATGGGCAGAAGAGGCCTGCTCACCCTTAGCTGTGTGGCCTGTGTATCAGTTATACACAGACCACCTTAAAGCCCAGTCCTGCCCCCACCAGTCACGGCTTCAGACAGAGATTTTTGTCCAGCTGGCTGATAAAGTCTTATAACGACTAGCACAGCTACCATAAAATGAATGCTAATGGATTCAGGAAAAATGTCATAAACACACAAAAAAATCACAACTTCAACCACGGAGCCTTCAATCCTATACTCTTCAGCCCCTTTCCTAAAATATCTAGACATTTGAGATAATATTCCTTATACTATTCAAAATATTTGCATTCTCCTTCCTAAAAGCAACACGAAACAAGAATGCTTTGATTTCATTGCTTTGAAAGATGGTACAAGAAGACAGAACCTAAATAAAACAGAACATAAATATCAGAGAGTCTCTGGAAGTACTCCACCTCTAGATTTTTGTTTCTTGAGTAGCTAGTTCTAGAATCCCTTCCAAGTAGTTAGAGGGGAGCCGTGCTCATAATCTCCTGGACCTCCGTGCCCCTAAGGTGGCCAAGGCCTCCTATTACCTGCACACTGTCCTTGGGCTCAGGTCAGTTTCCTTCAGTAAATTTTAATCAGATGCAATCTGATAACACTTTAACACATACAACTAAACCAAACCTACTCACATGCCCAGCAGTTAGGGGAGGAGTAGGGGCCACTGAGGCTCTGTAAGAAATAAGGGGGGTTGGGGAGGGGGCAGCCCCTGCTTTGCTGGACCAACCAGTAGATCACATGATGCTGTCTCAACACTAGGAGCAAAAAATAATTCATCAAAAACAAAACAAACCCTGGGTAAACTTGGAATGAACAGAATCTACACGAACAAAATGCATTCTTTGATGAGCAAAACTTTAGGGCAGATACCCTTTAGCACATCACTGGGGCTGAGAGCAAAAGGCCTGGCTTTTAAACATGCTTTGCTAATATTGCTGACACAGCACTTCTCCACCTGAAGATCACAATGTTATTTCTATTTTCTGCATGTCCAGACCCCACATAAGTCTCTGTTTCGCCTGGGGGCAGGCCCAGGGACCTGAAAGTCAGATTTCATGTTGCCCTTGAGAGGGCATGGTTTCTGTTTCATCCATCATGTGCTAACATTGAAAACCAAGAAGAGGAAGGGAAACCCCAGAAGGAGAGACAGGGAAAAGGAGAGGGGTCCTGGGGACCCTGGCCTGGCGCTGCCCACCTCTTTCCGTTACTGTCCCGGAGCATCGCTCTGCCCATCACTCTGGACTTCGTCTCCAGCTCCTGCACCTCCTCCAGCAGTGTTTTCTTGCAGGTGTGCTTGGCCCTGTGTCCAAGGAAAAGACAAGAAGGACATGACATGTGAACTCAGGCATGACAACAGGCTGCTCCCCCATGGGCCCTCTCTGATGTCCTCTGACCCGGGCTGGGGCTCAGGGACACCGTGGAACATGCGCCAGCCCTGTGCCTGGCAAGGGCTCCACCTCTGCAACCTGGGAAGCACCCCAAGTCCTGCGGAATGGGCCCAGGCCACGGGTGTCAGCAAATGATCCCCTAAGAGCATTGTTTGTGGCTGCAGAGCTGGCTGATGTCCTCCAAGTCCAGACAGAAGCCCAGGGTTCCTGCAGGGTCACAGGTCTACCTCAAAAGCTGTCTACTGCAGGACCTAAAGACCCAGAAAATGTTCTAATCCTCACCCAAGTGGACACATGCGGGTTCTTTGGACTGTGTCCCAACTGTAAGGTCAAGAGCCTGGGGGAAACAGTCTTCTCTCTCCTTTTAGGGTAAAAAAAGTCACAGCAAGATGGAGTTATGATGCCAGAGGTCACTGTCATCACGGCAAACCCTTGATCTGAAATTTGGGTCAACACAAATATCCGGGCACAGATTTCCTTCCTTCTCTTGCAGACCTCAGCAGCGTAAAACAACAAACACAGTAGCAAAACAGGCTGGCCTTTCCAGCCTGTAAATCTCAAACTCTCTCCCTGACCTGCGGAAAGAGTTACCTGCACCTTCTCCTGATTAAACTAAGAAACACCTCACAATGTTTCAATAAGTGTCTGATTGCAAAGGTCTTCCTAAAATTGAGATTAAACAGAGGATGGCTGGTTGGAAGCCATACAGGTGAAGAAAGGGCACTGATGGAGATACAGGCTAGAAATGAGAAAAGAGAAACTGTAAAAAAGCAAACGACTCTAGCAGAGCAGCACAGGGCAGTGTTTTTCTGAAAAACTTTTTCTAGTTTTTCTGCAGAAGTGCATGTGGGCTGCCCATCAAGCACCCAGACTCAGAGACAGAATCAGAACCAAATTGAGTGTGTCTGCAAAGACATGGCACAATGCAACGGAACCTTCTGGAGACCTGAGCTGCTCCACGGAACCACGTGCTCCCATCCACCTTCCACCTTCAAGGAGTCTGGGAGGACAGCGCCCAGTTGTCTGCTGACACCCCAAGTTCATTTCCGGTGGAGAGTCAGAGCGGAGGCTCTGTGTAAGTGTAGGTCATTCATTTCCCCACAGGAAACAAGAACTGAACCACACAGTTTTCACACATAATTCCTTAACCACACCAAGCAGTGTCCTGAGACTCAGGGGCGATTAAAACACTGCAGTTCAAAGCGGAGACAGGGGAATTTTCATTTAAACAAGAAATGAGAAAATGTTTAACTTTGTGCTGGAAAGAAGACAAAAAGAACGTGACAGTGTTCACTATGAATGAATATGCCAGGCCCAACGTCTACCTTTGATCTCAACTGGGCTTCTGGGCTGTACTGATAAGAGCCATCTGGGTAAACAGCCAGCCCCACTCCACTTGGATTCACCCCAGATACACCGGTCCTGTGGAGTGTGTCTGGCTTGTCCTTACTGTTTCAGGAATGTCTTCACTCCAGCATCCTCCCTTCCTTCTTCCTTTCTCGCCCACAGAGCAAGCAGTGCTCATCAACCTCTAGACCAGCCCCCAGTGTTATTCTCTGGGTTGGGGTAGGGGAAGGGAAACATGAAGAAGTAGGCTTGAAACAGGAAGGCTGGACCACAGGGCACAGAGCATCAGAAACCTACAGCTTAGGCCAAGAGAAAAGAGACTTTGAACCACAGGACTGAACCCACCAGGTTTCACTCATTCATAAAATTGCTCAAGAAGGAAGTAAGCATGTTGATTCTACTAGGCCTTGTTTACGTCCCCAGTAGATGAAAATGCATTCATACCCAAGAGTTATTCAGCAATTTTGTAGTATTTCTACAAGGCTAGTTCCCAGGAGTCAGCCTGGGAAGTTAACCAGTATGAGAACATGGCTAGTCTTCCTGCCTGGAGCACTGCAGTAGAGTTGATGCTAGCAATTTAAAACCATGTTTTTGGGGACTGTCCTGGTGGTCCAGAGGCTAAGACTCTGAGCTCCCAATGCAGGGACCCTGGGTTCAATTTCTGGTCAGGGAACTAGATCCTGAATTTGTGGTTGCTGTTTAGTCCCTAAGTTGTGTCCGACTCTTGCGACCCCATGGACTGTGGCCCACCAGGATCCTCTGTCCATGGAATTCTCCAGGCAAGAATACTGGAATGGGTTGCCTTTCCAGGGCACCTTCCCGAACCAGGGATCAAACCTGAGTCTCCTGCATTGGCAGGCGGATTCTTTACCACCAGAGAAGCCTCCAGGGCATCCCAGATCCTGCCTGCTGCAACTAAAAGTTCCACATGCCACAATGAAGACTGAAGATCCCACATGCGCAACTAAGACCAGTGCAGTCAAGTAAATAAATAAAAATAGCTAAAAATATTTTTCTTCAAGAATCTTTACCTAATAAGGCCTTACTTAGAGAAATGATTCTAAGACCTCCCCTGCCAAAGTCTACATTTGTCATCGACTAAAATCTAATACTTCTAAGTTTCAAAAAGACAGCCACTAAGTAGTAACCACTGGTAAGGAAATCAGGTCTCACCATGAGCTGGGGTTGGGTTTGTTCTGAATCACAGCTTGGGCAGAGTGAACCCAATTACCTGTGGATGGCTGTTTCCCAGGGCTCCTCCCCCAACCCCATGTCCAGAGGCCAGGTGAGCACAGAAGAGCAGGTGGGGATGCTTAGACCCTGTAAGAGTGTGTGGCAGTCCGCACTGAACCTTCAGAGAGAGTGAAAGGTATTCTCCAGGTTATCAGAGATTTTTGAAATAAGTAAGTCGGCCTAAAACCCTGAACTTTTCGTCTTCTTGTTTCTGAATTTTTTTCCTGGACTCCTTTTCTTTTTTTTTCTTATGGAAGGAGAACAAGTCAGAAGGAAACATTAGATTCTAAATGTGGATGAAAATGTAAATAGAATGTGCCTCAAAAGAAATAAGTCTAGTTGGAAGGTTTTTTTTTTTTTTTTTTTAATCAAGGCCCCGTTGTACACAGAAATTTCTTAATACCTTTTATTTCCACTTAACTGCCTATCGGGGATTATAATAAGGAAATGAAGTCATTCTGGACTTGCCGAATGTACTGTGTGCTAACTGGTAAGGTATAGGAGATACAGTTAGATAAAAAGAGATGGGTCCCTGAGTTCTGTGGCCTTGAGCTTTATATTATTTTTATAAAGCAACGTAAGTGAATTGTTGCTTTATGAGCATAAGTACATGGGAGCTTACCTAAGAATGTTGTCATGGGGAAACATTTTGGAAGCACGTGAGCTAAAGGATATTAAAGGAGTTCTGGACAATTTAAACTGCATGCATCTAATAAAAATATTCATTAGCCAGGTAGCATCTATCATCAATTATTTTAATAAAAGATGTGTTAGTTTAGTCCCTCACGAAAATTCTGGTTAACAGAGTAACAGAAGAAGTTTTTTTGCGAAGTCCAAATCTGCCTTAACATAGTTTAATAATGGATTTTCATTCAGAAATTTGATAGACTTCACTGAAAAAAATCACCAAATTGCCTCATGCTATTTTTTCTTCCTTACGCTTAACTGTGCAGGTCCTGAAAATGGGAGAGAGACTGGGCAAAGAAAGAGGGAAAATGTAGGAAGACAGAGCAATCTGCGTGCACAGAAATGCACAGTTAAGTCCCCTATATACGAACCATCAAGTTGCGAACTTTCAAAAATGAGAATGTGTATTTGGTTCCAGCACGGAGCCAGCACCTCTCCATCCACATCAGGTGTGAAGGACACTGCAGCTGGCCTGCCTCCTACTGCTGACGACCCTTCAGCCCTCCCACCTCCCACCTCCCCTCCCTCCGCTGCTCAATAACTCTTCTTGTCTGTTCATTCGATGCCAGCCCCTGTGTGCCTGCTATTGTACTACTAGGTACTGTAAGATTAAAAATGTTTTATTTTTTATGTATTACTTGTGTTAAGAGTGCTATAGATCACTACAGTACTATATAGCTGGTTATGTTATTTATAGTTGGGTACCTAGGCTAACTCTGTTGGACGTTTGAACAAATTGGATTTAGCAAACACACTCTTGGAATGGAAATCGTTTGTGTGTAAGGGACTCCCTGTATGTGAAAAGGCAGGACTGCTTTGCGCTGGAATTTAAAAGTGTTTTCAAAGTAGAGTTAACCACCAAATCTCAAAATAAAGCTAAAAGGTCTTAAGACTGGCCCAAGGCAAGATGAAAGAATCACAGCAAATTTACAGAAGGTTCCAGACACTGCCTCAAGCTGATTCAGCTGCCCCTGACTCCCTATCATGTCACTCAAGTTCTCTTCTCCAGAGTCCAAGGTGCAGCCTGGCACATCACGTGACAAGAAACATTATACAGTCTGAACCAAATGACGGGCAATTTTCTGGACAATTGGGATTAATATTTTTGTTCAGTGTGTAGGAAGGAAAAACAGGACAGCTTTGTAAAGCTGAAGAAAGAGAAATGACAGGTAAGGATCATGGCCTCATTAGAGGTAAGCAACTCATAATACACTTTCCCTGGGAGAAGTCTCTGAATTTACTTGAAGTGAAGTGAAGTGAAAATCACTCAGTTGTGTCTGACTCTTTGTGATCCCATGGACTGTACAGTCCATGGAATTCTCCAGGCCAGAATACTGGAGTGGGTAGCCTTTCCCTTCTCCAGGGGATCTTCTCAACCCAGGGATCGAACCCAGGCCTCCTGCATTGCAGGTGGATTCTTTATCAGTTGAGATATCAGGAAAGCCCCCGAATTTACTTGACTCAACAATAAATATTTCAGGCTGGGAGTATAATAGGAGATAAAAGATGGACTCCTTGATCAGAAGCAAAATGTCCAAAGAAACTTGCCGAATTCTTGCTTTTGAGGAGAGGGGTAAGTATAGATTAGACATTAACTATGTATTATTGGTCATATATTTTGGGCAAACACTCTGGGTCACAGGCTATACATGCCATACAATCCAAATTAAATGAGACAAAAATGCATTTCAGGAGATGGGTCTGGAATTCAGAGGGGCCTTTCCTGCACCTACCTGGCTGGCAACTGCCTTGGAAAGAAGTGACTTCCCTTTCCATATGGTGGAGCTGGAGGCAGTGTCCTTGTTAAAATGTAAATAGCGCTAATCTGACAGTGCCAGGAAACGCCCCCCCCGCCCCCCCCAGAAAAATCCCGTTGGAGAGGATAGATAATTTGCTTCACGCAGACAGGGAACTCTTCCTTGGAATGTATTAGAAAAGATCCAGAAAACACAGGAGGTGGCAGAGATATTGCAATCTGCAAATACTCTCTTTTGAAATGGTAGAAAGATACTCCTGCCAGCATCTCACTTAGTAAATATATCAGTCTCAGCAAAAAATGTATGGTAGAAACCAATACAATATTGTAAAGCAATTATCCTTCAATTAAAAATAAATTTAAAATTGTGTACTAATAAAATTTTTTCATGACATTAATTTGATAGTTGAATTAAGAGACCAAGATTAATTCATAATCAAGTTATTAGTCTAAAACTATACACTAAAAAGTGATCTGATGTAATTAAGACCACATTCTATTTACCTAAAACTAACTTGATGATCTTGCAAAACTGAAGAAATTTGGCAAGACAATGTATTGTGCCATAATTGGGCTGTGTTATGAGCACAAGTCATAGAACTCAGATTTTCTTTCAGTTCATTTATTAGATTAAGAAAACATCTTTCTTGGATATCATAGTTTGATTTCCAAGGATTCAAATTCTGCTATTTATAGAACACAGTTTTAGCGGATAAAATGGAAGTAGTGATAAATCAAAGTTTTTGAGAAATCACAGTTATTTAATTTTCACTAACAGTTGTAAAACTTAGTGAAGAGAAGGAAAAAAAGAAAACACCCAAAATATGTGCTATAAATTCCTCTCTCCCACCTTCTCTCTCTGCAGATCATTGGTTGTCAAGATAATGCCAAGATAAAGATTTTTTTCAAAATATATTCCTACCTGTTAGGTAGGAGCAGTTCTCATTGAGTGTAGGAGGAAGGGAGAGAGAAAAATAAAATCTGATGTCATCTCCTGGAAGGTTTGGAATCAAGTCTCAATTCTCTACCTTAGAGATGCCAAATAATTATGCTTTGCCCAAAGTAATACCAATCCAGGAGTCTCGATTTTCAGGGAAGTTGGCAACAGTATAAGTCATCAGGTCTAACCCTGTCCTCAAAAATTAACCTGACCTCTTTTGCAGTATTCCTTCTTTTCCTTGCAGATGAAATAAATTTTATCTTGGAAACTTGTAGCTTTTTTTCACATTGTAAATAAGATAGTTAGAAAATAATATATTTTGAAACACAAACAAAAATGGAGCATAAGTTATTTCTTATTGAACCTATGTAATAATTTTGTCATTGTGATTAATCTTCTCATAGACTTGTAAACTGACACTTCAGGAAAATTATATTTGAAGGATTCTTACTGGGAGTAAATTGGAAAAACAAAGACTACTTGATTCTAAGCATCTGGTGATTTGAAATGACTTACATATACACACAATTTCCCTTTAAGCATGGAGTTTAAAGTCAGACTATATTTGTGATCACTCAGCATTGATAAAAACCAATGAATTTTGAGGGACTTGTCTAGTGATCCAGTGGTTACGGATCTGCCTTGTAATACAGGGGATGCTGGTTCAATCCCTGGCCAGGGAACTAAGATCCCACATGCCTGGAGGAGCTGAGTCCTCACACTGCAACTACGGAGTTCACATCACAACTGCAGACTTCATGCAACACAAAGAAAGATCCTGCATGATGTGATGAAGCTCTTGTGTGCCGCAACTAAGACCCAACACAGCTAAATTTTTTTAAAAAATCAATGAATTTTGAGTTACGCTTCTTAACCCTGGTGGAATGGATCTGTACTCAGAAATTCTCCATTATAATCCTGTACAAGCAACACCTCTCTTGACATTCACACAGTCTGACTCCTTTTCTACTATATTCTCCTATCAAGGTGAAGCACAGGTTAAAAGAAAACAAAACAAAACAAGCCAACATCCTTTATATCTGCTATGGCAGGTGGCAGGAGACCTGTGACTTCAGAAATCTCACAGCATCTAACACCCTATGGAGGGGCTTGCTAAAGCCTAATAGAAGACACAGGACAAGACCTGGGGTATCACTTTATCTCTCACTTACGCTCTCCACGCCACGTCTTCGATCAGACATGCGGTGGGAACCAGAAATAATCCCAGCCAGAAGTGCGCAGAGCTCAGAACCATGGTTGCCTGCAAAAACCAGAAGTGACACGTGCATTAACGCTGCTGAGAGAGAGAAACGTAATTTAATCAGTATAAAACGCCCCTTAAGCAAAAGAAGGTTATTGAGTTCAATGAAAGCTGAAATACACACTCAGGAAGAATGTCAAGGGGACCAACCAGTGGCGAGAGCCCCTCGCCATGATCTCCATCAGCTCTTGCCTCCACCCTGATAAGTTGACGAGTTTTGTCTCCTCTTTTATAAAGCACTTCAAACCCCTTCATGGCAACAGGAGTGGGAGTGGGAAAGGAAGCAAGATTAGCTCAAGTCTCAGAACTGAACCTGAGACGCGATCTCCCGATGCTGCCCACCCAGAGTTACACTGCCTCTTTAAGTGTTACATGCTGTGTATTTGTCCGTATACATTGATGCACATGATGGCTTTTGTGTGTTCTGTTTTGGAATCTCCTCAGCTTAAAAAAAAAAAAAATTCACGGGCCTCTAACAGTGCATCACTCCAGGCCTTGATCCACTGAGACTATGCAGACCACCAACCACTGGACCCACCGTGAGATCACATGTCAGGAAAAATGCATGCAGAGGTCTCTCAGAGGGAGTGCACTGCAGTTTTCATAGCTCTTTGGCTATCTCTAGTTCCCATTTCTCATACAGAAAGCATTAACACAGAAGGAAAATTTAACTCACCCACCCAGCCACAGCAGCCCTAGCAAACCACAGGGAGACGCTGAATTATCCAGGTTCTTTCTGCAGGTCCCGCCTTTCTCCTCCAAACCTATCCCAGGTTGATGGAGCAGCAGAAGGCGGGCTTGTTAAAGCTACATTTGTGGGGCTACTACATCCTGGATCATTACCGGCTGGTATATTTATCAAAGAATACAATCACTTAAAAATAAAGTCTTATAGAAATGACAATTATCTGATAAACTGAAGGTGTTAGCTAATGCTGTGATGGTAATCATTTTTCAAGACGTACGTGGATCAAATTGACATGCTGTATGTGCCCCTTGAACATACGATGTTAGATGTCAACTGTGTCTCAATAAAGCTGGGATATGCTTTTTGAGAAAAGTAAAAATAATATTTGATAACAATCATGTATGTGCTATTTAAAGTGGGTTATGAAACATCAGTAAGAACTCTCATGGCTGAGGGAAAGGAGGAAAATAATCTTTGAACCCAGCTGACAAAGGTTATGTGGGGATTTGGAAGTATGGTTTTGTCGTTGGTTTTTAAAACTTGGAGCTGTTAAAACATATCGTGGAAATAACTGATTTTGAGGGTGTGTCTCCAGAAAGATTTTCTAGTGTCTTGATTTTCACATATTGACTAAGTTCGAGGTACTGAAATCTCTGCCAAGGCCATAGCTATTGGTATTGAAATTGAGATTTAGTTAGATTGTTCTTATTCTCTTAGCATTAAAAAAAAAACCAAGGTTTATTAAACTGGACTAGGTGACAAACAGCATTACTTACTCCCTTCTCCCCACCCACATACACTACTGAGTGAGGCATCCTTTTGATGTGCTAACAGCCCTACTAGGAGGAAGGCACCCTCAGTTAACCCATCTTTAGCTAGTGAGGACTCTTGGGTTGGGTGCCAAATGCACGGGCTTCCCTGGCAGCTCAGTGGTGAAGAATCCACCCACCAATGCAGGAGACTCCAGTTTGATCCCTGGGCCAGGAAGAGCCCTTGGGGAAGAAAATGGCAACCCACTCCAGTATTCTTGTCTGGAAAATCCTATGGACAGAGGAGCCTGGCAGGCTACAGTCCATGGGGTCACAAAGAGTTGGACATGACTGAGAACACATCCCAGGTGCAGAGGAACCTCTTGCAGTAAATCAGAGGGAAGTGAGGCTTGCCACAGCTGGTGAGAGCCCAGAGAGGGTAGAGATGGTCTGGATGTAACACAGCACAGCACCATATCTGGACAGACCAGGGGTGCTGTGAAACAAGTGGCCAGGGATTACAGCACGCAGAAACTTCTGCAGGCTCCTCATCACACACACACACAGTGTCCATGGTGCGCAGGACCAGCCACCTACGGACGTGGTGACAGACGAGAGAAGGTTCTAGAAACGAGGCTGGAGGAGCCTGAGTTGGGCAAGGTCGGTCTGTGTTTCCTGTTGTGGGGTGGATTCTGGACGCCGTGATTGCCATGGAGGAGGCAACCACGGCAGTTGCTCCCCTGCCTGAACGAGGAGACCAAGATTGCCTGGTGCATCACTGGGTGGCCAGGACTTCCCATAAAGCGTTCTTCCCAGTCCCTTTTCTACAGAAGAAAATCAATACTGCAGCCTCCCCAGGGACCCAACTCCCTCCCTGTGTGTGAGGGGCAAGGGGCTTCCTTTGGGAGGGACCTGGTGAGGGACCACCTCCCCATGAATGAGAAGACAGACAAGAGGAACCAGGTAATTAATACGATGTTTGCGCTGAGACACACATCCCAACTGGGACATCCTTCATCCCACAGGAAAGGCCTCAGCAATCACTCCTTGGGGGCAATTCGAGTATCTTTAAAACTCCAAGTGGGACCTGAAAGACATGTATATTCTAAATTAGAATAAAAACCACCTGATAAAAAGGTCATATTTTCCTGGATCTTCAATCTCGCCCAAAGATTTGAAAAGTGGATCATTTCATATTGGTGAAACCAGAGTGTTCAAATCCACATGAACTTGGAGACGCAGTGAATGCTACAGGGTACATCCCTGGACCTCCAGGGTATGTGTGTCTCCCTCGTCCACTGTCAGAGGTGGTTCATTAATTAAGGAGAGTGGACTTAACAGTCAAGAGTACATATCTGGTGCGGAGACTACACATTAGATGACCAGTCCCTGAGGTGGGAGCTTAGAGGGGCAGGAGCGAGCGTTGTTGGGGGGACACAGAGGGGCTGTGGGTCACCAGGCTTCAATCACACTACAGTTTCGCTGATTCAGGTTTCAGGTGGATCCTACCTGGATCAAGGTTTCCATATTTCCAACCCACTGGATCTCTTGGGGGTGCTTCTCAATCTAGATCCCAGAATGGACACAGAAGGGACAAGAAGGATTCCCCTTGGGGACAGGACCACTGTCTTCTTCTCCTCCATGAGTCCCCGAGAGCATTTGCTGGGGGTGGTGGGGCAGCCTCGGGCTACCAACTCTTGCTGTTCTGAGGGATTTCTCGGCAGTTGAGCAGGTGGACGGAGCAAGGTCTTCGGGTTCACACAGAGACGGGAGGGAGCTGTGCCTCTAAGCTTTAGACAGTGACACCTGCATGGGGCCACTGCCCTCTGCCTGCCTCAGTTTCCCCTGAGTGGCCAGGACCAGGACAATGGAACCTCTTCCCTTCAAGGGGCTGTGGTACCCAGCTCACTGTCAGCTGCACTCACAGATGATCCATGCCACCGAAGCCCCGAGCAAATATATTATTTTTATTTATATTATATTTATATTATTTATTTATTTATTATTATTTATTTATATATATTATTTATATTATATTTATATTATTATTTATTTATATTATTATTATTCAAAAATAAGCCCGTGCTCCTCCCTTCCTTGAAGTCTTCCTAGCTCTCCCAACCCCCCAACATCTGATCTGGAAACAGCTCTGCCTGTAAGATGACTTAGAGCTGCCAGTGAGCTCAGGGCTGGCGCGGGGCACCGTGTCTGAGCCCCCGCCCGCCCTCTGGCTGCGCTCCAGCCCTCTGCTGCCTTCCTGGAGCAGAGCAGCCCGGGACCCTCGATGAGACATTTTCTCCACTGTTTTCTTTACCTCTGACAACTGCAACTGAAACTGAACAGCAGCCTGCAGCCCTCCAGGGAGCCCTTCCACAGTTTTTTCCTCTCTCTCTCACTCTTGCTGTTACTTTTTACAGCTCCTCCAACCAAAGTTCAGATTGCTATTTTTTTTTAAGAGAAAAAAAAGAGTCTTGGGAAGAAAAGATCTGACTTCATAAAGAGTTTATGATAACCAAACGAGAATTCCAAATGACCCATCCCCAGGACCAGATTGAGAAATGAAAACTATGCTTTCTACTTTTAAAGTAAATTTATTTCTTGAAGCTAGAAACTTCACAGCAACAACTATTCTGCCTTCCCTTCTCCAAGGTTTTGGAGCTCTCGGTACGTACCAACCTCGAGGTCCCTTTGTAGAGACTCGGGGGAGGAGGAGGGCCATCCATGCCTCCAGGGCCTCATCTCCACCCACTCACAACGTGTGTTGCGGGCACCTTCTCATCTCCATGGACACACTGCTGGATGTACACAAGGATCTGCCAACACACCCTGCACCAGCTCCAAATTCCCACAGGGGCTTCCCAAATAATAGACGTGTATTAGCAGCTGAAATTAGTGATGGACAGGGAAGCCTGGTGTGCTGCAGTCCATGGGGTCGCAAAGAATCAGACACAACTAAGCATCTAAAACTGAACTGACTGAGTAACTGAAAATCAACCCTCCCACCTGCCCACTCCTCCCCTAGCCTTTCCTACTTTCATTAAAGTGACACCACCTGCCTCAGGCTTGTGTAAGAGATGGGTTTGGTTTCTGCTTCTCTTCTATTAAACCTCTCTTCCTGGGCACACCCACATATATTGTTTCTAAGCCCCACAAAAACCCCCTGCAAGAGATATACTAATTGCTCCCATTTTACAGATGAGGCAACTAAGACTCAAGGACAAGTGGCCAATTCAAGTTCACCTGTAAGGGGCTAAGTCAGGATCTGAACCCAGGTCTCTCTGACTCCAGTGCCAGGGCCTCTCCTGTGGTCTGAGATCCATATTCTCAACAGACAGTGGCTTTAATGGCTCCTCATAATTTTCTAGTATTTTCTTTACCATTTTGCTAGCATTTCAATAACTTTTATTTTAATAAACTGCAAGCCTTTATATGTATAATCCAGCGGCAAGTTTTGGCTCAGAAGTCCTACTCTATTGCAACTTTTCTGACCTTGTCTTTTTCCATTCTGCTTAAAATGCAACATTTTTCAATGATGGATTTAATAACTGGGCTATTTCATGGGAATGTCATTGTTCCAGAGAGTGATGCAATGTGCTGACCCAGCGAGCAGGCGTGCATTGTCTAAATTAACAGACAACAAAGTGCCATGTCCATAAAAACTAGAGTCTGGTACTGGAACAGCTGTGGGTCTGAGTGGGTCTCATGGTCCTTACTGTTTCTCAGTAGGACAAGTCTTATTAAGGTTGGTACCTATGAAGCAAAACCAACATCTTAGTCTTCACAGCATCTTGGCTGGCATCAACAGGTTAGGAAACAATCATTTCTATAAAAAGGTCTTTGATGACCAAGGTTCATATAGTCAAATCTATGGTTTTTTCCAGTAGTCATGTATGGATGTCAGAGCTGAACCATAAAGAAGGCCAAGTGTCGAAGAATTTATGCTTTCAAACTGTGGTGCTGGAGAAGACTCTTGAGAGTCCCTTCAACAGCAAGGAGATCAAACCAGTCAATCCTAAAGGAAATCAACCCTGAACATTCATGGGACGGACTGATGGTGAAGTTGAAGCCCTAATACTTTGGCCACCTGATGCAATGAGCTGACTCACTGGAAAAGACCCTGATGCTGGGAAAGATTGAAGGCAGGAGAAGAAGGGGTTGACAGAGGATGAGATGATCGGAGGGCATCACTGACTCAATGGACATGAGTTTCAGCAAGCTCTGGGAGATAGTGAAGAACAGGGAAGCCTGGCGTGCTGCAGTCCATAGGGTCACAAAGAGTCAGACATGACTTAGCAACGGAACAACAATTTAAAAGTGGAAAAGAGGCTACCAGTGGATGACCCAATTGTTCTCTAGAGATTCCAGCTTCTAGACACTTAGCCTTACCTATACTGAAGGTCTCAGGATTCTTGAGACTCTGCAGAGGGACAAAACCTCCCATGCAGTAGACCATGGACCATCTCAGACAGGCTCTATATTCAAGCCACTCACCCGTAGGCAAAGGCTCACGGTCCTCTAAGCCTGGCTAACAGAGTACCCCCACCCACTGCTCAGACCCTACCCCTCAGACGCAACCCCAGTGACTGGGGGCCTGGATGTGCAGAATCCCAGTGACAGCACTAGAGACCCAGAGGTTAGGAGTCCTGCAAATCCGTGGGGGAGGAGCTCGTTCAGATGCAAACATCCGGTTCCACCTGCTTCGAGCCTCAGACACAGATCACTTCTGGTTGGATCAGAGACCTCCGGGTGAAAGGCAAAACTTAACACTTATGGGAGAAAAGGTGGGAGAGTCCCTGATTAGCTTTTAGAAAAGTTTATATGAAACAGTAAAAAATATGCAGGAAAACGAATGATTGTGCATTAAAATGGAAGACTTGCACTAAAACACAACATAACAGAGTTTAAAGAAAAGCCACAGACTAAGAGATTTCCAATGGGCATTCCAATCCTGGTCATACATATGCTCTGGTTATACGTATGCTCTGGTTATACATATATATGTTCACAACCAGATACAGAAATCTGTGCAGGAATGTTCACTACAGCATTTTTGGTGATTGAACTTCACCAAAAGTCAAAACCTTAAATGTTTGTCAATAGGAGGAGAAATGCATTCTGGCATATTTATATGGGGAGATTCCCTGATAACTCAGCAGGTAAAGAATCTGCCTGCCAATGCAGAAGACAGGGGTTTGATCCCTAGGTCGGGAAGATCCCCTGGAGAAAGAAATGGCAACCCACTCCAGTACTCTTGTCTGGGAAATGCTATGGACAGAAGAGCCTGGTGGGCCATGGTCCATGGGGTTGCGAAGAGTCAGACATGACTGAGCGACTTCACTTTCACTTTTCACTTTCCTGCATTGGAGAAGGAAATGGCAGCCCACTCCAGTGTTCTTGCCTGGAGAATCCCAGGGAAAGAGGAGCCTGGTGGGCTGCCATCTATGGGGTCGCACAGAGTCGGACACGACTGAAGTGACTTAGCAGCAGCGGCAGCAGAGCGCATACACACATATTTATATAACTGAAAACAGGACTAAAATGAGTCAGCTACATATGCATCACTATAGATAATCCTCAAAAACCAGTCTTGGAAAAAAACCAAAGCAATCCAGTTTTGAGGGGAAGAGTATATCTCATACAGTCTATATAAAGTTCCAAAACCCTGCAAAAATCAACATTGCCCATTATTTATATTTTCTACATACATACTACATGCATGAGAATAGTAAACATGAAAGCAATGAGAATACTTCTAGCTCAAGAGGAATGAGACAGGGAGTTCCATGAGGAGGACTCAACAGCATGGCTAACACTTTCTTTTCGAAAAGATACGAAGCAGGTGGCATGTCAACATTCAATATTCAATATTCAACTAAGCTGGGGGTTTAACTCCATATCCTTTGTCTCTCCATGTGAAATCTCTCACCAGGTTGAAAAATTCCACAGAAAGAGGGTCTCTGAAACAGCCAGGGGGACAAAGGTGAGCCTTGACTGGTCAGAGGGCAACAGAGGCGGTGGGCAGGAAGAAGAAGGAGCCTGTAAGGAAGGGGAGGTGGAAGCACAGGTTCTGAGGCTGAATGAGGCGGACTTGCAGAAAGTTCCGGTTTTCCAGAGAACTTGGAGCTCCCAGTAATGACCACCACGTGGAGATGGATGAGGAAGGCCATGACCACAAGGAAAGAGCCTGCTGTGTGCTCAGTCCTTTTCATAGTCAGCTTCCCCCATCCTCCCGCATCCAGGTAAGACAGGCGCTATGGCAACTCCCAACTCACAGATGAGGTCCTCTGCATTCTATTACAAGCTAATCACTAAAGGGACGTTGCCTATAAGCCATACATAATGGCCCAGCTCTGGGAACTCTGCCTCGCGGGTGATGAGCATTAAGTTAAAATACCTTTGTTTAGGTCACAGGAAATATCCTGACCAGACCCACCTGTGAATGACTGTGGGCAAGAAGAAATTAATACATCCACTCTGGAGTCTAGCTGGAACCAGGAAATGTCTGACATTACTCCCTTCCCTTTTAGGATAAAAGAGGCCTGAACTCTAACTCTGGGAAGACAGTTCTCCAGGACATGAGTCTACTATCTTCTCGGTCTGCTGGCTTTCGAAATAAAGTCGCTGTTTCTTGTCCCAACAACTCCTCTCTGGATTTACAGGTCTGTTGTGAGGTGAGCAGTGTGCACTTGGACTTGATTACAAACCCAGCCGTCTGACCCCAGGGCTATGCCTTCTCACAGGAGAGGTGGGCTAGCTCTATTTATTCAGAGGCTCGTTTGTACCCAGTGATGGGTGAATCTGTGGAAATATATGAGATCATGAGGAAAGGGAATACTGGGTGGGGAAAGGCTTGAGATTATCATCTGAGTGATTCCTACACTAGCAGGTGGGGAGCGGAAGGAGGAATCAAGACTCAGAGAAGCCTCAGGGGAGGGAGTCCAGTATGGGGCTGGGTTCTGAGGTGAGGAGATTTTAGGGATGCTGAGGGGGAGGATGATGGGGGGTCAGGGTACAGTGATAGCATGAGGAGATGGTGGGAAGGGAGGAGAGCCGGATGGAGCTTGTCCAGTAAGATGAGATTGCAGCGGGGGGATGGGATAGGAGAGAGAAAGAACCTTGGGAGGTACAATGAAAGTGAAGTGAAAGTTGCTCAGTCGTGCCCAACTCTTTGCGACCCCATGGACTATACAGTCCATGGAATTCTCCAGGCCTGAATACTGGAGTGGGTAGCTGTGCCCTCCTCCAGAGGATCTTCTCAACCCAGGGATCGAACCCAGGTCTCCCACATGGCAGGAGGATTCTTTACCAGCTGAGTCACCAGGGAAGCTCAAGAATACTGGAGTGGGAAGCCTATCCCTTCTCCGAGGGATCTTCCTGACCCAGGAATTGGACTGGGGTCTCCTGCATCATAGGTAGATTCTTTACCAACTGAGCTATCAGGGAAGCCCTGAGAGGTAAAATAATCAAGAGGACAGTGTGCGAGAGTGGTCCCAGCAGAGTGCAGAGAGGGGATGGGGTGGAAGGTGTGACTCTGGAAGTTCAAGGGCCAGTGTCAACTCAGAGGCGCTAAGGGCTACTTTCCAAGACCCCAGACACACACACGGCACTTCACAATTATCAAGAAACAACCCTCCAGCTCCTCCGATAAATAATGACACTGAACGAAAGCTTATCCCCTCCCAAGTCTTTCCTCGGGCTCCCAGGCTCCCGATGACTTGGGAAAAGGAGCAGGAGACCCATCACACATCCTGTTTCACCTCTGTCCTGTTACAACCATAATTCAGATGAAACACACACACACGTCTATCCGA
The DNA here is from genome assembly GCF_963930625.1 of Muntiacus reevesi. Taxonomy (NCBI): domain Eukaryota; kingdom Metazoa; phylum Chordata; class Mammalia; order Artiodactyla; family Cervidae; genus Muntiacus; species Muntiacus reevesi. The sequence continues at coordinate 31,489,176 of NC_089259.1, forward strand.
GAAAGTTAGCATCACATCCCGGAATATGAAATACTACACATATGCCATGGGGCTAATTTACAGTTACTGCGGGATCCACAACTGTGTAATTTCCTGGCTTTGGTCTGCATGGTTTTTCAGACTCAACGTTTTATTAAGTTTTCCTTTAACCCAGCTATCTGTTTTTGGCTAGTATTCCCCATCGTACTCACATGCATATTTCTAAGCTGAAAATCATGTTTTAAGGGTCTGTCTATTTCCTCTCATCTCTCTCAGTCCATCTGTATTTTTATGTCTCACCTCCTGGGTCTTCACCTTTTTTGGCTCTGTAAATTTAATTAATGTAGTTTTGACTTTCTTTACCAGGTCACTGTTGAAAATTTACATAAAGCAGATGCAATTTTTGCATTGCACTCTAATAGAAATATATCAGCCATGTTTCCCTTTCCCATATATTTCATTTTATCTCAATATAGCTTCCCAAGTTTAAAAATTCATAGATGCAATAGTACATGAATGCTTTTGACTGATTCTTCTTTAACCTAGTTATCTATAGATAGCCTACTATATTTCAGCATCTTCTCATGTTAGAACTGGGTTGTCATGTATATAACATATGATAGATAGCATTTACTCTTCATAAAATCATCTAGACTTTTTTTTCTTCTTTAAGAGTTCAATACAAATATTTTATATATATACATATATATATTCTTTTTCATATTCTTTCCCATTATGCTTTATCCCAGGATATTGACTATAGCACCCTGTGCCGTACAGTAGGACCTTGCTGTCTAACCATCCTATAGACAGTAGTTTGCATCTGTTAATCCGACACTCCCAGTCCATTCCTCCCCTACCTCCTTGGCAACCACAGGTTTGTTCTCTTCGTCTGTGGGTCTGTTTCTAGATAAGGTCACTTGTATTGTATTTTAGATGCCACATACAAGTGACATCATGTGGTATTTTAGACCTTCTTTTTTTTTGGTCTTTGTTCCCTTAATATTGTTGAAGGCACTGTGGGACTTCTTTTCTTTTACAGAAATGTCTTATATTAATTTTGGAGAAATGAAGATGATTTCAGAGGAGAAACAAAACTCAATAATTATCCCTCTTTCTCATTTTAAAAAACAAAACAAAACAAAAACAGTTAGGCTACTTTGAGGCATTGTTAAAAAAAAGTTCCTAGCTGATTGTGTGAATGAATTCTATTAATGCATTTGAGATTTTGAATAATACAATGTTTATTCCAAGGATCCATTTTGCTTTTTTTCAAACTTTTACTTGTTTATTCATTATGGAAATTCATGCCAATGATATACAATTTTATGTCTCCTTTATCTGTTTTTCTCTTTAAAAACATTTGTTAGCAACCTATCACCATTTCTTTGTTCTCCATATTAACTACTTGCTTTCTCCCTAGTACAAATGTTTATATGTTTACCTCCAGAAAACACAACATATATACTACAGTCTCAGAAAAAAAACAAAAAAACAAAAAATTTATATTAACTCTAAGGCAGTAATAGTTGAACATACATCTTTGCCTGTAATTCTTTCTACTGAAATCCTTGAAAGTGAAAACCACTCAATTGTGTCTGACCATTTGTGAACCTGTGGACTATACAGTCCAGGGAATTCTCCAGGCCAGAATACTGGAGTGGGTAGCTTTTTCCTTCTCCAGGAAATCTTCCCAATCCAGGGATCGAACCCAGGTCTCCCGCATTGCGGGCAGATTCTTTATCAGCTTGGCTACAAGGGAAGCCCAAGAATACTGGAGTGGGTAGCCTATCCCTTCTCCAGGGGATCTTCCCGATTCAGGAATCAAACTGGACTCTCCTGCATTGCAGGCATATTCTTTACCAACTGAGCTATCAGGGAAGCCCTCTGAAATCCTTAACAGGCTATAAATAAGTTGGCAACAGACCTAATGGAAGAGAAAAATCTGGGAAGAAAAAAAAAAAGTATTCTGAGTTCTATTCCACTTAGAGTCCCTATTTAAATACTTTTATTTCTAAATTTTTCTTCAATGAGTCTTACTTGCTGAGGTGATTTGAATCATGTCATTGCTTTCTTTGTGGCTCTTTAAATGACTTTATTTTTTAAACCAACAACAGTTACTGACATGCACTGACCAATGCAATTGAATTGTATGAGAAATCAGACTGAAGTCCATTACCCGCACAGAGGGTGACCCAGAAGTGCTTAATGTAGTTGTCTTCCGGTTAGCTTTCCATAGAGCAGCGCTAAGAAACAGCCGAGGCTCACTGATGGTCACTGTGCAGATACTGACACTGTCACCTAGAGCACCGTATGCTCTGGACCTCTAACTCACAGCATCCTGGAAAGCAGGCCAAGGATGAGACAACAGGACGTGTACCACTGGTGGGGCAGCTGGACAGACGAATGTTAGGATGGCCAGAAATGGGCAGGAAGAAACAACTCTGTGTAACCCTGGGGTAAATCGACCCCAGCCTTAGAGGAGACTCCTGGAAGCCAGGCCAGGAGTGGGCCACCAAGCTTCCAGGACTACCAACCGTCTCCCAGTGATTCACGTGGAATCAACCAGAGGATACCGCTCTGATGAGTCAGGACCTCACTGACTAATTCACAGTTTAGAATTTGAACAAGTATCTGTGGGATTAGGGTTTCTTCACTTCTCTGTTCAGCTGGACTTGTAGATGATGATGGACGACTTTTCCTTCAATCCAAGGACACCGGGAGAATGTTTGTTTTGCACCCTGATCTGCAGGCCCATTGAGGCTTATTTCCTAGAACTTCTCACCGCAGGTTCCACGGGGCCTGTCCAGTCCCCACAATAAATTACTTCCGCAAATGCTTGGGCCCACGGCCTCCCCAAGTCCTCCCCTGTAATCCCCAACATCTGTTCTGTGTCCAGTGCTGACCAGCGTGGGAACTGGCAAGTCCCGGCCGTCAGCATCGCACAGAGGAGCCGCCAGGCCTGCATGGCCTCTGCTCCGCGATTCCAGCTGAACACGCCAGACGTGGCGAGGCTCTGAGTTAAACCACTTGTGGCCCAGAGGAAACACCTGTTTAGAACTCATCCAAAATAAATGCGTGGTGAGCATTCTGGGTACACAGCAGCAGTGGAGATTACAGAGCTCGGGGTTCTAGGGTGTGTCAGATACCCCAACTCCTAGGTTGATGTGAACGTGTGCTTTTACCACCTTTTAATTGAGGATGCTTCATCTGCGGTTGTGTGCTTGAATTCTTGGTCTCTCAGCCATGTCCTACCCTTTGCAACCTCATAGACTGTAGCCCATCAGGCTCCTCTGTCCATGGGATTCTCTAGGCAAGAATATTGGAGTGGGTTGCCATTTCTTCTTCCAGGGGATCTTCCCGAGTCTCCTGTCTCTTATATTGACAGGCGGATTCTTTACCTGCTGAACCATTTGGAAAGCCCACCCATCTGAGGTTGGTTTGGGTCTTATTCCTTTTTGGGTGACACACAAAATTTCATGAAATTCATAGCTTCAATCTCAACCCAATGTCTCATATTACCCTATTTTGCACTCAGGCTAATACCTACCATAAAAAAATAGAATGCGTTGTTTTGTAACAGGGTGCCTGATTTATTTGGAGAGAATGTGACCCAAAGTAAACATGAGTCTCTGTGTTGGTGTTTTGCCTTTAACAGAGAAGCAGGGCTCCACCCCATCTGGTCAGCGGTCCAGCTGGTGAGGGTGACCCAACTCTACTTTAAGTCTCACCATCAGAAGAGATGGTGTATTTTATTTATTTGTGGTATTGCTTTGTTCCAAATGCAGCCAAGGGGAAGTGGGTAAACATGAAACAAAAAGTAAGGCACACAATTGAACATGAAAAGAGATACCTCTGCCAGGTGGGCAGCCTGCCTAATTCCCCAAAAGTTACTATGGTGAGTTGAATGATGAAGTGACAATCTCCTTGAGCTCAAGTGCACACATGTGTAAAATGGGGCTATCTTATCCTTGGAGGGTGAATTTGGGCATCAAGTACCATAAAGAAAGCTGAACACCAAAGAATTGATGCTTTCAAACTGTGGTGTTGGAGAAGACTCTGGAGAGTCCCTTTGACAGCAAAGAGATCAAACCAGTCAATCCTAAAGGAAATCAACCCTGAATATTCATGGGAAGGACTGATGCTGAAGCTGAAGCTCCAATACTTTGGTCACCTGATTGCAAATAGGTGACTCACTAGAAAAGACCCTGATTCTGGGAAAGATTGAGGGCAGGAGGAGAAGAGGATGACAGAGGATGAGATGGTTGGATGGCATCACTGATTCAATGGATATGAGTTTGAGAAAACTCTAGGAGATAGTGAAGGACAGGGAAGCCTGGTGTGCTGCAGTTCATGGGTCACAAAGAGTCAAACATGACTTAATGACAGAACAACAACAACCGTATATAAATTGCCTAATAGGGTACTTGGCACTGGGCTTTTTAGCATGGTGCAAAACTTGGCAAAATCTAACTCTCTACAAGGGCAGCTGAGGCCACTTCTGGTCTTTCATTCAAGACCCAGTTCTTGGCCTTGCATGCCTAGCTATGCATTCTGGCCACATGGACTGTCTATATTTCTCCAAATCCTCAAGGTTCTTTTTTTGAGGGGGGGCGGGCTCTGCCCACCTTGTTTTATGCTTGACTGACAGTGCCCACCTCTGCCATGGTTCTAACAGTGAGAATTCCTCTTCCTTCTTCAGGATTCAGTTCAAGGATCACCCCCTGGGTGTCTCCAGGCAGAATGATCCACTTCCTCCCTTGTGTTCGTCTATACCAGTGACAGTTCTATTGCTGCCACTTCTTGCGTGACTACTGTGTGTGGCTACATGGTCACTTGTTTTCGCCTGGATTAACACACGCAGATGGCCCTGCAACAATAGCATTCACCTCTGTTTCACAGATGGGGAAAGTCTGGTCCAGAGAGGTCATGTGTCCTCCCTCTGGAGCCGGAGGTAAGAACCACCCCCTGGTCTAGGTGGGCAGACCTCGGGGTGTACCCGCTTTCCACAGTGCCTTGTGATTCTGCTCTGTGCTTCGGGATGCTCATGTGTTGCTTGATCTTCTTCCTTAGACAGAAAGCCTCCTGAGGGTGGAGATGGGTCCTCAGTGACTGATGTCATAGGTGACCCCTTATTAACAGGTTCACTGGCACAGGCTAGTCATATACATTATAGAATCTACACTGTCGTCTTGGTTGGGGTACAAATATCTGGTAAGACAGCTAAGGCTGGGCCCACAAGTACCACCAGTTCGTAAATCTTCAGCAGCTAATACTCAGTATTTTCATCCAGGCTCTTAAGGATTCTTCAGTTGGCATCAGGCAAACCTCTCCCCTGGCCTGGCTTTCCAGCAGTCAGATCAGGTTAGGTTCCTCAACACATGGGTCCATTTTGAGCCGATGACTGAGTGATCCTCTCTGAGGGGCGGGCAGTGTGCTCACTCCCAGGTCGGCATGCCCCAGCCCTGGGAGACACGGTGCTGGCCTGTAAGACTGTGATTTTGGTGATAATTCCTCAGTGAAGGAACACAGCAAACCCTAGGATGTTGACGGTTTCCACCACCCCGATCCGCCTTTGGCAGATGATGCAGCAAAGTGTAAAGAACGGTGACTCGTCTACGGCCACACAGACAAGAAGCAGTCCAGCTGGGAGACCTCGTGCTCTGAATCCTGGGCTGTGCTGCTTCTCAGGCAAACCCAGGTTTTACTAAAGCCTCTAGAGACCAGCAGGGAAAAGCAGGCAAGGAATCCGAGATCATGACCGCCAAACCAGGCAGAGAAGCTGGGCCGGCCCTGCCTTGTAATCCGGCCTCAGCGGAAGGAAAGCTGAGTAAACAGAAGTTGGAGGAAAAGTTCGCACATGGCTCACAATAATGCACTGGGAATGGGAAACCTCACCGGGAAGATGAAAAGTGAAATTTGCGGGCATTCAATATGGTTCCTTTCAGCTCTAAAGCCCACGACTGACTTCCCCAGCAGGCCTGGAGCAATCCAAACACCCAGGACAAATCCTATAAGCGTGCCTAATGGAATAATCCACACTCTGTTTGCTTGGGGTTTTGAAGCATCAAAACAGTTCCTTTCTGCGCTTACTTTGGCTCCCCTGCAGTTTTAATTAAGCCTCCCGCAGCTCACGAGCATATGAAAATTAGGCAGAAAGAAAACCCGGGGCCTCTGATGCCAGGGACCACAAGGTGCAGGCCTTCTGGTTTGCTCTTTGCTTGAGCGGCCTCAACGAATGCTCAGAGTCCACCCAAAGGGAGAAATTTCCATCTTACTTTCTTTTGTGGGGAGAGAGCTGTGATGACTCAAGTGATGAAAAGGTTTCTTGTGGGAAGCTGCAACAAAACAGGCACCATGGAATCCCCAGGCTGGGCTGTCATTTCTCCTTTGACCTGGCCGGGGAGATGGGATGACTGTGGGCCTCTTCCCTCTCTGCGCCTCTCAGGAGGTCACAGCATCCACCCACCAGCTGTGATGATACCATACTCTGGTCCTACCCCTGGTCTGCTGTCACGGAAGCTAGACATGTCAGGTCTGCACCCTGTGGGTGAGTTTATTATAAAACAAGGAGCTCACCTATAAGTATATCCAATGCATCTAGCAAGGGAGACCAACAAGGCACAATTTCCTCCAGAATCTCACATTCTAGTGCAGAAGAGGAAGAAAGTCAGTGTTTCTGGACCGCATAGAGTAAGAGCCGAAATGAAGACTGATTTTGACTTTTTCTCCCCCAACATTTCTGGAAGAAGGCATTTGTTCCGCCATGATCCAGAGCACCCAGGTTTTTCTGACCCTTCGGTGCCACCACCCTCAGCATTGGTTTTCTTCTTTCCTCTCTCCTGTGGCCTCATGGCCCCAAGATGGCAGCCGTAGCATTAGACCTTCCATCTGTCTTCCAGGAGGGAAGACAAGGTGGCCTATCCAGCTCCCCTCATGCTGGAAGGCCCTGGTTGATGTCCCCACTGACCACTAGCTAATTCTGGCTCATAGGACCACTTCCAGCTACCAGGGAGTTGGCCCCCTGAATATGTGTCTCCTTAGCATCTTTAGTGGTAAGTGGTAGGAACCAAAGAGGTTGCTAATGGCACTTGAGTCGGCTATGGCGATGTAACTTGGGGAAGAGGCAGTTAGCTTGAGGGAACAGAGCAATCACGTGGCTCCTGAGACAGAGGTGAAAACACATATGATACAGAGGAGCTGGGAGAAGAGAAACATGAAGGTGGTGATGGCTCGGTCACCAGTGTGGCACACGGGACCATCCTCAGACAGAGCTCAAGCGAGGGAGGGCGGGAGAGAAGTGGGGACCGTGGCAGGGTCCTCTGGACAACATGGAGGAGAACCTGTCTGTACTTAGGGTGACCTGCCGGGCTGGACTCCAGCATGGAAACCTAGGACCACGTTCCATGACTGAAACACCACTTCTGATACCAATTTCCTTTTAACTATTTATTGGGTTGGCCAAAAATTTGTTTGGGTTTTTCCGTAATGTTGTATGGAAAAACCCAAAAACGTTTTGGCCAATCCAGTTGAATACTCATTTTGTTTTTTCTTAAATGGTCAGCTTTCAAATTTGTGGGAAGTTTTTGCTCTTTGTTCCTTTTAAATATTTAAGGGACTGGCTGAATTAATTTTAGGGTGTAAATATGAACGTAGGCTTAAAGGAAAGAAAGAAGACTGAGAAATATTGTCAACAATTTCCACTTGAACACAGAGAAATAAGTGGAATACATATTTTCCTACCTCCCTCAATTACATAATTTTGAATCAACTGAAAGGATTCTAGGGCTTCCCTGGTGGTCCAGTGGCTGAAAATCTGCCTTGCAATTCAGGAGACACTGATTCGATCCTTGGTCTGGGAAAATGCCACTTACTTCGGGGCAACTAAGCCCACATGCCACAACAACTGAGTCGGTGCTCTGGAGCCTGGGAGCCGCAACTACTGAGCTCACGGCTGCAGCTACTGAAGTCCACACATCAAAACAAGAGAAGCCACCATGACAAGAGAAGCCACTGCAACAAGGAGCCCATGCACCACAAGCGGAGAGTAGCCCCAGATCGCCGCAACTAGAGGAAAAAGCCCACAGAGCAATGAAGACCCAGCCAAAAATAAATAAATAAATGGATCTTAAAAAAGAAGAAAAAAAGGATTCTAGTATCTATGATTGCAAAAATACTGAAAAATGCTAATACGCATGTCTGCTGACTCCTTGTCCTTCCTTAATAAGCACCCCCCCTCAACGCCCCCACACCCCCTCTCCCTGTCATCTGCTCTGGGAAGCCCAGAGTGTCAAGGAAGTACCTCTGCCAAGCTGGAGCTCCTTTCCAGCCGACAGGGAGAAAATGTGGCTTTGCAGAACTTCCCAATTGTTTTCCCTGGGGTTTGAAACCATAACATTTCCATGCAGAGGAAATAGTCGTAGGATGTTTATTTTTTCAGACTTCATGAATATTAAAAGCACTGTGATTGAGGCCAAAACATAAGAAAAATGAAGGCAGGGATACTAAATGTGGGCGTTCTGCTTTCAAAGCCATCTTCGCCCTTGTAAAATGTTTGACGCAAAAGAAGAGGAGTGGTGTACACGTAAAGCGAAATCAAACGTGGTTCTGGACATGCGGTGATCACAGTTTTATCTGGACTTTGGCTGTGGTCTGGGGGACAGCGCAGCGGAAGGGCTGCGCTGCTCTGAGTGGATAGAACCCCAAGAAGAAGGAACCGTTGAATTTTCAATTGAAAACTCAATGTGCCAATTCTTTTTTTAAAGTTCACACTTACTCAGCCTGGATGTATCATGAACCTCTGAGGACTTACACATCTTTTTAATGTGAAGAACTAATAACCAGTGAGTGGCTTAGATAAGACCTTATGAATATTTAGACCTTTTAAATCTTCGGGTGTCAAGACACACACTTCCAATGTGAACCCATTTACTCCAGTGAGCATTAGACTATTTCTTTTCTGGCCCTGTTGGCCCAAGAGCAGCTCCCACAGTTGGATAAATGCTACCTGGTATTATGACAAAAAAAAAAGAGCCCAGAACCCCGACACAGCCACCTGCCTATTTTGAGACTGAATGATTCAATACTTTGGCCACCTGATGCGAACAACCAGCTCACTAGAAATGACCTGATGCTGCACAAGATGGAAGGCAAAAGAAGAAGGAGACAGCAGAGGATGGGACAGTTAGATAGCATCACCGACTCAATGGACATGAATTTGAGCAAACTCCGGGAGATAGTGGAAGACAGAGGCGTCTGTGGCATGCCAGTCCATGGCGGTGCAAAGTGCTGGACGTGACATTGTGACTGAACAGCAACAACATGATTGCAGGTCCCTCAGATGTCAACTCTGATTGACTTTTAACGAGAAAAACCAGACACTTCTGAAATGAAGAAGTCATTACATTTTGTCCAATGAAAGTGACAAAATACATAACCTTAACCTTTTAAAAGTTAAGATTACATGCCTTTTCCAGCATGTTGAGTAGTAGAAAAGATGAAACACTGTGATGGTGGGGTTCAAAGCACAAGGGCCAGCCATGTGGTTGGGGAGGGGTGCCCAGTACTGAACGAGCATTGATACGCTTCTGTTAGAACAAACTGTGGGCCCAACACACCAGGAAGGATGGAGGGTGGGGAAAAGGAATGGGAAAGATGAAATCAGCAGAGGAGAGGGAGGCTGGGGGCATCTGGGAACACACATCACTCCTGCTCCTGTGATCCTCTAAGGCTTTCTGGGGTCAGGGTAAGTAACTACCAAGCCATTTTTCAGTTCACTAGTTCATTCCAAACATTTCTGCTAACTGAATCAAACTACATTAGTTCTGCAGTTTTACAAAAGATAATAATAAAAAAGCACAATCCAGTCCTTCATCTGGTTAGTTCTTAGTGAGAATTATACACAGTAGGAAGCAAAACTATCTCAATGTAAAATCAATTTATGACACTGCTATAGGTTGAACTGTACCCCTTCCAAATTCTCATGGTAAAGTCATAATCCCCAGAACCTCCCAACCTCAGAAGGTTGGAAATAGGCTCACTGCAGATGTCACTAGTTCAGGTGGTTAGGATGGGACCTTAATCCACTACGACTAACATCTTTTAAAAAAGGTGAAGTGTGGACACAGACATGAACACAGGGAGAAAGCCATGTGAACATGAAGGCAGGAATTAGGTGGTACTTCTCCCAGACAAGGAATGCCAAAAATCACTAGCAAACCACTGGAAGCAAGGATACAGAGGCCTGGGGAAGACCCGCCCTCATTCTTAGGAGGAACCAACCCTGCCAACACCGTGACCTCAGACTTGCAGCACGAGACAAGACATTTCTGCTGTCTGAGCCGCCCAGCATGTGGTCCTTTCTTACAGAACCCTAGGAAATGAAGGTGGATGTTAACAGGTCTGCTGTTTGCACTTCAATCGTCCTTGTCAAGCCTTCCATTGCTCTTCCTCTGGGTCTAGGACCTAGAAGAGGAAGTTGGGAAGGAGCCAGGCATGTTTGATGGGATGCAAACCATAGACATGACCAAACTACTTGATTCTTGCAAAGACACAGAGGGTGAGCTGAAGGGCTGCTGACTGGCTAGTGTGTGTTTGCCTACCTGAGCCAGCCACCTGCAAGAGAAGTGCCCTCTGATAATGCTATGGCTTCCCAGGAGGTGCTAGTGGTAAAGAACCCGCCTGCCAATGCAGGAGACATAAGAGATGCTGATTTGATCCTTGGGTCAGGAAGATGCCCTAGAGGAGGAAATGGCACCCCATTCCAGAATCGGTGCCTGGAAAATCCCATGGACAGAGGAGCCTGGGGGGCTATAATCCATGGGGTCACAAAGAGGTGGACATGACTGAAGAGACTTAGCACACACACATCCATTAAAAAGTCAGACACTGTAACCATACTGCTGTTTTCTGGAGTGTCTTATGCAGCCAGAGAACAACTTCACAGAAAATGCTAGAATTACATAATCCCATCTAGATGATATTCTCAGAAAAATAAAGCTAGAAAGGAATGAAACAATTCAACCCTCTGTCTCCAAAAAGATTAAGATCAGAGTCATCACATCCAGAGCATCTCTGGATGTGGGCAGTGTTTTTAACATGGGACCTCCAAGGCCATTGTTATAATAACTTCCAGGTACCAATGGGCCTAACATCATCCCCATTTTACAGCAGACAAGTGGAGGTCAGAGATCAAGATACCCCCAGGCTGAAATGTAAGCCATCTGAACTTCATCACTGGGATTTCAGTCTCAATCAGTTTTCTAAAATAAATGGTGCCTGGATGGATGTGGTCATGGAGAGGGTAACTTTTCTTAACTTGAAAAAAAAAAGTAACAGTAAAAGACATGAGACGCTTTTGCACACTCTGCATTTCACGCTTTTCAGAGCTTAGACCAGCCTTCGGTGGCGGAGGCCACGGCCTCCCCTACTGTCTGCAGTGCCTCGCTGATTACTGGCTTGTGGAGGGCAAACAATAAACGTTCCCTGAAAGTGAAATAAAAGATCTTAATAAAATGCTCTTCTAGGAGACTCCTTGAACTGCAAGCCTGTGGCTGCTGCTCTTGGCAGGGCATTGGCAGTGGATCAGGTTGTGGGAAACCTTGACTACACTGTTCAGCCAAATATGATAATTGGTGACCTTTTCTGATGTGAGGAGGGGTGCTCTTTTTCACTCTGTGTTCCTTCCAAGACATGTGTTTCTAGGTCTTTCCTTGGCTTTGTCAAGTAAACAGGGTAACCAAGTCTGGAGCTGTCCCTTCCCCATCATGTTGATAATAGAAAGAAGACACCCCACTTCAGATCCAGATCAACTCAGCACAGGGTCTAAGACTGGGTCCCTGGGAAAGAAGGCGTTCTCTGGGTTTCTACTAGGTGAGTTTCTGGGTCCAGTGACGCGAACGAGGCTACAGGGATCAGAATTAGCCCACGTTGTAGGCGGACAGTGGGGCTGGCTGGCAGCTGCCTGATGCCAACAGATGAGCAACAAATGTGCAGCAGACCGATGGCTCTCCCCTTCGGTTTGGGAAGCATGGGGTCTCTGGATGCACACAGGCGTATGCGCCTCGGCATCAGAATTCTAGTGGAGGGCCAAAGAAAGAATGCCAGGAATCACTGACCCTTCTGCCTGGTCTCTGAAGGGGTTCCAGTAATTGCTTATTTATAACCTCGGAGCACTTGGTGGCTGTCCAGGAAGCAGTGAGCAGCTGCCTATAACAGGAAACCCACGGCCCTGCCCACTGACTGCAAACACATGTTCCTTTCTGTCATCTTGGGAAGAGGTGCAGCTCCGTAACGGGAGAGCTGTCGACTGGTTTCCTTCCGTCTGGGGTTCACTGCAACTTCAGGATCGAAAGGTCTCATCGTTCTGTCACCAGTCGCTGTTAATTCCCCAAACAACGTGACAAGAGTTAAGACCGATCACTCTTACTCTTGTAAAGTCACTTTTCATCCTAAACTACATGCTCGTGTGCCCCCTACCCCCACCCCCAGACATATTCAGATACCCAAATTCTGGATGCTGGAGTAAAATTCTGAATGTTTAAAAACTCCTAAGAGCAACAGCAAACTGGCCACAGAGACCTTTCCAAATCGCATGTTACTGGTTAAGATGACAGACCCATTCATGGAATTTTAGAATTGAAGACCACATCCATTTTGTAATACAGTTTCACCTCCTTATTTATATAGATAAGATTCAGGCCATCACCAGGCCAGGACTTCTCTGTTTGATCCTGAAACTCTGAAAATGCAGCTAATTCTTACTCTTCAAATTTAAATGAAGTTACTTCTTACCCTCCAGACTTCACACAAGGGTGTCACTGTTTTTACATTTCAGAAGTTGAAGAAATAAAGCCGGGAAAGGAAAAATATTCACTACCTCAAGAAATTATTTAACTTATTTCTGGTTTAGAAACCTAGTTCAATATACGTTTCACTTTCATACACATTTGATCAAATAAACAGCGAGAACTACTCTTTCAAACTATAAATATTGTACCGGGCCACAGCATGTCACATATTCCATCAAAATAACATATTTTGGCTTTGAAGTCTTTCAAGTCAGCACACAATTTTATAGGTAAATAAATTAAACAGAACACACAGATATGAATTACTTTCAGTTCAGTTTTTCTAGTATCTGATCATCTTTTATATATTTTAAAGGTGGGGGGAAGATTCAACAGTTCTCTTTAGAAACTTGCTTACACTAGCTTATTCGGTTGCAGGGAAAGTCTTACAGATTTGCTGTTGAACTTTGCTGGATCTTATTCATTAGTCATTGCTTTTATTGCGTGTCTGAGAGTGGGGAAAACAGTGCTGCTTCTTGTAACAGCAGGAGGAAGACAGAGTTTCTGCCCTCTGAACCCTCACCGTTTGTCCCTTGGCACAAATAAGGAACAGTAAAATATGATGACAGAGGATGAGATGGTTGGATGGCATCCCCAACGTGATGGACATGAGTTTGAGCAAGCTCCGGGGATTGGTGATGGACAGGGAGGCCTGGAGTGCTGCAGTCCATGAGGTCGCAAAGAGTCGGACACGACTGAGCGACTGAACTGAAGTGAAAATAAGAAAGTGTTGGGAACGTTAGGGAAAATGACTATTTTAAAGGCAAAGGAAGGACTGGGAGTTCGAGATGCTGAGGCAAATGGCAAAGCTGCAGGATGGGGACCCCTGGGCCTCATTGGCCAGAAATGGTGCAATTCTACTGAGCCAGGCAGCCAGCACGCAGGGAGACCTGGTGAAGTTTCAGACACAGAAACCCCAGGCTCGGTGATGCCTCGCCTGCTGAGAGAGAGAGGATGGTGGCTCCCCATCATGTGGGCTGGGAGACAGGGATGCCATCTTTTTTAAAGAGAGGCAGAAACACAGACTGTTTCTGTGGGTGTGCAGGGGAAAGTGAGGCCCCTCTCCCACATGCTGGGCTCGGGGTACGAGTGTTCTCATCCAGGCTGGGAAGCCGGGAGGACACTGCCTCATCAAGTCCTTGCCTGTCAGCGTTGATGACGTACGTTCCCATCAACTAGTCTCACCCAAGTCTGTGACCAGCTCCTAATTCCAACTCCAAAGAATACCTTCCATCTTACAGACTTCCCTGTAGTTTGTAACAGTGGCTAAGGCTCTGAGCCCTGGTGCCGTTTCCAGTGTCCAACTATCAGGCTAGGGAGCGGGAGGTCCTGGGGGGCAGGAAGCCTGTCTCATGGGAATACAAGTAAATGCCAGGAACAGTCCCAGAAAATGGACTGGATTTCCTCTATTTTACTAAAACAAGTGTGTGTATGTATACACCTAGCAGTCATCAAAATAACTGCGGACAGTGACTGCAGCCATGAAATTAAAAGACGCTTGCTCCGTGGAAGGAAAGCTATGACAAACCCAGATAGAGTATTACAAAACAGAGACATCACTTTGCTGTCAAAGGTCCACCTAGTCAAAACTATGATTTTTCCAGTAGTCATGTACAGGTGTGAGAGTTGGACCATAAAGAAGGCTGAGTGCCAAAGAATTGATGTTTTCCAACTGTGGTATGGAGAAGACTCTTGAGAGTCCCTTCGACAGCAAGATCAAACCAGTCAATCCTAAAGGAAATCAACCCTGAATATTCATCCAAAGGACTGATGCCGAAGCTGAAACTCCAATACTTTGGCCACCTGATGTGAAGACCCCACTCACTGGAAAGACCCTGAATGCTGGGAAAGACTGAGGGCAGGAGAAGGGGGGGCGACAGAGGATAAGATGGTGGGCAGCATCACAGACTCAATGAACATGAGTTAGAGCAAACTCTGGGGGATAGTGAAGGACAGGGAAGCCTGATGTGCTACAGACCCACAAAGAGTCAGACATGACCAAGTGACTGAACAACAATAACTTTAAAATTATCTGGAGTTAGGAGTCATTATGTGTATATAATTTCACATCTTAGTTTACTCCTGAAAAACGATTCACAAGCCCTTTCCCCCACCCTCAGTGTAAAGACCACACTTAAGGAATCAAGGAAAAGAGAAGAACGAAATCATTTCCCAGAATGCTGAAAGCTTTAGTCAAGACTTGCTTGGTGTTTTTTCCCAAATGAACACATGTAGTTTTTCTCAACATCTTGGTCTTGACTATGAGATCACCTGAATCTTCCAGTAAGAAGAACAATGTAAAATTTTGGAGAATGTATTAAAAACATGACTTGAAAGCCGAAGTCGAATTCCAGGTTGGGTACACAGCCATTCAGTCACTGGCCAGGACTGTCCAGGCTTCCATTTCCTCATGGAAGGAAAGGATTGGGATGTTCCCTAAAAGTTCCTCCAACTTTGCTAGGACACATGCTTCACATAGGGCTTCCCTGGTGGGTCAGTGGTAATGAAGCTGCCTGCCAACGCAGGACACACAGGAGACTCAGGTTCAATCCCTGGGTTGGGAAGATCCCCTAGAGAAGGGAATAGCAACCCACTTCAGTATTCCTGCCTAGGAAATCCCATGCACAGAGGAGCTTGGTGGGCTATAGTCCACAGGGTCGTAGAGTTGGACACAACTGAGCATGCATGCTATGCTATGCTTCATGTCGTAGATCCCATGATGCATTTTTTAAAAATTGAAGTATAGTTGGAATACATGTAACTCTATGGCTGATTCATATCAATGTATGACAAAACCCACTGAAATGTTTTGAAGTAATTAGCCTCCAACTAATAAAAAAAAATTAAAAAAAAAATTGAAGTATAGTTAATCTACAAGGTTGTGTTGATTTTCAGGTATACAGCAAAGTGACTTGACTCAGTTACATATATGTATTGTCTTAGATTCTTTTACACTAAAGGTTATTATAAGATACTGAATATAGCTGCCTGAGCTATACAGGAGGTCCCTGTTGTTCATCTATTTTACCCATGGAGCATTTTAAGTTGAATCCTGCTGTCTGACAGACCCAGTCTGTAGGTTGGGCAGCAGCCAGGTGATATCTCAGCAGGGTGAGGCTGATTTACAAGCGGGAGGGTGACTGCTGCGTGCCAGGGCCATGGGCTGCCCTGGGATGGCTTTATTCTTTGGCATGTCTCCTTCAGGGAAAGCTGGACCAGTGAGGCAGACAGGCAGCCTGACTACACGGCTCCGGCCCCACACCCACTGTGTCCTGCCCATGTGGCCCCTCCCTGAAAGATCTGCTCTGCGTGGTCCAGGGGAGCCTGGTCACAGCTGGGGAAGGAGCCGGCTCAAAGGCGTATTTAGGATGACTGATGTGAAAATTGCCCACAATGTCATTTTTCCTTTTTCTCTCACATTGTTAGCATTTATGAAGCCCACATCTCGGTTTCCCTTCCTTTATTTTCACGTGACTCACGGTTGGTGAAGAATGTTTTCAAAACCGAACTCAGAGCTGATAAATAGCACTGGCTTCACGGTAATAAAGGAACAGAGTCGAAATGGAACGAGAGCCTGGGTTTAAGTAAATAATGACACAAAACCCTATGATTTTTGGAAAGACAAATTTCATGGAAATGTTTCATGTTTTTGCTTCCACGTGATGATAAATGGAAGCAGAGGGGTAGAGAAAACATCATTTTGGTCCTGGAAGGAAACTCAAGAATTCACTCCAATTCACCAAATATTTAAATATTCACTAAACCCTACTTGGTGCTGGGTGCTGTGATTACAAAAGCAAGCGAGATGAGGTCCCTGCTTTTAAGTAGCTCAGAGTATATCATGGAGACAGACACAGCCACTATCTGTGCTTGGTCCTGTCTGCCTTCAGGGCCTCTGCACAGCCCCTGCTCTGCTCTGCTGCACTCGGACTGACCCCTGCGGGCTGCAGGTCCTGGGAGCTCCAGCCAGGGTCTGCCAGGAGGGAGGCACTGGCAAGCGATGACAGGGTGGGGAGTAGGGAGAAGCCAGGATTTCTCCCCTCTGCTTGGATGTCTCCAGAACTGGCTGTGTTTTCAAAGGGCTCTTGCTCTTGCAGGTGAACCGGCCAGGATTCCTGCTCTGTGCAGTAGTCTAGCCCTTCCCCCCCTCCACCCTGCAGCCTAGGGTGCAGGCACTTTCCACTGTGGCTCACCTCTGGCTGCCCTCTCAACCCCTGCGTTACCTCCACAACCATCTCTTCAAATTAAAAAAAAAAAAAACACTTAAAAATAATGAGCCTGACTTCTCTGTTGCTGGTTAGACCCTGACCAATGCACAACAAATTAATGATGAGATAGATGATTCCTGGAGAAGGAAATGACAACCCACTGCAGTACTCTAGCCTGGAAAATCCCATGAACAGAGGAGCCTGTCGGGCTACGGTCCATAGGGTCACAAAGAGTCAAATACAACTTAGCAACTAAACAACAGCAACAATAAGTAGAATAGATGTTCTTCTAGCAATCTGAGCATTCAGAGCTATGGGTGGACATAGAGAGAAAGTTAAGTTTGCTCAGAAGACTGGAGAAGACCCATCCAGGGAGTAAGACTTGTCATGGTGAAACCCTGACAAGTGATGAGGGTTTAGTCCTTGAAAGGTCAACCAAGTTTTAAGAGTTTTACACAAGGGGGAACTGAGGTGCAGACTGGAAATGAGCCTTGGATTTTCCTGCCTAGAAGGGAAGGTTTTGGAATGTTTCCACCTGGGCTTTCCTGGTGACTCAGATGGTAAAGAATCTGCCTGCAATACAGGAGACCTGGGTTAGATCTCTGGGTTGGGAAGATCCCCTGGAGAAGGGAATGGCAACCCACTCCAGTATTCTTGCTTGGAGAATCCCATGGACAGAGGAGCCTGGGGGGCTACGGTCCATGGGGTCACAAAGAGTTGGGCATGACTGAGCAAGTTACACTTTCACTTCCACCTGGGTTGGAGCCTCCACCCCCACCCTGTCGCTGACCACATGGGTCCTGAACTGCCAAGCTACTAACTCCTTCCTTTCAAGCTCCTCCCTCATCCCTTTATGATTCTCAGGGTAAATTCTAACTGCTCTCAGCACACTTCTTCCTGCTTAAGCCTAAATGAGCCCCTACTCTGGACCCCCACTGGGCTGCCCTGGTACATCACGGGACACTGGCTGGGAAAATCTCTTTTTAGTGCCCGAAAATCACCCTAGTACCTGTGCCTCTGAGGAGGCCTGTGCCATTATTTATTACAGAATAAGCTCTAGCTGTTGAGGGTCAATTATTCCATTGACCAGGCATTACAATAATTCCTGGTAATTAAAAGAGGTACTTATGTGAATCCGGGTGCATATTGAAAGCAACATTAGTCCTTTTGTCATCTTGGCAAGTCTATTGTTCTGAGCCAGGCCCAACCAATTAACATCTTTCCCCAATCCCTGTCAGCTGGGGCTTGAAAAAAAAAAGGAGAGAAAGGGGGTCACTCAGATGCTAATTTAGATACAATTGTGTCAGGGCTGTTTGGAGGGGTCTGGCTAGAAAGAAGCCACTGGGGCTTAATGAAGCAAACAGCTTGGGTCCCACTGACCCTGCAGGGGTAATTTTTAAAAGACCCTTCTGTGTTCCTTTGCCAAATAGAAGAGGGCATCACAAGAAGCCCTTCCTTCAAAAAATAAAAAAAAAGAAAGAAAGAAAAAAATTAAGACAGGGATAATCATGCATTTAATCTGCTCATTAAACAAATCTCTCAGGCGAACTTAACGTGAATTAGCACTTCTCTAAAAAGGTAAAATGTGACATACACCAGACAGCTCAGATCATTTGAAAAAGGTCACAATTCTTTGTCAGAAGCTCAATTGTTAATGTATTAACATTTGAGGATATTGAGTGAAGACCTCCACCTCCATTCAACCCCGGGAGCAGAACAGTATACGTTTTCCTAACTGGAAAACAAAAACACTTTCTCTAGGTACTGATACAGATGGAAGCACAAGCTACATACAGATGATGCGCAATTTTCAAACAAAGGAATTAAGAGAGAGAGGGGAAAAAACCCACAACTGAGTCTGCTGGCTCCCAGTACAGCTTTCCACCTGACCCTGCTGGGCTCACCTGTATGGTTGCTAAGATCCAATAGCGACATCAATCCTGAATACTCATTGGAAGGCCTGATGCTGAAGCTGAAACTCTTCAGCTTTGGTTAAACAAATACTTTGGCTACCTGATGGGAAGAGCCAACTCACTGGAAAAGACCCTGATGCTGGGAGAGATTGAAGGTGGGAGAAGAAGGGGTCGACAGAGGATGAGATGGTTGGATGGCATCACTGACTCAACGGACAAGAATTTGAGCAAACTCTGGGAGGTGGTGAAGGTCAGGAAAGCCTGGCATGCTGCAGTCCATGGGGTCGCAAAGAGTTGGACAAGACTTAGCGACTTAACAACAAGACTACCCTTCTGTGGGGACCCTCAGGGCCACCTGGTCTGAGCACTACAGCCTGGACGCAGGGACTCTTGCAGCTGAGGCTCCAGGGAGGTTCCAAGTTGACAAGGTCTGGAATATATACTTCCTGGAAGACAGTGGGATCTTTTGTTCACCCATGAAACATCACACTGACACACACACCTTTCAAAGATCTCAGCCTCCTCTAAAGTGGGCTGTCTTCTCTTCCATAGTCACCTAGTCATCTGTAGGTGCCGCAAAGGTTGAGACGGTGTCTACAGGAAGGCATGAAGACTCACACAGTCCTCTAACTAGTCAACCTAGACCCTCACAAAGGATGCTTATACCCATGAAGTTATTGTTTCAATGGAAACAACAGTAAAAAGGCCAATCTTGGACCCCTTTTGAAAGACGCAGTTGATGTTTCTTGTCAAAAAGTATTTCCCATCATAAGAAAAAGAGAGAGAGGCCCATTTCAAGACAAGTCAATACTCAAACAGAAATGATACACTTCTGTTCATGGCAGCATTACTCACAATAGCCAAAAGGTGGAAATAACACAAGTGTCCATGAACAGATGACAGATAAACAAAACCTGGTCTGTATTCATGGGTTGAGGACACCCTATCCTCATCTATAGCACCTTGGCAGAATGAATAGTTTAAGCTGAAGGAGTTTGCAAACATGTGGCAGAAGCAAGATGTGTCTCCAACCTCCGCCTTGCACCCCTGAGGTGGGTAAAAGACCTTCACATGAGAGGTATGCCCTTAAAGAGCCGGGACACAGAGGGATCCGACAGACAGGCCATGTAGAGTCCCTTCAGCTCATCACCCTGAGCTCACACTCTGCGCAGCACAACTTTCCACTCTTCGCCCGGTGAAAAGTGAAAGTATTAGTCACTTATAGTTGTGTCTGACTATTTGCAACCGCATGGACTGTAGCCCGCCAGGCTCCTCTGTCCATGGGATTCTCCAGGCAAGAATACTGGAGTGGGTAGCCATTTCCTCCTCCAGGGTGTCTTCCTGACCCAGGGATTGAACCTGGGTCTCCTGCATTGCAGGTAGATTCTTTACTATTTGAGCTATCTGAGAAGCCCACTCTTCCCCAAACTCAGCATAAAAGTGTTCAGGTTTAACCATTTTTTCTGGTCTTCATTTCCTTATGAAGTTTTCTGAGTCACATAAAATTCAAATAAATTTGCATGCTTTTCTCCTGCTGGGCCTCCCTGGGGGCTCAGATGGTAAAGAATCTGCCTGCAATGCAGGAGACCTGGGTTTGATCCCTGGGTCAGGATCCCTGGGAAGGGAATGGCAACCCACTCCAGTGTTCTTGCCTGGAGAAATCCATGGACAGAGGAGTCTGGTGGGCTTCAGTCCATGGGATCGCAAAGAGTCAGACATGACTAAGCGACTAACACTTCTCCTGCTAACCTGTCTTTTTCAGTTTAATTTTCAGACTCAACTAGCAACTCTAAGAGGGTCAAGGAAAACCTTTTTCCTTGTCTATGAAGCATTTAATAGAGTGATTCAGCCTTTGAAAGGAATGAACTTCTGATACGAGCGAGAACATGGTTGAGCCTTGAACACATCATGCTAAATGAAATAAGCTAGAAACAAAGGATGAATGCTGTATAATTCTACTTACACGCGAGGTACCTAGACTAGGCAAATACAGAAGGACAGAGAGGGGCTGGGTAATAAGAGGGTGTGAGGAGTTAAAGGGGACAGACTTTCTGTTTGGGAAGATGAGAAAATTCTGAAAGTGAACAGTGGGGATGGTTGCATGCATTATGAATATCCTTAATGCCGCCGAGTTGTACATGTAAAAATGGTTAAAATGATTAAAAATTAATATGAAACAAAATATGACATGGATAATAAGTCACAGTTAAATGACTTTACCAGCTACATTTTTCTACAAACTTAGTGTTAGTCTTTCAGTTGTGTCGGACTATTTATGACCCCAAGAACTATAGCCCAGCAGGCGCCTCTGTCCATGGGATTCTCCAGGTAAGAAACTGGAGTGGGTAGTTATTTCTTCTTCTCCAGGGGATCTTCCTGACCCAAGGATCGAACCCAGGTCTCCTGCACTGCAGACAGATTCTGTGCCATCTCAGCCACCAGTCAAGCCCCCTAGAAACTTATGAAACTATTACCTTGGGATGATTTAATTATAGTAACATAAATGGGCACTTAGGATTTCCTTTTTTTAGGAAAGTAAATAAACAATCAGAAGATAAATCATTCAGCAACTCCAATGTCTATTTGCAAAGCTCTTCTACTCAGCTTATATCAGGTTGAAGTAAAGATTTAGCATATGGGTATTACTGATAAAGAAGAACTCTCAAAGTTCAAGGTTTTATTTTACACCATCTAAAAATTTAATACCATAAATTCAACTTAAAGCCATGAGTAAATTATTTAGCTTTCTTTAGTATTTCTTCACACTGTTTGCTTTTCCTATTTTCCAAAGAAAATTTTCTACTTTATTGGTTGCTTATATATAAAAGCTAAGTCACAAACTAAAAATATTA